>NC_090242.1:12432281-12747281 GCF_024489055.1 Chanodichthys erythropterus | reverse complement strand
ACATTTAAGTATAGGTACCAATCATCTCCATAGCATTTATACCACAAAATTCCATACTTAATGTTCAGGGTTTCTTCAAATCCCTTTTCCTAAATATGAGCAGATGTAATCTTAGCAAGCACCTCAAATTAGCAGTTAATTCACTGCTGTTTTGAAGCACTGACAGCTGCTCGTTTGATCTCAGCCTTTGTTTGAACGGTTCAGGATTGTTTTTCGTCGTTACTGAAAAACTGCAATTAAACAAAGCAGCCATCTGGAAATGAAACAACCTGTTTGATAAAGCAGACGTTGCGAATGCCTGTCTTTTGATTGACTCCATGCCCTTTGTTTTTGCCTGTAGGTCTGGAATGTCATTATGGAGCAGAACAGCCTTCAAGATCTGAATAAAAATTACACAGTGCCAGTACAGAACGACCAGGTCTGACCACACACACAGACACACACCGCCCACGTGTGCAGCTGCTGGCACAGGCCTGGGCTCACGTGGCATGCGCTGTTATTACACTCATCAACGGCAGACAGAAGCTTTTATGAATCATCAATCCAATAATACTGACATTATCACGCTACTCTGACTCTCACTTAACACTGTCTCTTTCTGTTCCTCTATCTGTCTCTAAGGGGAACATGCTATTACATTTTACATGTACATTTATACATATGGCAGATGCTTTATACAAAGCAACTTGGTACACATTTTATCAGTTCTTGATATCCCTGGGAAACGAATCCATGACCATAGCATTGCTTGCACCATGCTCTTCTGTTTGTGCTACAGGAAGATTATGGATATGGATATGAATACTATTCGGATCTGTCCAACTTCCTCATTGAGAAAAAGATTGGTCGTGGTCAGTTCAGCGAGGTTTATAGAGCCACGTGTCTACTGGACAACCGGCAAGTGGCACTAAAGAAAGTACAGGTGAACATTTACATAAATTGAAATTGCATTTTGCAGCATGTATACTAAGCACAATGCCTAAATCTTCTTTATGCATAGTATTCCTAGATAATCTTATTACATTTGAAAAATGTGCAATGTATAACCAGTTAAATTGTGTGGAATTGAGAATCCCATCATGCAATACGCTTGACTTAAACCTTACATTGCCAGTGTGACAAATGAACCAAGAATGAATTTTACCATTTATTACTCAACATTTAATCAGATGTTTACACAAAATCTTTTCCTTGACTCACCAATGAATCATCAAAAGTTAACAAAATTGGATTCAAATGTATAATAATATAATATAATAATACAATGCTAATATAATATAATAATACACTGCCCGGCCAAAAGAATTCACTGTTTGGATTTAAATAGGCAAATGCTAAAGAGTCTATGATTAGATCATTATAGCTTTTCATTTCTTAAACAACCATGTTGGAAGACACATCATGGCCGTATTCCAGGATGACAAAGCCAAGATTCATCAGGCTCAAAATTGTGTAAGAATCGCTGGGAGGGAGGATGAAGAATCATTTCACGCATGAATTGGTACTTCTGAGTCATTGGGATGTGCTGGAGGAGACTTTACAGAGTGCTCACCTCTTGCATTGTTAATACAAGATCTTGACCAAAAATTGATGCACCTCTTGATGGAAATAACATCACAAGACATTGTCTTCCTACATGGTTGTTTAAGAAATGAAAAGCTACACACTCCATCAGTAAGGGTTAGAAGTAGGGCTGTCAAACGATTAATTGCGATTAATCGCATACAAAATAAAAGTTAAAGTTTGCATAATATATGTGGGTGTACTGTGTGTAATTATTATGTATGTATAAATACAAATGCATTCATGTATATATTTGAGAAATATTTAAAAGAATATTTTTATGTAATTTATATTATACGTAAATAAAAATATTTTGTACATAAATAACATATTTCTCTTAAATATATACATTTATTTGTGGGTATTTATATATACATATTAATTACACACAGTACTCACACATATATTATGCAAACTCAAACTTTCAATCCTGTTTTGTATGCGATTAATCGCGATTAATCGTTTGACAGCCCTAGTTAGAAGAACTGTTGCCAAACATATAACATGCTAGAAACATAATGATCACTGCAATAATTATCCAATCATAGACTCTTAAACATTTGCCTATTAAAATCTAAACATATATACCTTTTATTTATTTATGTTTTTGGGCCAGGCAGTATATAATATAAATAATATAAGGAATGTATATAATGAACTATACTAATGAACCAGCATGAATTTTAACATCTTAATCACCAAAAGTTAAGACATTTTTACACAAAATTGGATTAAAATGGAATATAATATAAAATAATATGAATAATTATAAAAAGTATAAATTATAAATAATTATAAATTAAATTAAACATTCAATGTAGTGGTCATGTGACCAATGAACCATGCATAATTTGTATCTCTTTCTTGATACTGCATTTAATCACTAAAAGTGTCTTTTGTTTAACGCAAAATTAGATTAAAAATGCAAATTAATATAAGTAAATATATAGAAATGTATATTTGTCACATTAAATTAAATATGCAATGTAAATGAGGTCATGTGACAGTGTGATATACTACTTTTATCTTTACATTTTGTATACTGTTTTTATTTAGTATTTTAAAGAAATAGTTGACAGTAACCAGTATATACTGTTCACAGTAAGTAGTATACTAGCATTCCATTGCAATCATAGCCTAGATCTTCAAAATCCTGAGCAATTTCATGTGAACTTCTAAGAAATCTTGTTTTCAAGATGGTTGAAAGAACCGTTTAAGATGTTGACAGATTGACATACAGTTAAATCTGTCAACATCTTAAATCACGGTTCATTCAACATTTTTGAAAACAGAATCCTCTACTAGATGAAAACAAGATTTCTCAGAAGTGCGCCGCAAGCGATTTTAAACCGGTGCACATTTATCTGTGTGTTTAGGTGTATGTTGTAATATTAATATGTTTCCTCAGATCTTTGAAATGATGGATGCTAAAGCCCGGCAGGACTGCATTAAAGAGATCGACTTGTTAAAGGTTAGTCGCATTTTTTTTTTTTTTTTTTAACTCATGCATGTGTCACTATATGACATATGACAGTTTGTGATATATTACGTTTTCATTCTGTAATTGCAGCAACTGAACCATCCAAATGTTATAAAGTATCTGGCCTCATTTATTGAAGACAACGAGCTTAATATCGTTCTGGAGTTAGCAGGCGCTGGTGACCTGTCCCAGATGATTACGGTCAGTCTCATTTGACACATGAACTGTGTAAATTTTAGCGGCATCAAGTGGTGAGCTTGCGAATTGCAATATAGAGAAGCTACGGCGGCCAACAAAGGACAGAGATGTCATTGTGTGAGACAGCAGAGAGTAGCCAGTCAAGCAAACATGCTCAGATAATAGAAACATGCCGGCGATTGAAAAATCGAAAAATGGCGATTTAACATGTAAGGGGACCTGCAGAGTATGTATAGAAATGGCTCATTCTAAGGTAATAAAAACATAATGATTCATTATGTAAGGTCTTTATACACCACCAAAAACATAGTTATGTATATTATATTGCATTTCTGTCAATAGATCCTCCTAAAATTTACACATTGCACCTTTAAATGGCCAAATATTTTTTGGAATCCCATTTCTTGTTTTAAAAATTGAATGTGCAAGTATCAGTGTTATTTTAAAGGGGTTCTATTATGCTTTTTTACATGTTCAACTTTCTTTAGTGTTGCTGTTTGAGCATGAAAAATCATCTGCAAAGTTACAAAACACAATGTCAATCAAAGGAAGTTATTCTCTATATCAGTGCGCACTGTTCCTGAACTCCCTGAAATGCCTTCATTGTAGTCTTGAGTTTTCTTCCAGGAACGTACATGTCACAATATTCCTCATTTAAATAATTCCTGCCCAAGTTATATGCAAAAAAGGGGGCAAAGTCTGGTTGAGTTGCATTAGGCCCTGTCTCAAATGGCACACTTTATGTACATTTGCACAAGACAGCAGATTGTTCCATTTGTCATTTTTAGGTTTTAGATGGGTGCTCGTGAGCGGCCCATATGCGCCCCTAATGCGCACTTTTGCTTAGCCCGAAATAAAGCGAAATGAAACTTCTACCCGCATTACATCATGAAAGTGTGAAAGGACCTTAATAGTGTGTTGAAGCTTGATAAGGGGTGTGAGATTTCCAAAACTCTCGCAACGTCAACCACACTGATCCAGCCAACCAATCAGAGCACACTGAGCTTTTCAGAAGGAGGCGCAGGAACTAAACAGAGCGTTACTGACAGACTGGGAAAAGAGGTGCTGCAATCGTGTAAAATATGTGAAAAATCATGTGTTTTCTTGAACATTCAAAGCATGTTCTAGTAGACCCCAAAAACTAAATCAAGAAAAGGTTATAATAGGTCCCCTTTAATATCATTGATATACTATTATAGTTTTGTTAATATTTTAAATTAGATTTCATTTCAATTTTAGTTAAAGTTTTAGTAATTTAATTGTGTTTTTGACATTTGTATTAGTTAGTTAGTTTTTAAAATGTATATATAGTTTTTTATTATGTTTTAGTTTTACTTGTTTTAGTACTTCATCTTAAATTTAGGTAACATTTAACTTTATTTTTTTTTTTTTTAAGTTTGTTTAAATTTATTTCAGTATGGTTTTAGTTTTGGTTAATGATAATAACCCTGGCATGTGTGTAGTATTTTAAGAAGAAGCGGAGGTTGATTCCTGAACGAACGATATGGAAGTATTTTGTGCAGCTCTGCAGCGCGCTGGAACACATGCACTCCCGCAGGGTCATGCATCGAGGTAAACGCATAAACTCTCTTTCTAAAAGAGACACGCATGATTTCTTTCATTGATGTGACCCTATTTCTTTTGTACTCCTGCCAATGTTTGTGTGTGTATCAGATATAAAACCAGCCAACGTCTTCATCACAGCTACTGGAGAGGTCAAACTGGGTGACCTTGGACTAGGCCGATACTTTAGCTCCAAAACCACTGCTGCACACTCTCTTGGTACCACTGGCCATTCACACACTCAAATAAACACAATTCATGCATACACATTGACTGAAATAACAGAACCAGTCCTGACAATACAATATACTTTCTAAATACACAAATGTGCTTAATGTATAAACTTGCTTATTGTGTATCTGTGTCCTTCCCAGTTGGAACTCCATATTACATGTCTCCTGAGAGGATTCATGAAAACGGATACAACTTCAAATCAGACATCTGGTCCCTGGGCTGCTTGCTTTATGAGGTATACAAACACATATGTATTCTATACACATATAATGTCTCTTATACTCACCCAGGCTGCATTTAATTGATCAAAAATACAGTAAATTCAGTAATATTGTGAAATATTATAACAATTTAAAATAACTCTTTATAAATATATTTTAAAATGTAATTTATTCCTGTGATGCCAAGCTGAATTTTCAGCATTAATCTAGTCTTTCAGTGTCACATGATCCTTCAGAAATCATTCTAAGATGCTGATTTGCTGCTCAAGAAACATTTCTTAGTATTATCAATGTTGAAAACAGTTTAATGTTAGTGTGAAAACCATGATACATTTTTTAGGATTTCTTCAGAATAAAAATTATTTATTTATTTGAAACAGAAATGCTTTGTAACATTATAAAACAGAAATTTCTTAATAAATCTAATGCAAAGTATTTCTATATATTGTTTTTTTTTTTTTTTTTTTTTCATTTATGGTGGATTGTTTGCATATTATGTTAAGTTTGTGTATAGTTTTACCAATAAAATCTAGTTCAACTTGTTGCATACTGTTGATTACCAATAAGTTTTTTTTTTTTTTTTTTTGTCCCTTAATTTGAATGAACAAACAAACAAAAAACTTTTTTTACACTAATGCACTTGCAATCAAAGTCTATAGGGCAAGACATTGCACCAGATTAAGTGTTGAAATACAATCTTTTTTGAATGTTGAGCTCCAAGGGTTAACATGAAGCTATGTGATAGTGTGACTGTCAAGTAGTAAGCCTGGCAACATTACGACAATACTAGCGAGGACACCAGAAAGAGACTGATCATTTCCTTTAAAGGATGTCATGAAAAATATTTCTGTCTCTGTCAGATGGCAGCTCTACACAGCCCTTTCTACAGCGACAAGATGAACCTGCTCTCATTGTGCCAAAAGATCGAACAGTGTGATTACCCACCTCTCCCATCAGAGCACTACTCACAGAAGGTACAACACACACACACATTTAGGGGCCATTCACACAGAGCATGTTTTTCCATTCCACTGCACTACTTTTCCATTGTTTTTCAATGTAAACAGATGGACATCTTTAACAGTTGCACTCGCTTCTCTCGTCTTTTGCAGTATCTTGCGCACCGCATGGCATTCTAAAAACACGGCGCCCAAGTTAAAAGAAGTTCTTTAAAACAAAAAAATAAAAACGCGTATCCACTGACCTAGGTCTCGTGTTTTTAAAAGCTAAAATGTGTGAACTGGATCTTACATGCCTGTGTTCTGACAGCTCAGTATTCCAATGAGCACAAAATCACATAATGCCCAAATATTGGGTGAAATTTCAATTAGAGCAATTTTATATTGTCACATCATAGTGCTGAATTAAATAGTTGTAGGGTTGAGGCAATGCATTAAAGCATGCTGTTATTTCAATATTTGAATGCCATTTAGCATGTGAAGTTTAGCCAAAGTGCTTTATAGCAGAAATGAAAAAAACAAAAGTTGGTAATATTTTATAATGTTTTTGAAAGAAGTTTCTTCTGCTCACCAAGGCTGCATTTGTTTGATCAAAAATACAGTTAAATAGTAATATTGTGAAATATTATTACCATTTAAAATAACAGTTTTCTACTTCAATATATTTTAGCATGTAATTTATTCCTGTGATCAAAGCTGAATTTTCAGCATCATTACTTTACCGGTCTTCAGTGTCACATGATCCTTCAGAAATCATTCTAATATGCTGACTTTTTTTGGGAAATTCTGATACACTTTTTCATGATTCTTTGATGAATATAAAGCTCACAGGAACAGCCTTTATCTTTTGTAACAATGTAAATGTCATTTTTGATCAATTTAATGTGCCTTTTTTCGAATTTTTACTGACCCCAAACTTTCAAACATAGAAATGCTATGATGCCTGAAGATGCTGTATAGGTAGTCAGCTTACTAGATTTTGTAACAGCACATGTTAACAATCATAGCATGAAATCACATACTCCCTTGAGTAGGTACTTATTTTGAATAAGCACTTTGTGAGCACTAAAAAAGTATGTTCTATATCAGGGTTTTTCAAAACTGCACATTTTGTATGTCTCGACACACCCACTTCAGGTCTGGCTGACTCTACTGATGACTTGAATGACTTGAAAGGTGTGTTAGATGAGGGAGACACAAAATGTGCAGTGCTGGGGGTCCTCCAGGACAGGTTTGAAAACCCTTGTTCTATATAGTGTGAATGTGTGTAGTATGAATGTAATCCAGACATACTACATTCTCCATGTCACCAGTGTCAGTTGCGTGTCGTCACCGCCCTTCCCAAATCCTCTCCCATGGCCTCATTGGATAGTAAAGCGTCTATAGTATGTACACTTCAGAATCTCGCCAGAAGTAGTAGGTCATCCGGGTACTTTTTGCCTACTTCATTTATGAGTCTTCTGAATTCAGACGTACTACTTTGGACGTCACATACTGTTTTTCAGCTGCTATATACTAGGGATGTATGCAATCGTTTGTAAACTACACACCTTGTATATGTTTCAGTTCAGAGATCTGGTCAGCATGTGTATCAACCCAGATCCCGACCAGCGGCCCGACATCAGCTTCGTCCTGCAGTTCGCCACACAGATGGAACGGTGGACGGCCAGCACCTGATACAAGCGCACACACACACCTGAAGCCAGGAGAGCCATTGTGCAAACCTGTGATCTCTGCTCTCTCAATCAAACTGATCAAGCTATAGAAATGAGTAAAGAGAGAATGCCAACAGTGTCTATACAGTTTCAAGCTGAGCATTTCTCTAGATTTGTATTGAAAGGAATGCCGCTATATATTGTTGTGCCTTCAATTGATGCATCACAGTGCTGTATGCTGATTGGTTTAGAGAAAGTTGGTTAGGTCAGGTGACCCAGTGCCTCATGTTGATTGTCAAAGCAAGGTGGTTCTGTTTATACATACATTTTCTGTAGGCCTATATTCATAAGAACATATAAAGAGCCTCACAGTTGAGTTACTTATCGCTCTTTGTTTTTCTGATACACGCATACATACACACACACACAATTGTTTAGTGTTTTCCAAGGAAACGCTCGTTAGCAAGATCTTGTTCTCTGGTCAAATATCTACCATGTGAAAGTATTCATTATATTCATTGTTCCAAAAAGATGTTATTTTTAAGGAATTGGAAACTTTCCTCATGTTAAAATGTGTAATTAACAATAAAATGTAACTAAACATTGACTTTGTGACAGCATTGTTGTGAAGAACATCTGAAGTGCTTTAAACACTTTATTAAACACTAAATTGGGAACTGGCAGCTTCTATTATCTAAGGCCCCCTGGTGATAAACAAATGATGTATTGTTATAACTACCATTTATCAAACAAAACATAATTCATGTTGACCTCTAGCTACATAAAATGATAATTTTTTTTAATGAATCAAAAATCAAAGGTTTACTCAGGCAACACAAGCACTTATTTGCATTTCAGCAACACCTGACTTACGCTACTGTTATTTGAGTGTATCTTTACACCATCTTTCATAATTTCTGGACATACACTACCATTCAAGGGTTTGGGGTCAGTACTTTTTTCTTTTTTTAAATCAATACTTTTATTCAGCAAAGTAATAAAATGGATCAAAAGTGACTATACCTTTATAATGTTTCAAAAGAATTCTAATAAATTAAGAACTTTTTGTTCATCAATCGCATTTCACAAAAAAATATTAAGCAGCACAATTTTTTTTAAGAATGTTTCTTGAACAGCAAATCAGCATATTAAAATGATTTCTGGAGGATCATGTGATACTGAAGACTGGAGTAATTATCCTGAAAATTCAGGTTTGCGTTGCAGGAATAAATTATTTCTTAAAGTAGAAAACAGCTATTTTATAATGTATTAATATTTCACAATATTACTGTTTTTACTGTATTTTTTATCAAATAGATGCAGCCTTGGTGAGCAGAAGAGACTTGTTTCAAAAGCATTAAAAAAATCATACCTTAATATTTTTGACTCAATATTTGATTAGACTGCCGTACTACGTAAACATGCAAAATAAGGAGTTATCTAAAATAAATTATGCCTCAATAAATTGGCATGCTTTAAGAAAAGAACAAGAGCAAGAATACAGCAAGATGCACATTTAAAAAAAAACACAAACTTCAACTCAAAACTTCTTTTATTGGAAATAATGAAAAATTACTAAACCACCACATAATACTTGGGGGCAAACAAACAGATTAAAGTGTAGTGGGTTTTGTCTTCTCAGGAGGTATCCATGGTGTGCACACTTTCCTCTACCACCTCTAGGTTCAAAGGAATCACAAGCTTCGTCAGAACCCCGGTAGTTCCATGCTTGTACCTGTAGTTTCCGGTTCTGTGAAGAGAAGGCACAAACAATAAAGAATTAAAACAATTAAAGAAGATGCTACTCATGCATCTCTAATCAGGACTGAAACACTGCATGTTTTTCCACATGGAGAAATACACTTTGGTGCTTTTAAAAAAAAACATGTATAATGTTAGCAGAAGATTGTAAGAGAAAAACCAGCAAACAGCTTGTCAACAACTAAACTATTCCAAACTCACACTTGGTTAGTCAAACACATGCAGGTTACAATTGCGATGCGGGTACTCATTTAACACACGGCTACTCACACAGGGCGTCCATCAATGTTATCCTCCCTTAAAAGCGAACAGTGACTTTCATTTAGTAAAATAGTCATTTAGTATAATTTAGTATCATGCAGACATGTGGCCGCCTTCATCACCAGATTGTTAAAGGGATAGTTCAACCAAAAATGTTGTTCCAAAACCATAAGACTTTAGGTCATCTTCAGAACACAAATTAAGATAATTTTATGGAAATCTAAGAGATTTCTGTCCCTCCATTGAAAGTCTATTCACGCAACGTTCATTAAGAGATCCTAAAATAAATCCATATGAATCAAGCATTTTATTACAAGACTTCTGAAGAGACACGATCGCTTTAAATGATGAACAGATTTAATTTAGGCCTTTATTCACAAATAAACATTGGTCACAAAACAATGTTTGCAGCATTCAAATTTGGTAAACAGAAGCTCAAGCATGAGGTTCTCATTCTCGTGTGTTACGCAGCACATTAGAGCTTCCACAGGAACCAATGAGGTTTGTTCTCATGCATCATGCAAGTACAGTTGAGCTTCTGTTTATGTTCGCTGATCAATATTTATTTGTGATTAAAAGCCAAAATTAAATTTGTTCATCATTTAAAGTGACCATGTCTCTTCAGAAGACTTGGATTAAACTGCTCCATTCATATGGATTTATTTATGATCTCTTTATGAACGTCTTGAAGCAAGTTTTGGGTGAATAAATAAAATTGAAGGATGGAAAGCCCTCCAATTTAATTAAAAATATCTTCATTTGTGTTCTGAAGATGAACTAACATTTTATGGGTTTGGAATGACATGAGGGTGAGTAAATGAGAAAAATTTTCATTTTTGGATGAACTAACGCTTTAATCATACTGAACAATTGTGACTGGACCTAGACTTAATGTTTTTGGACCTGTACAATAATCACAATAAGCTAATCATATAATAACAATGACATACCAATTTCTTTACTCATTTATAGAAGTGTTTATGTTGGCTGGGCATGTATGATAGTTTAAAGGGTTAGTTCACCCAAAAATGAAAATTCTGTCATTTATTACTCACCCTCATGCCGTTCCACACCCGTAAGACCTTCGTTAATCTTCGGAACACAAATTAAGATATTTTAGTTGAAATCCGATGGCTCCGTGAGGCCTCCATAGGGAGCAATGACACTTCCTCTCTCAAGATCCATAAAGGTACTAAAAACATATTTAAATCAGTTCATGTGAGTACAGTGGTTCAATATTAATATTATAAAGCAACGAGAATATTTTTGGTGCGCCAAAAAAACAAATTAACGACTTTAGTGATGGCCGATTTTAAAACACTGCTTCAGAAAGCATCGGAGCATTGTGAATCTGTGTGTCGAATCTGCAGTTCGGAGCGCCAAAGTCACGTGATTTCAGCAGTTAGGGCGGTTTGACCCGCGATCCGATTCATGATTCGATACACTGATTCATTTGTGCTCCGATGCTTTCTGACGCAGTGTTTTGAAATCGGCCATCACTAAATAAGTCGTTTTTTTTTTTTTTGCCACACCAAAAGTATTCTCTTCGCTTTAGAATATTAATATTGAACCACTGTACTCACATGAACTGATTTACATGTGTTTTTAGTACCTTTATGGACCTTGACAGAGGAAGTGACATTGCTCCCTATGGAGGCCTCACGGAGCCATCGGATTTCAACTAAAATACCTTAATTTGTGTTCCGAAGATTAACGAAGGTCTTACGGGTGTGAAACGACATGAGAGTAAGTAATAAATGACAGAATTTTCATTTTTGGGTGAACTAACCTTTTAAGGTTCTTTTTTTAAAAAGCACAATCAGATGGCCACATGAAATAATCACATGCCGCTGTGCAACAAGTGTTAGGTTTAGATGGGTGACGTTGGACCCTCACCTGACACCCTTCTTGTTGGCCACGTCATGAGGTCTCAGGTAGTCCACCTTTCCCTTGGTGATCACACACAGGTCAATGTTGCTTCCTGAGCCCAGGTCATTAAAGATACCGGCGGCAATCGCATCCCGCACAAGAAGTTTGGCCTCTTCCTCCTGATCGGCACAACCACCATCATCATTATTTCGTTACACAGAATATCGGGTTCCCACATGTTTTCACAGATAAACATATGCTTCCCAGTCTTACATGGGTACTGGATAACACTGCATTCACAAAAGACTATTTACAAATGATACTTCATATTCCACACCCAAAATGACTTTCTTTCTAAGAAGAAGATAAATTCCCATGACTTTTCCAGGCTTAAAAATAACAGTTTGTTTTGGAAATTCTCTGACATTGCCAGTTTGTCAATGACTTTAAGAACCCTGAATATACTATATGTCCAAAATGTTTGGGGTTGGATTTTTTTTTTTTTTAAAGAAAACTGGCATGCTCACCAATGCTGCATATATTTAATCAAAAATACAGTAGAAACAGTAATATTGTGAAATACTATTACAATTTAAAATAACTGTTTTCTATTTGAATATATTTTAAAAAGTAATTTATTCCTGTGATGCAAAGCTGAATTTTTAGCATCATTACTCCAGTCTTAATATTTATTGTGTAAAATTTTTGTGGAAGCCGTAATAAAAAAATTTTCTCCAGGATTCTTCGATAAATAGAAAGTTCAAAAGAACAGCATCTATTTTGCAACATTATAAATGTTTTTACAGTAACTTTCGGTCAATTTAATGTGCCCTTGCTAGATAATAATATTTATTTTATTAAATAAAATAAAAAATTACTGACCCCAAGCTTTTGAACATTAGCGTACACCTCAATACAAAAGAGCGAAAAAGACATTCAAATGCACACTAGAGAGGGTTACCTCCATGTTGGGCCTGTAGCGATCCTCAAAGACAGCCATTGCTGCCAGAGATCCAGAACCTGATGAGACAAAAAAAACATACTGACCAGTGAGAAAGAGGAGCATCTTCTGCAGTAACAGATATTCATTGAATGGTGCATGTCATGTTATCATAGAAGTCATAACTTGCAAAGGGAGTCAGTCAAGACATCCTTCATATTTTGGCACTGATCAAAGGCTTTTCAGAGACAATATCTCCCCCTTTTGGTGGAAGAGGAAGATGATTCATATAAGTATGCTAGTGTAACTCACCCATAGTGACGTAGGGCAGTTTGTCTGTTGACCCGTGTGGATAGATGCTGTATAAGTGTGGGCCGGTGCAGTCAACCCCTCCGAGAACTAATGCAGCACCAATGTAACCCTGATACCTACATATGTAAAAACATGTCACATTGTCATTGTCATATTTTTTAAACCTCTTGAAGTCTCACCAAGGTTGCATTTATTTAATCAAAATATTGAGAAATATTATTACAATTTAAAATAACTGTTTTCTAGTTGAATAGGTTTTAAAATGTAATTTATTCATGTGATGCAAAGCTGAATTTTCAGCATCGTTACTCCAGTCTTCAGTGTCACATGATCCTTCAGAAATCATTCTGATATGATGATTAGCTGCTCAAGAAATATTTCTGATTATTGTCAATGTTGAAAACAGATGAACTGCCTAATATGTTTGTGAAACCATGATACATTTTTCATTATTATTTGTTTCATAATTCATTTTTTATAATAGAAATCTTTTTTGTAACATTACAGAAGTCTTTACTGTAATTATTGAACATGTTAGTGTAGTGGTAATGTATCACGGTTTCCACAAAAACATTGCGCAGTACAACTGTTTTCAACATTAATAGTAAGAAGAAAATGTTTCTTGAGCAGCAAATCAACATTTGATTTCTGAAGACTGGAGTAATGATGCTGAAGCTTTGCATCACAGGAATAAATTGTATTTGAAATTATATTCAAATAGAAAACAGTTATTTTAAGTTCTAATAATATTTCACATTATTATTGTTTTTACTGCATTTTTCTTCTAATAAATGCAGCTTT
Organism: Chanodichthys erythropterus; assembly: GCF_024489055.1. Classification (NCBI taxonomy): domain Eukaryota; kingdom Metazoa; phylum Chordata; class Actinopteri; order Cypriniformes; family Xenocyprididae; genus Chanodichthys; species Chanodichthys erythropterus. The sequence goes on along the minus strand of NC_090242.1, from coordinate 12,733,464 downwards.
GGTGAACATAAAAGACTTCTTTCAAAAACATAAAAAAAATCTTAATTATTCCAATATTTTGGTGGTACTGTACATGCACATCATATAGCACTGAGGTGATTCATTACCTGAAGAGCATCTGTTTGAGCATGCGGTTTGCGGTGGCGACTCGCGGGAGACGGCCGGTGGACAGAGCATGGAGCTCCAGATTAGAGGAGATGATCTGTGTGGTCATCTCAGTGTCTGCCGCGGTACCGGCTCCACAACAACTACACAAAGAGAGAGAAAGAGAGCTTCAGAATAATGTCCTTTGATGTAAGGGATTGTAAATCACAAAGATGTGAGTTGTCTGTAATGAACTGTGTTTGTACTTACTAGATGTTGGGAGAAATGTAGTGAATTTTAGAGCAGTTCTTATCAGCGACGACCATTCCTTCAGTCGCACGAGTGTCCGCACCTAAAACAACACCATCCTGAGAGAGAAAGAGATGATTTTTGTGAGGCAATCTTCCTTCTAGTCCATCATTTTTGACTGATATAAGGTTTATTTTTTCAACTAAACTCATATACGCTCTTTATCTTACCTTGTAAACGACTCCACAAATGGTGGTGCCGGTTTTACGAGCAGCTGGAGAGCTGAAACCCAGCTTAGTGATGTCTGCCTCCAGAAGGGCATTTCTATAACACAAACATTTTACGTTTTTTTCCCGAAACATCATTTTATTTTTTTCAGCCCTTTATATTAAAACTCTGCTCCTTTATAAACTCGGATAAGATGCTACATTAGCAACATAATAAATGTAGAAAAGCACTGGTTTGACCAGTCAGCATTAAGTTGTATTATGTTTTTGATTTATACAGACAGCATGACAATAACAGATTCATACTAAAACATGTCAGTTCTACTGACGACTAGTGGACACTCTTATATATCACCACTTATATCACAAGTACTCATATTTATAAAGAAAACTGGAGGAAATCATCCTGACGAGTTTTATATTAAAAAAAAAAACGCAAAAATGACTATAAATATATATACATTTAAAAAAAAAAAAAAACACCAAGTAAAGACTTTTTGTCATTGTTGTTAGAAAATGACTCAGTCAAACTATGTTGCATAACGTTTCTGTTCATGAGTAAGTTAATTAAATACAAAACGCAATATGATTAAATGAATTACAAAAGTGATTTTAGTTTTGAAAATATATAAAATTCAATGTCAAAACGTTAATTTTGCCCGAATTTACTATATGTACGTTACTATAAGCGCGGGGTCGAAGCCCACCAATAACAACAAAATATCAACAATAATAAACGAAAACACTGTAACATTAAAAAACACATTTCTAAATGCTATAAATAACGTGTAATTTAGTTTAATGTATATTTCATGAAATAAACCCATTATTCAAAAGGGTTTGGATAAATTCTCCTGAGTCATTCACACAGGCCGTGACACAACCGATCGTTAGAATGCCTTTAAATTCCATTTAAACTCTTTGTTATTTCACCGAAATCATAGAATAAAAAATACTCCACTCCACCGGCTAAATTCCCCATAATATAGAGGGCTAAATCTCACCTCTTGCAATTTTCGAAACTGAAACCACCGGGATGATACTGACACACTGAGACGGTCGCCATGATTCTGCGGTCCCGCTTCCGGGAAGCGCGAGACTAGTTTCCCTTCTGTGTTACACACTAGAGCTTCCGCGCTCGACGTCATTTCTATAGAATAAGCGCGGTAGGAACCTATAGAGCAGGAACATATACCATGTAACACGCGTTTCTGCCTCATACGCCCCGGCCATATCATCGACATTCAGATTCTAGAAAGAGTGGACATTAAAAAGAAGTGTTTACACTCCCAATTCATTGTTAAACGTATGTTTATGGCATATATGTTAGAAATAGGGGAGTTCGGGGATAGTTGTCGCAGTGAATATTTTTCAGGGTAGGTTTATTCATTCGTGACAGTCCATTTCTGTAGTCTTGGCTACAAAAAAAAAAAAAAAAAAAAAAAATGCTTTTGAACATTTTTCACCATAACTGAGCCCTTACATACAGAACCTGGTATTTTACATTTATTTGAGGAGATTTGAGTTTTTTCCCCAAAATTATTTTTTTCTTATTAAATGTCAAACAGCAGGTTCTCTTTGTGATGTCTCACTAAATCTGCTATATGCTCTTACATAAATTATCATTTTTTTTACACTGTGTTTTAACCATTGCTTCTAAACCTTACGTTGGGATTGATATATAGTTAAAAGTATTATTCTCATCATCAAAAGTACATTTGTAAGACATTTCCCCCACCGAGTAACTTTTTATCCTTTTGTCTTTCTTCCTCTGAAGTGACTCAATGAAAGGAGAATTTTATCAGTCCTGTATATAATTCACTGGAGAACATAAAGGGAAAGACATTCATGACCCTCAGACGTGTCAAAACAGGATAAATGCAGATTCAGGTAAAATTATTAGATGGCATGGTTTGATTTAGGTGTACCAATTGGCTTTTTTGAATCTGTTGTTGTGAATTCACCTTGTCCTTTGGGGATTCACATTTTTTCTAATGGGATTGGCATGCATTAGGTGTATGTTTAACAAATCTAACAAATGTCAAAGTTGACCATTTGTTCATGTTGTCTGAATGTTTTAAATACATTTTGTTTAGCCCCTTCAGACCCTGAGTCCATTGGAATGGATATTACACGGATTTTGGTTTAAACCAATAAGATTTTATGTTTTTTATAATATAAGTACTGCCTGGTCACTGATTGGTCCCTGATCTACCAATCACAATGAAAGAATGACCCATATCGTAATCTGACTGAGCTTCAGGCATCACAAAAGACATGCTAACCAACTAGACAGGAGGAGGAGGAGCTCCTTTTTTATCTTTTATGAAGATCAATGTTCATGGCTTCATCAACTTGCACCTATTATAATCGTAATAATATCAAGTGATAATATTCAAAGTTAATTTGAAAATCTTTCAGAGCTGAAGAACACAGGATTTTTATGAAGTTTGATCAAATTAATCAAATTAATTTTTTTTTTCTGATTTTGTCTTCTATGTTGTGATCATAAGCTGTCATTCATCTGTCATTTGTTTTAGTGAAAAACAGAAATAGCAAATGTGAAATGAGTGTATACACTGCAACACACACACACACACACACACACACACACACACACACACTGATGCCCTGATGCTATATGCACACAATCGTATATTTATCAAAAACAGCAAGTACACAAACAACAAAAATAATAAAACAAGTCTTTTGAGAATTCATCTTATCTTACATTTTCTCTACATTCTTATTGCATTGCTCTTTGTTACAGTGTGTTATTTTCAAAATCTTCAATGCTATAGTTCACATATTGTGTTTGAACTCTAGCTCATAAGAACTGCATGGTTAAAATATGACAATTTTTTTGTTGCTTAAGTCCTGGATGTTCATTGTAGTGGACATGAAAAAATCTAATAAAAAAATGAGTTTGCACAAATCTTTTTTTTTTAGACTCATTTATACATTAAAGAAGAGCAAATATCAAGTGGATACAAATACATTTTTGCATTGTTACACAAGTAGGTGGTGACAAGAGACTGTTAAACAAATGCATTTGTCATTTTCTAAAAAACTAATTTGTTTTGCAGAGGCTCTCAAGAAGACTGCACTGATGTCATGGATCAACTGGCAAGAAACTGAGAGGGAACTCTCAAATTGGTTCTCTGGGACAAGAGACGGAGGAGGACGGAGGGTGTCTAGAATGCACAAATAAGTAGTGTAAGCAGTACTGACACATGTATAGTTTCTGCTGCTTCTAACTGTCCCCAATTTATTTCCTGTTCAAAGCTTTCAGTAAAGACAGGGTCAAATACAGGTTCAAAATATGTATTAACATTAACAATTACATTAATTTGAACAATTATGCATATAACTTTGAAGAGATACTCTTTAATCTTACATTAATCTGCTTCTTTAAAGGGATAGTTCACCCCAAAATGAAATTTTTTAAATTATAATAATAATAATAATATTAAAAGTGTTGGTTTTAAATTGTATTCCACATATGATAGAATCTGTTAAATGTAAATTGTAGATTAATGTATTTAATTAGATTACTTAAAGCAGCATGATCAGATTATTTGTTTAACACTGATTTCACTAACACTGAGTTTGGCCCCACTGCTCTGTGCTGCCACATTAAAATGAGTCCATGGCTCAAACTGTCCTTCAGAATGAGCTACCTGTATTGCGATACAGTAAAGTCACACTATAGCAAAGCTCTCCCACATATTCTGCTATTCTAACTGCCTTATTTCCACCATTGGTGTAAGCAGTAGTGCATGCTAATAGACAAGAAATTAATGCTTTTACACCATCTTGCTGGTAATATTTCTTTAGTCATCTGGCAGTCCTACAGCCACTGTACTGAAACCACCCTTATCAGAATGTTCTACCACCTTATTTAATGAGGTCAAATTAATAATTAATGACTACAGCAAGTCAGGACCTCGGTTCAGTGGATGGTTCTTCTTACAGTCTAGTGCCCCTATCACTGCACTCTGACGCTAGGACATATACAAGCCTGGGAGTGAGCACACCCTGCTGTCCTCATTAAGGCATCTTCCAAGAACTGTCAAGTTTTTCAAAAACCATCTCCCATCCATGTCGTGTCCTGGCTCGAGCCTGCTTAGCTTCAGAAGGGAGTCTAAGCTTTGGCTCCAGCATCTCTCATTATTGGGGTGGGGTAACAGATTTTGAGAACTGGATATTTGCCCTCAAAATCTGTTCCCTCATTTTTCTTAAACAATGAGGTTCTGATATTTATTAAAATTATCCTGCTTAAACTCCATCCACACACAGAATAGAATCAGCATTTTATTCTACTACATCCAAAATCTCTTTTCATGGGGTGAGGGAACGGATTCTGACAGCTGGATTTTTGCTGTCAAAATCTTTTTCACATGTTTCTTACACAAAGAGGTTCTAATATTTTTCTAGCCAAAGCTTGTCTGTTTATGCCAATAGCCTAGAGGGTAGCATGCGCACCTATATTTCTCTGAAGCATTGGGTAACCTAAGTTCAAGTCCCGGCTCGTGGACTTTTCCTGATCCCGTCACCCTCTCTCTCTTAGACTTTACTTCCTGTCTACATACTGTCCTATCACAGTAAAAGGCAAAAACGCCAAAAAAAGAAATCTTTCAACTGGTTAATCTCCATCCACAAACAGAATAAAATCAGCATCATTTAAGCCACTACAGAAACATCTCTCATCATGGGGATGGGGGAAAGCAGCTGGATTTTTGCTGTCAGAATCTGTTCCCTCATGTTTCTCAAACAATGAGGTTCTAATATTTATCAAAATTATGCTGCTTAAAAGGTTAGTTCACCCAAAAATGAAAATTCTGTCATTAATTACCCTAATGAAGTTCCACGCCTGTAAGACCTTTGTTCATCTTCGGAACATAAATTAAGATATTTTTGATAAAATCTGATGGCTCAGTGAGGCCTCCATTGACAGCAAAACAATTAACACTTTCAGATGCCCAGAGACGTATTTAAAACAGTCCATGTGACTACAGTTGTTCAAACTTAATGTTATGAAGCGACGAGAATACTTTTTGTGTGCCAAAAAAACAAAATAATAACTTTATTCAACAATATCTAGTGATGGGCGATTTCAAAACACTGCTTCATGAAGCTTTGAAGCTTTACAAATCTTTTGTTTCTAATCAGTGGTTCAGAGCATGTATCAAACTGCCAAAGTCACGTGATTTCAGTAAACGAGGCTTTGTTACGTCATAAGGCAGGAACACACCAAGCCGACGGTCGGCCGTCAGGCAGTTTTTCTTCATCGGCCGACTAAGTTTCCTCAGTGTGTTCCGCACCGACGGCTGAAGTTGGTTCTCGTCAGCTTTTTTTTTTTTTGGCCTATTAGAAATGTTGAATCGGTGTCGGAGCTCGTCGGTCCGTCGGGCCATCTGATCATTCTGACTGGCTGTTCAGATACTGCCACCTGCTGGTACTGAAAAGCATTTCTTCTAATGCAGGCGCAGAACTGACGTGGCCGTCGGCTGTCTAGCGTTGATTTGGTGTGTCAGGCCAACTTTGGACACAGACGCTGCCGATGTGAGCCAACCTCGCAGTCTGCTTTCGTCTCCACTAGTTTGTCGGCGTCGGCTTGGTGTGTTCTGGCCTATAAGTGTTTAGAAAGTTCAATGGTTCACCACTGGGGGCGTGACTTTGGCATGCTCACCAGGGGTCATGGGCGTGTGCCCTGAGATGTTTTTGGACCAAAACAAACAAACAATTAAAACTGTCCTGAAATGGACAAATAGCAGCCCTGTGGATACCTAGGCAGTGTTCTGCCATTCTCCAGATAGCATACATCCAAGCTGGACCTCTAGTGCACCACATGCAACTAGTGGGGATATGGGATGTTTAATAGTCATTTGAATGCAAAACACCAATTTGGCAGCCAAATGGACGGGATTGGTCATTCTGCACCCCCCAGTTAAGTGGGATTTTTTAGTAGGGTTTTGGGCACTACTTACAGATTACACCACAGAATGAGCTGCATGTGGATATTTAGTAGTCCCAACGAACTTGGTGTGTGTGTGTGTGTGTGTGTGTGTGTGTGTGTGTGTGTGTGTGTGTGTGTGTGTGTGTGTGTGTGTGTGTGTGTGTGTGTGTGTGTGTAAATATATATATATAGAGAGAGAGAGAGAGAGAGAGAGAGAGAGAGTATTTTTTAAAAGGTCTTCTCAAATGTAAAACAGCAGGTTCTCATTGTGACAACTTGCTAAGTCTTGCTAAGCTACGCTCTTATATTATTTTATTATATTATTGTAATTATGTAATGAACAGCCTAAAACAACTCAAACAAGCCTAAAATTAAACTCAAACAACTCAAACAAGTGTGCTTTTGGACGATATCAGCATAAATCCTTATCATTTTTTGGTGCAAATACATTAAAGTAACTTGACATTATCATTGAAGACCAGCAATAATAATTTTCATTTTGATTACATAATAATGGCAATATGTACATGTCAAAGTCTGACATGATCCTTTGCCAGCTGTGATGCCTGGTTTCTGGTTTAAACTTGGCCCAGGTTTGTAAAAGATTTTTGGGTCAGCACACCTTAATAGCTTCAACAACTGATTGCCAATTAAGTTTAGAATACAATGAACCAATTAGAACCCAGTTTAGGTCAGATAGCTGCTAATGGTGGATATTTTCTATGTATAAACTGTTTATGTAATTATGTAATGAACATGATGAAAATAACAAGCTTTGATATTTCACATTTAAAAGACTAACAGGATGAAAAGTACAACTGATAACGAGGAAAACTGATCACTGATTATTATCAAATGTTCACAAAACAACAAGCAATTTTCTTAATTCACAGTATTTCGTTTTAGAAGCTTGTTCAGCACTCGAGGACATGCATAAAATACCAGCATCCACAAATTTTGAGTTTAATATTTTATCCAATATATTAAGACTATTGATGATAACCCATAACAGGAATGACCCGTTTGCACAGGGGTTAGGATAACTGTTAGGATAACTCCGTGTTCAGTTTTAAATCTGGCCACTAGGAGGCAGTATGCGCACAGATCTTATTACACCAATGGGAACAGGGCAAGGAAGACTCAAACTTTCCCAAGCTCTACATTTCCTTCATTCCGCTGGAGATTTGAGGCGGAAGTCTTCATCCATGGCACCCTTTTCTTTAGCTACATACTGCAAATGTTCTCATCTTACTCTTTCTAGAATACAAAATGCAGTTACGACTGGCTTTATTAAAATGGACTGATTTTGTTCATCACTGTATGGCTTGCGGTTTTATAGTAATTTCGCAGCCATTAGATGAGACTTCACCAAATCTTTAGAAACAGCACGCGCAAAAATTCTTCCCCTTTGAAAGGGAATTGAATACAATAAAGAGAAATAAGCACAAAAGACTCCATCAATCTAAACGCGCTCTTCTCATCCACTCGAAACGAAACAAAGACTAGCAAATAGTCCAGCAAACTGTAGAGTGTGTGTTTGTGTGTGTGTTTCTGATAGAAAAGAAAGATGACAGCTTTCCTTTCATTAGTTTCTTTCGCCGCACATTCTCCTTTTTCAATTTCATCTCCGACTGAAAGGATACTTTGAATTATAATCATGTTTTGAATTTTTAGTTCTCTTAAAGAAAGCATGCGTTTGTGTGTCAGATCTGCTCAGTAAGGACATGCTTTTGCATGGTTGCCATGGAGACAGTATTCAGTGGGAGGATTCAGAGTTGGCGCTCTCGGCTCGCGCACACACAGGTATAAGGTGTGCTGCTATCTCGCGCTGAGCTTCCTCCCTATTATACAGACCTCTGTGAATTATTTGCATTATTACATGCTGCATGATTTTTTTTTTTTTTTTGTGCATTATTATAAATATTTTATCTGTGCACATAATTATTAGTAGTAGTAGTATTTAAAACAGTTCATGTGCCTTCATAATCTTGAGTCAAAGGCTTGCTAGAGATGCACAGACCGATTGGCGTATGACATCAAAGTACCGCGAGAGCAATTCAAAAGCATAAGGAGTGGTATGCTCTCCAAACGCTCTCGTGGTACTTTTATGTAATCTCAAATAAGCCTAAAATAAGGCTTGTTCGAGATGCATGGGCACTAAGCAGACCGATCGTCGTATGACCGATCAAAAGCATAAGGAATCGTATCCTCATATACGCTGATCGGTCTGCACAGCGCCGATGCATCTCGAGCAAGTCTAATCACTTGCAGCACCATCTCTTCTCCGATGACGTGTTTACTGGGGCAAGGGCGGGGCAACCTGTCACTCACATGAGATCGACCAAGAGCAAACCACAACCATCCAATCATATGGCCTTTTTACTCATATACACTGCCCTCCAAAAGTTTGGAAACACTCCTGGCAAAGTGTGCTTTTGGACGATATCAGCATAAATCCTTATCATTTTTTGGTGCAAATACATTAAAGTAACTTGACATAATCATTGAAGACCAGCAATAATAATTTTCATTTTGATTACATAATAATGGCAATATGTACATGTCAAAGTCTGACATGATCCTTTGCCAGCTGTGATGCCTGGTTACTGGTTTAAACTTGGCCCAGGTTTGTAAAAGATTTTTGGGTCAGCACACCTTAATAGCTTCAACAACTGATTGCCAGTTAAGTTTAGAATACAATGAACCAATTAGATCCCAGTTTAGGTCAGATAGCTGCTAATGGTGGATATTTTGAGGAATCGAAAATATATGTTTTTTCTATGTATAAACTGTTTTCGTAGTTTGTGTTGTCCCTTATCAGTGCAAAATTATCACAAATTAAAAAGGATTCATTGTCCAAAACTCCACTTTTCTAGGGCGTTTCCAAACTTTTAGAGGTCAGTGTGCATTCTGAAGAAAGACTCACAACTTCTGTTTCATCCTCGCTAGAAATTTTACATTCCCAGAACGTTCTCAGAACGTCTCCACTAAGGACGTTGCCTAATAGCGTTCAAAGTACATTCTGAGATGGTCACGATGTGGAGTTCTTTTAAGGGTTGGGGGACGTTAATTAGCAGACCTTCAGGGAACATTCAGGATGTTCTGGGAATGTTTAGGGGAGTATTACTATATGACGTTCTGTTAACTTCCCAAATGTCCTTGTGGCAAGGCAGGCGTGGTTCAGCGAGGTCTGCAGCGGGAGAGAGAGTCGGGAGACGTGCGGTGAGTGAGTGGGTTAAGCGCAAATAATAACACCTGTCTGTGCTGTTCAGGGCTCCGGCCGACCCACTGGAGGATGGCCCTCTTCAAGTCGTCGAAGACCAGGAGATTCTGCACCGGAAGCTGCTGTGCCGCTACCTGGGACTCCCCGGAGAGCAATGGGACGGGGCGCATTGGCCACTGGTCCCACGGCCACCCACAGACTTCGGCTGATTTTCCGAATAGGTCCAAGAATGCCTCCGGGTTGTTCTCAGGTCCCATTTTGTTGAGGGGTAGGTGGGAGGGCACAGCTTGATGGACCGTGGCTTCTGGTCGAACCTCCCAGTCAATCCAGCTCCGGAACCTCTTGCGGTCTTCCTGCTGGGCTTGGAGGACGGCCTGGAACCGCCTCTCCTGGTCTTGTCGCAGCTCCAGCAGGGCCTTGTGCTGGTCTTGTTGCATGACCGCGAGGGAGATGATAATCTCCACAAATGGCGTTCTGGAGGACGCTTGCATAGCAGCGGCTTCTGTCTTCCTTCCCGGGTTTCGGCACCAGTGTAACAGAGTTTGTGTGTCAGGAAGGAAGAGGACAGGGTTGGCTTGACTACTGACTGCTTTATTTCACAACAAGTAACCGAAAAGGTGAGCAGACAGACACAAAACGGTCATAAATTATAACACAGTTCACTCCGACAGTAGAGCAGGTATCCAGGAGTGCAGAAGTCAGTAGTCCTTCTCTCTCTCACCCGCTCCTGCTTGTCCTGGCATTAAATACTCTCTCCATGCCAATTACTGCAACAAGAGACAGGTGTTCATTATTTGCGCTTAACCCACTCACTCACCGCGCATCTCCCGACTCTCTCTCCTGCTGCAGACCTTGCTGAACCACGCCCCCTTTTCCACAGTCCTCTTTGTAACGTTCTCAAGTGACCATAAAATAACCAAAATAGAACGTCCACCTAAAGTCATATTGGGAACGTTATTAAATGACCATGTGGGAACGTTCTGTAACGTCCCAAATGTCCTCTTTGTTAAGTTCTTATGTGACCATAAAATAACCAAAATGGAACGTCCCCCTAAAGTCATATAAGGAGCGTTGAACTGCAGAACTTTCATTACCAAAAGAGGATGTTTTAGGAACATCTCAAATGTTCTGTAAAGATTCAGAATTATCGTCACCTTCAGAGACCTTTTAGGGAGCGTTGCGCAAGGTCACAAGAACGTCGCCTTCTACGTGGGATGCCAACTGTATATGGGAAAGCATATTGAGCTATAATCTCACACAAATTATTTCAGTTTGCATGAAATTACAGTTTTTGCTGTATGTTTTTAAAGTGGGTCTTGAGTTCAAAATAATGAATGCTTGAGTTTTTAAAAGCCGGATGGATTCGATTGGCTGTCAATGTTTTATTGTTCATCAGCTGAAAAAAAAATCATTGTAAAAGTGATTCCAATGATACTGTTTCTTTGTGCCATTATTACAGTGGTGGTGTGGACTCTGCTATTTTTTTTTTTACATTTAGAATGATTTTAAGAACTTTATTTTTATCATGATAGTTATCGTCCTTGGTGTGAACAGGCCTAACTCTCTCTTTTTCTTTCTCTTTCTCTGTAATAAATCAGAATTAATGAGCAGTTTGGGGCAGTTCTAATGGATGTCTGAGTCAGATCACTAATTAAACAACACAGGAAATTGTTCTTCAAAAGAAAAAAAACATTGCATGTGAGTGTGTGTCTGTATGGGAGATTTATAGATGGGGGTGATGGGTAAACGGATTTAACCTCGATCTGACCCGTCCTCCTAGCACATGAAAAACATACACATAAAACAAAAACACTTACACTTACCCAAATATTGTCCGTATTTCTATTGCATAAACACCTATACAACTATGTATTTTATGGTGAAAAAACACTCTTAGAATAAAAGGTCACATTTTAAAGAACCAAAAGACTTCTATGTGGTCTTAAATGACAAAACACTTTCATGTTTAATGGGTTATTTTTTCATTTCTATTCATAATGTATGTTTACGAGCTCTTTCTTCTAAGATTGAAAGATTTAAACAAACATATATACAGATGTTTGCTTCTTCACACACACAACACAAGAGGAAGACTTGTCTTCCTCAAGGATGTGATGAGCATCTCTCCCACAAGGAGCCACAGGATGTGTGGGACAAACTACAAAAACACACACAGGGTAACTGTAGTGTCTTTAGACAATAGAAGCAGTGTTAGAAACATTGTGCTCTCCTACTGGCCTCATCAGCTCAGGCAGAGAGCAGATAAACCTTGTGTACTCCTACAGGCTCATAGACACTCAGCTCTTTCTATAATTGGAGGTATTTCACACCAGCAAAATAATAATGTTTTCTCAATAAAATTACTACTGGTTTCAGTTTATATATTTCCTATGGGTAACATATCTGCTAGTTGTCAAGCTTAAAGGTACATGGAATGGATGTTTTATTCAAAGGCCCAAACTAAGCCAAAATATGTAATTTGGTGCAGTTTCAGGTTTTTTTGAACATGTTGATAGGAGACCTTAGAAATTTGTGTATCAAATATGATACAGTAGACTTTATAGGGTTAATTAAAACAGTGAAAATATCTTGAGCTTGTTTTAACCACATACCTTTTTTAGGCATTTAACCAAAAACCCATTCAAAAAAACATGGAACAATCCGATGGAACCACAAGATGCTAACTCTGGGAGAATTAGGAAGAAGAGCTGGGAGAAATTAGGAAGAAAACATTTGTGATTAGGTTAAAATTTGGTAAATTTGGATAAGGGGACAAACCATGGGGAAATTTGAGCTGTGGTGCATGGTTAAGATATCTCTGGATTACAGTCAGGACACTTTCCTAAGGGGGAAATTTCCAGAGGGGAAATTTGAACTGCGTTGCATAGATAAGATATCTCCAGAAGGGGGATTAGGGCTGTGTGGCGCAGTTTGAGGTGTCTTGGCAAAAGGGGAGATCAGTTTGAAGTGCCTTAACAGGTAGCAGTCCTGTTGTGTGAGGAAGATCCATTTAGATCTGCTCTAATGGATAGATCCGTTTAGATCCACTCTGACGGACAACAACAACAACAACAACTCCCTAAGACTTCCTAGCTCTTCCATCCAGATAGCAAAATTCTCTGTTTTTACTGTTATTTCTATTCCTTATGTTCTATTTTTATTCTTCTTCTTTATGTAAAGCACTTTGAATTACCATTGTGTGTGAAATGTGCTATACAAATAAAATTGCCTTGCCTTGCCTAACTCGTTTCTGTGATTTTGCTGCAGCAAAATATGTTATGGAATATGTAGGAATATGTTATGATTCAGGTAGCTAGCTACAAACACAGCATCAGTTTATCTCATTAAGATTCTCTTCGAACTGTTTTTTTCCACTGTGACCTAACAGAAAAAAACTGTAGAATAAGACCTGCTATATTTTGGAATGTCCTTATTCTTCATGAATTGCTCAATCAAGATGTCAACAATTAGATTAGCATTTTGCAATTTAAATAGCAGTGCTTGCAAAGCAACATTATTGTTAAAGTTTGAGGTTATTTTAGGTATAACCAAGGCAATGGGAAAGCAGTTACTGAGTTGTTGAGTCGTCCTGGGTCATTCTGATCTCTCGGCTTCCACAAGGACGATGGCTAATCTGATCATATGACATCATTGTGATGTAGTTACCACCCAAGTAACGAAACACTGATAAACTAACAATGACTACGATTATATGTACCCTCCTAATGCGATTCTTAGGCAATAATGCAATTAAACTCTACCTCATGTATACATTATATTTTGATCAAATTAAGCTCATAAAGTAGTAATCATAATCATAGTAAAATACACTATATTGCCAAAAGTTTTGGAACACCTGCTTTTACGTGCACATTAACTTTAATGACATCCCATTCTTAATCCATAGGGTTTAATATGGAGTTGGCCCACCCTTTACAGCTATAACAGCTTCAACTCTTCTGGGAAGGCTTTCCACAAGGTTTTGGAGTGTGTTTATGGGAATTTTTGACCATTCTTCTAGAAACGCATTTGTGAGGTCAGGCACTGATGTTGGTGAGAAGGCCTGGGCAGTCATGTTGGAACAAGAAGGGGTCATCCCCAAACTGTTCCCACAAAGTTGGGAGCATGAAATTGTCCAAAATGTCTTGGTATGCTGAAGCATTAAGAGTTCCTTTCACTGGAACTAAGGGGCCAAGCCCAACCCCTTAAAAATCACCCCACAGCATAATCCCCCCTCCACCAAACTTGACACTTGGCACAATGCAGTCAGGCAAGTATCGTTCTCCTGGCAACCGCCAAACCCAGACTCGTCCATCGGATTGCCAGACAGAGAAGCGTGATTCGTCACTCCCCGCTCTGTGATTTTACATGGCCTACCACTTCATGTCTGAGTTGCTGTTGTTCCCAATTGCTTCACTTTGTTATGATACCACTAACAGTTGACCGTGGAATATTTAGTAGTGAGGAAATTTCAAGAATGGTATTATTGCACAGGTGGCAACCTATCACGGTACCACGCTTAAATTCACTGAGCTCCTGATAGTGACCCATTCTTTCACAAATTTTTGTAGAAGTAGTCTGCATGCCTAGGTGCTTGATTTTATACACCTGTGGCCATGGAAGTGATTGGAACACCTGAATTCAATGATTTGGAGGGGTGTCCCAATACTTTTGGCAATATAGTGTATGTCGTATGCAGATTTTAATAGCAATAAACAGGCATGTAAACACTTTAATCGCATCTATTCCACTCTGACAAAAGTCCTTTTGACGTACACTGATGACGTTGGGTGCTTCTCAATCAGCTCCCTAGTTCATCCTTCAAAGGCCTATTGCATCAACACTACGCAATGCAGGCTGTCCCATTTAGAAGGCTCCTTTTAAATGCGGCCTCCAAACGCATCCTTCGTTTCCCTTGAAATTAAGGATATGTAACGGAGGCCAGCTAGTAGTTGCTGTGCGTGTAGAAACTCACTCCTCTGATCTCAAGAGATGCTCTAGCGACTGGGGCTAGAGGTTGCAGCCTTTAGCCTCCTTGTTAAAGCATCCGACTCCCACACCGGAGACCCAGGTTCAATGCCCACGCAGAACCGGGCATGTAGGACTTGGAAGAGGGGTTACAGATACGACAAGATGGATCCTTCGTGGCCTTACTTATCCCAGCAGCTGTCACAGTAGCTAGATGACAAGGACAGTCCCCCATAGGCTAGATTGTCCAATTTAGCAATGCTCAGTCCAACCTTCGCCGCCTTCAAGATGTGGCCTTTGAAGTCCAAGTCCTTCGAAAGATGCAGCCTTTGAATTGAGGCACAGTCTATGTTCCCTTAATGGAAGTTCTGAGGCGTGAAACATAAATCACATGAGCCAACTCATTACAAACTATTATTTAATAGTATTTCAGCATAAACATACATTGTTAGACAGGTAATGAACATAATTGAGCTAACATTTATAGTTTATTTACAGCTGAAATGTTGCACATATAGGTAACAGCGTGGTATTCATTATAATGTACTTTAAATAATATTAAAAAATAATGTCTGAAAGATATCAGTTCTGCTGTTGTTCATAAATCCCAATAGTGATGCTGTACTATGAGAACGTTGTTATGTTGCTGGAAATAGAGTCATCAGTGTCCCAATGTGTAGTGAGCCAAGGTCCTTACCAGTGGCCGAATTTGAGTGCACGGTATACTGATATACTGACCTGTTTTTATGCGCAGATTCATAAACTTGGCATCACATTTTTTGGAGCACAAGTTCATGTTGATAGCATTGCACAACATGAATATATTGCTGGTCAAAAATATTGAAAAGAAGACTGAAAAAATTCAGTATGTTCTTATAGAAATGTGTTTTGCATTTGACGTAAGTGCTGTTGATTAAAACAGTGGCCAGTAATACACAGACTGTATGCAAGTTCATTATTTGGGCTGTTCATGATGTGAATAATGGCGGCAAAAATGGCCACAATTCTTAGCGAATTAACAAAAATTGCATGTAAATGGGAATGAAGAGGTTCGCTCATGTCATTTAAACATCTTACTGCGATTGAGTCTTTACTCTGATTATTGGAAATAACCACATTATTGGTGCACATGTAAATGTAGCCAATGTATGAAAAATAGGATGTATAGAAAGTAGCTCAGTGTCTGAGGAATTGTCACAATTACCAGTGCTAAATTCCAAACCCTGAAACTAACCTGAACTCCAACCCAAACAAATCTATAACAGTGTTATATCGGTTTAATGCACAGGTTTCACTGGGATCCTGGAGGTGTTTTTAAAATGTGTGTGTGTGCCTGTTTGAAAAAAGATAAAGACTGGAAGAAACTGGAGGGAAGAGCTCAAATGATCCGGTATCAAACAGTTTGATCAGACGCACACAGCTGTCATGGTAACCTGTGCCAGGCAGGTGGCACAAAGCGGACAAGGTCATTAAGTTTTGGATGTAACTTAGGACAACCGCAGGTGGGCACTCTCTGATCAGATAGCTAAATAAGGTTAACAGTGACACACACACACACACATATCTACCACATCCGGTGTATTTGAATTAAGTGTCTGTTTTTGTGTAACTTTGAGCAAAATCTAAAAACAATTTGAAAGACAATTTGTAAAAAATGTTTGGTTAAAAACAACCCAAGTTGGGTTGAAAATGGACAAACCCAGCAATTGGGTTGTTTTAACCCAGTGGTTGGGTTAAATGTTTGCCCAACCTGCTGGGTAATTTTATTTAACCCAACTACTGATTAAAAATGACTATATGGCTGGCTTAAAATGAATCCAAAATAGGTGAGAAATTAAAAATCAGACACATAATTACTAGAGGCAACAATAATAATCAAAAGGTATACATTTATTAATAAGCAATTTAATAAATGTTTATTGTTTATTATTCATTATCTTATTAATAAATGCTCATTTATTAAACATATTAATAAATGTTAATTTCCAGCATATTTTGGGTTCATTTTAAGCAAGCAATACAGTAATTTTTATACAACAGTTGAGTTAAATAAAACTACCCAGCACGTTGGGCAAACATTTAACCCAACCACTGGGTTAAAACAACCCAATTGCTGGGTTTGTCCATTTTCAACCCAACTTGGGTTGTTTTTAAGCCAGCATTTTTTAGAGTGTATCCTGACAGTTTATGAAATGTGTGGTAATTTATGCTGATGTCAAATTCTAAAACTAATTAAAATTAGTTAGTTAGCACCAAAACTGTATTGATACACTCTAAAAAATGCTGGGTTAAAAACAAACCAAGTTGGGTTGAAAATAGACAAACCCAGCAGTTGAGTTAAATGTTTGCCCAACCTGCTGGGTAGTTTTACTGAACTCAACTATTGTTTAAAAATTACATTATTGCTTACTTAAAATGAACCCAAAATATATTGAAAATTAACATTTATTAATATGTTTAATAAATGAACATTTTAATTTCATTTTAGATTAATTTTAAGTCAGCCATATAGTCATTTTCAAACAATAGTTGGGTTAAATAAAACTACCCAGCAGGTTGGGTTAAAACAACCCAATCACTGGGTTTGTCCATTTTCAACCCAACTTGGATTGTTTTTAACCCAGCATTTTTCAGAGTGTAAATGTTTATCAACTAAAAGTTAAATGTAATCTTTAGCTAATAAATATAAAGATGAATATCTTTTTTTATTCAGCACAGTTATTATTAACTAAAACTGAAACCATTAAAAATCCTCTTTTTTACTTGAAATAAGTCATAGTAAAATGATAACTGAAATGAAATAAAATATTAAACAAATATAATATTAAATATTAATTTCAGATAGTTGCCAAGGAAACATTTCTCATATTATTTTAACTAAAATTATAAAATTTAGCATTTAACATTTTTTGGTTTATTTTTGTATTTATGTAGATTTTGCTAAAAATGTTAGTACATTTTTATATATTTTAGCTGGATATAATGCAACATTGACCCACAGACCTCAAACAAGTTTGATTTTTGGCCCTCTGTAGTAAAATGTTTGGATACCTCTGATTTAAAATGGTTGGTTTGGTTATTAGCCGTGAAAATAATAAACAACTTATTGTCATTTTAACATCATTGTAGCAAATTTTGGATAAGTACACAATTATGATGTTCATTTTATGTTGAACATAAACACACATATTAATGATTCTGTCTCAGCCTTCAACGTCTAAAACTTGTTTGTCATGGACATATGGATAAGAATTTCTCACTCCCTGCTTCCTCCAGCACAGCCGCAGGATGTGACATCATTGGTTGTGATGACAAAAAAGAACTATCTTTTAAAGGGAGCAAGAGATGACAAACAGTAAGATGTTAGCAGAGGTATTGAGCTGTGTGTGTATGTGTGTGTCCTTGCCGAGGGTGAAGGTTATTGGGTCTTCAGGGAAGCAGCCGTGTGAAAAAAGGTGGTATGAGGTCTTTCATGTCAAATGACCAATTAATGGAGCTGAAGTGGCCCTTAAGTGTGTCATGTTTGCACACACCCTCTCTCAAACACACATACACTCTCAAACATCCACACACTGGCTGAAAAGACCCATTTTACGGCTCTCTAACACATCAGCCACTCACACACCTGTTCCCATGTACACTCGCTCACAGACACATAAGCGCAGACACACACTGCTGCTGGCACTAAACCAGAAGCTCTCACGTTAATTGTGTCCTGACTTTCACTCCGACTCTCTCAGGTGCAGTATTGAACCCTCACACACATATACACACAAACATGTGAAAAGAAAAATGTTTTTTTTTTTTTTTTCATTTTAATTTTGCACTTTCAAAAGGACCCAGCTGTGCTCTCCCGCTCTCCCCCGTTTCTCGATTTTCTTTCTTTCCTTGCAAAGATTCCATGTTTACTGGGTTTAGTACACATTCTAAAAGTAATATTGCAAAACTGTACTCTGATTGGACTTCTATTATTTTTATTTATTTATTTATTTATTTTGTTAAATTTGCTTATTCTTATTATATAATAATATCTGTGAAGGCACTGAGAAAGCAAGTTTTTATTATTTATATTTATTTTTTATTTGTATATTTACATTTCGGGAAAATGAATGATTAATATAGGGTATTTTTTTTATATTTTATGGTTTTATTTTATATACTTGATTATTTTTTTGTCCGTTTATTAATTAATTTATTGAAGGTGCACTGCATGAAATAGTTTGGTTTTAATTTTAGGAATATAATATCATTTGCTAATTTTTTAGTCAATGAAAAGTATTTGGACGGCTAAAAATGAAATATTGCATTAGATAACAAAACATCAAACCAAGAGCGATTTATTGAAAAGAAGGAGAGTATAGGCACACTTTTCAAGCAAAACAGAAATTAATATCAATTAGGGCTGTCAAAATAACGCGTTAATTTCGATTAATTAATCTGAAAAAATTCGGATTAATCAAAACTTATCAAAACTCAGATTAATCCATTCCGTATTGACCTTTGAACCTGGAGCCTTTCTCGTGCGCGCGAGCTCTTTCAAAGTAAGCACCGTCTTTGCACTCTCTCTACCTCACACATAATAATCTTAATCAACTTACACAATGCTAAAAGTTTGTAAGACCGAATTCCATGTTTCATGAGGCGCATTCGGAGAATGTTTTTCCTGAATAACCGCTGTTTGTGAATAGTGCTCAAAAGAACGTCACCTCATCTTCTCTGACAGGCGCCCTTCACGTGCAGCTGACATAAACCACACTTTCAGAAAACAAAAAGAAAATCCTATCCAGTGGTGAAGTGTTTTCTGTGTTGACAAATCTTTTGCGATATCCTAATAACAGTCGCGATTCGCACGCAACGCATCAACGTCCGCTAATGTCCGATTCGCGACCTAATGACTCATTTGAACAGATTCATTTTAATGAATCATGACAACAACTGATGATCTGTCAACACGGTCTATAATGAATCATTTATTCGAACAACTCTGAAATGAGAACACAAGTGTGCTTACCCCATTTAGCAAGAGTGGTTAGTAAAATTAGCCTTAATAATCCACAATATTTTCAGGTTATTTAAATGACAATGTGTAAATTAGGCCTACCTATAAAATCAGTTTAGACTGGAGTGAGGTGAAACCAGAACAAAGCAAGTTGTTGTTAGCTAGGTGCATTCAATTGTATATGGTAGAAAATTATATTATTAGTTAATATAACTTCTAAATGCTACTTTTTAATACTTTTCAGGTTTAGCAAAAAAGCATATTCTCTTACAAAGCTATAAAATCACTCTTTTTTTTTTTTTGCAAAGAGGGCAAGAAAGAATTACAGTGAGAGTGTTGGGTACTTTATTGTCAGTATCAGGCTCACAGATTACATGGGTAGGGCACTTTTTACTGTTTGTGTGGATGACCATGTCTGTCACCACCGAAGACCATTTTTGACCCAAGAAAAACCCTGCATTGATTTCATATTGAAATATGTAATACTTTCACAGCAAAAATTATGTATGCGATAAATTTAGATTAATTGATCACAGAGTATGTAATTAATTAGATTAAAATTTTTAATCGATTGACAGCCCTAATATCAATATACAGTCAAACCAAAATTTATTCAGACACCTTGAACATTTCATTCATTATTACAGTTTATTCACTATAGTTAAAAAAAATGCTAATACAAGATCTCAGAGTAGAACTGTGTCCAAAAAAAAAAAAAAAACATCTTAATTATGTCAGATAATACTTAAGCAAAACATGGTCAGGTCAAAGTTTCTGAATAATTTTTGGTCCCAAATTTTTATAAATTTTACCGGTAGTCCACTGTATGAAGAATTTTTGGGTATAATATGACACAGTTTACTTTATTTTGCTGTCCTCACTTACATAAATGAACTATAGTGTCCTGCACCCATAGGAAAAATATATCGAAAATATCAAAAATGTCTGAATAATTTTTGGTTTGACTATATATATATATATATATATATATATATATATATGTGTGTGTGTGTGTGTGTGTGTGTTAGACGAATAACAGAGAAACTAATATCTACAGGTTTAAATAATTTGTATTTATTCATTTGAAACAATACAGTTAAGCACACTCATATCAAATGTTATTAACACAAACATGTTACATGAAAGAGAACTTGACCAATCAGACACTCCACTATACAAAAATGAACCAATCAGAAACATGCTGAGATATCATAATCAGCTTGGCCTAAGCTTGAGAGGGGCGTATTGAGATGTCCTTTCTTAACAGTCACACACACTCTCTCACACACTCACACATTAGAACGCACAGAGACATAAATGCACATCTAATAGTTATTTATGCCGATTTATTCTCTCAGCTTCACAGGATCAACAGTGTTAGTGTTAAGGCAGAATTGCAAATCCTAATTTACCTCCCCTTTTCTCAGCATGTGCACACACACTTAGACGCGCTTTTTAAACATACACACAATCTTCTGGTGTTAGTGTGTGGGTTTGAGCATGCCATCTGCAATGACTGATGAGTACTTGTACAGGCATTAAGAGCTCTGTTCTGAAACCTAGTGAGCTGCCTTGCTGTCTATGAACTGTAATGCATATGTAGGCAGCTGTCTTCTAAGGTAGTGTCCTAATCATGACTAATAATCTACAAAGACAGCATCAGCATCAACGTGGCATAAAATATGACAGTTTTGACTCACAATAGAGTTTAGTGTTCTAGTGTTAGTAGTTATTATACAATGATGTACTCAAATCGGCAAATTATTTTAAATAATTTACATGCCATTTGAAAAGTTGGGGGTCAGAAAGATTTTGTAATGTTTTTGAGCACAAGATGTCTCTTATGCTCACCAAAGCTCGATCAAAAATATATTAAAACTAATTTTGTGAAACAATACAATAACTGTTTTCTATTTGAATATATTCTGAAATGTATTCCTGTGCAAAGCTGAATTTTCAGCATCATTTGCTGCTCAAGGAACATTTCTGAATATTATCAATGATGAAAACAGTTGTGCTGCGTAATATTTTTGTGAAAACCGTGATACATAAAAGTATTAATTTCTTTCCCAGCAGTGTCACATGAAATCATTCTAACATGCTGATTTGCCACTCAAGAAATATTTCTTAATATTTTCAGTCTTGAAATCAGTTGTGCTGCTTATTGTTGAAACCTTGATACATTTTTCCCCCTCACAATTCTTTGATGAATAGAAAGTTCAAAAGAATCTTTTTTGCACATTATAAATGTCTTTACTGTAACTTTAGGATCAGTTTAATGCAACCTTGTGAATAACTGCATTAACTTCTTTAAAAAATAAAAAGCAAACTTACTGCCCCCAACCTTTTGAACTGTATAGTGTACATAATTTCTATTTTTCTATGATTGTATAATTTTTTATTTAATGTCTATGTTGAGCAATTTAATTCATCCTTGCTGAATAATTTAAATATCTTACAGACTCCTAAACGGTATTATATATAAAATACCATTTGTGGTCTGCAAGATTTTTAAATATTATGTATGTACATTATGTATATATCTGTAAATATTCAGTTACACTTTTCAGTACTAGATGAAATGCAAGTCTTGTCTCATCCACCAACTTGGATTCATTTTTATTTTTTTTCTCTGCGTGATTGACTTCAGGTGAGGTTTTGGCCAAACAAACATTCAAAATCTTAGTCTACATTTGGTAAGAAATGTTTATGATGCTGTCCAAGTAGGCAGCTCATAGGTTATATGACAGAGCTCTTATGTGTGTGCAGGAAATGCTTTGTTGACTGGAGCCTTCCCTCTCTTTCTCGCTTTCAATCTTAAAAAGGGAATGTTAATGAAGGTTATTTAGCTCGTTTACTGGCTCCTCTTGAGGAAATCATTAGATTTCACCTGCTTTCTGTTTCATTAGTGCTTTACTTCATTTTGTATTTCTTGAAATATTTCTTTTGACATGACGGTCATGCTGTCGCTCCCTGTCTGGGTGGTTCTTGGCTGTGACTATGCCTCACTTTGTCTTTTGATTCCTGTTTTTTTTTTAAAGAAGAAGTGCTTCTCAATGTGTGTGTGTGTAAAGAGAGGGAAGGCACAATCTGTTGCTTTTTTAAATAGTGTGCTGCAAGAATGATGTATTTTTAAGCCATAACCTGGAATCGAGTTAGCATTTAAGCTTGTCCTGATTGTTTAAATGGGTTTTTGATTAAATGCCTGAAATAAAGTCTGTAGTGAACACAAGCTCAAGATATGTTCACGTTTTATTCTAAAATATAAAATCCATCAATAATACCCCTTTGAGATTTTGGTACACTCTAAAAAATGCTGGGTTAAAAACTACCCAAGTTGGGTTGAAAATGGACAAACCCAGCGGTTGGGTTAAATGTTTGCCCAACATGCTGGGCAGTTTTATTTAAACCACCTATTGTTTAAAAATTACTATTATGGCTGGCTTAAAATGAACCCAAAATAGTTGGGAAATTAAACACCAGATGCAATTAGAGGCAACAATAATACACTCTAAAAAATGCTGGGTTAAAAACAACCCAAGTTGGGTTGAAAATGGACAAACCCAGCAATTGGGTTGTTTTAACCCAGCGGTAGGGTTAAATGTTTGCCCAACCTGCTGGGTAGTTTTATTTAACTCAACTATTGTTTAAAAATTACTGCATTGCTTAATTAAAATTAACCCAAAGTATGTTGGAAATGAACATTTATTAATGTTCAATGAATAATTATTAAACAATAAACATTTATTAAATTTCTTATTAATACATTTATATTAATAAACTATTAAATGTATATTAATAAAATATTAAAGCTTATTAATAAACATTCACCTTTTGTCTATTATTGTTGTCTCTAATTCCATCTGGTTTTTAATTTCCCAACTATTTTGGGTTCATTTTAAGCTAGCCATATAGCAATTTTTAAATAATAGTTGGTTTAAGTAAAACTACCCAGCAGGTTGGGCAAACATTTAACCCTACTGCTGGGTTAAAACAACCCAATCGCTGGGTTTGTCCATTTTCAACCCAACTTGGGTTGTTTTTAACCCAGCATTTTTTAGTGTAGTCAAAAGGTGATCAATTATTAATAAGCAATTTAATAAATGTTTATTGTTTAATAATTATTCATTGAACATTAATAAATGTTCATTTCCAACATACTTTGGGTTAATTTTAATTAAGCAATACAGTAATTTTTAAACAATAGTTGAGTTAAATAAAACTACCCAGTAGGTTGAGCAAACATTTAACCCAACTGCTGGGTTAAAACAACCCAATCGCTGGGTTTGTCCATTTTCAACCCAACTTGGGTTGTTTTTAACCCAGCATTTTTTAGAGTGAAACACTTTACTTAAGATCTTTATATACAATGCATTATAAATGCATTAATTATGCCTTGTAATCCACCTTATAATGCATTGTGTGGTCTCAAGAACAAAGTTATGATATATTAAAAAACTTATTTCAGACAACCAATTTCAGATGTAACAAGGAATCTGCAAATATTATAATAGATTTTAAATGATTAGTTCACTTTAAAATGAAAATTAGCCCAAGCTTTATTCACCCTCAAGCCATCCTAGGTGTATATGACTTTCTTCTTTCTGATAAACACAATCTGATTTATATTAATAAATATCCTGACGCATCCAAGCTTTATAATGGCAGTGAATGGGACCAGCGAGTATGAAGCTCAAGAAAGTGCTTACATCCATTATAAATATACTTTAAAGGAACACTCCACTTTTTTTGAAAATAGGCTCATTTTCCAACTCCCCTAGAGTTAGACAGTTGAGTTTTACCGTTTTCGAATCCATTCAGCCGATCTCCGGTTCTGGCAGTACCACTTTTAGCATAGCTTAGCATAGTTCATTGAATCTGATTAGACCGTTAGCATCGCGCTTAAAAATGACCAACGAGTTTTGATATTTTTCCTATTTAAAACTTGACTCTTCTGTAGTTAAATCGTGTACTAAGATCAACGGAAAATAAAAAGTTGTGATTTTCTAGGCTGATATGGCTAGGAACTATACTCTCATTCAGGTGTAATAATCAAGGATCTTTGCTGCCGTTCCATGGCTGCAGCAGTGCAATGATATTACGCAGCGCCTGTGAGCCCCTGCTTGCACAGGGAACGTGCCTTGCAACCATGGAGATGTTTGTGAGAGACGCTGTGTAATATCATTGCGCCTGCTGCAGCCATGATACAGCAGCAAAGTTCCTTGATTATTACGCCAGAATGAGAGTATAGTTCCTAGCCATATCAGCCTAGAAAATCGCAACTTTTCATTTTCTGTCGGTCTTAGTACACAATTTAACTACAGAAGAGTCAAGTTTTAAATAGGAAAAATATCAAAACTCTTTGGTCATTTTTAAGCGCGATGCTAACGGTCTAATCAGATTCAATGAACTATGCTAAGCTATGCTAAAAGTGGTACCGCCAGAACCGGAGATCGGCTGAATGGATTCGAAAACGGTAAAACTCAACTGTCTAACTCTAGGGGAGTTGGAAAATGAGCCTATTTTCAAAAAAAGTGGAGTGTTCCTTTAATAAAGGCCTTCTGAAGTGAAGCGATGCATTTGTGTGAGAAAAATATCCATAATTATGTTACAAAGTAAAATATCTAGCTTCCGCCAGACCGCCTTAGATATTCAACTTAAGCTGAATTTAAATTTTAAGTTGAATGCGGAAGGTGTAGGACGTAGCATAAGCATTTTGAACTTTGAACTGTCTTTATAAGTTGAATACGGAAGGCGGTCAGGTGGAAGCTAGATATTTTACTTCATAACTTGTTAAATATCGATATTTTTCGTACACAAATGCATCGCTTTGCTTCAGAAGGCCTTTATTAACCTCTCTGGAGCCATGTGGAGTACATTTATAATGGATGGATGCACTTTCCTGAGCTTCATACTCGTTGGTTCACGTTCACTGACATTATAAAGCTTGGATGTGTCAGGATATTTATTCATATATCTCAGATTGTGTTCATCAGAAAGAAGAAAGTCATATACACTTAAGATTGCTTGAGGGCGAGTAAAGCTTGGGGAAATTTTCATTTTAAAGTGAACTAATCCTTAAACTTTGGTTACAATTATTTATAAAAAAAAAGATCTAATGCATTATAACATGTATTATGAATACCTCTATAATGCATTATACAGAAAGGCTTTAAGTAAAGTGTTATGGAGATTAAAAAAAAAAAAAAAAGCTTTTAAAAAAGAAAAGGCGATTGCTCACAAATGGCTAAATCTGAGGTTGTCGGGAACATTAAACATCATCAGCCGAATAGGAAAACTCAGCTTTCACAGCCTTATTGTTTATAATCGCGCTGTTGCAATCTATTCTAACTCAAAGTTTCCCTGAAAGAGTTGTCAGAAGCTTGGTGTGATGTTAAAGTCATGCATCCATTGTGTAGTTCATTTAGCTTTTTACTTCTAGCAATTGTATATAGGCTTGTTTGTTTCTGAAGAGACTATCTTGAACAAAGAGTGTAAGAATCGCTACCTTTTGTCAGTTGAAGAGCTTATTGTGTCTAATAATCCAAAGGCCAATGGGAAAATCCTAATGAGTTTTTGTTGAGGGAACCAGAGTGATGTTAACTTCAGAGTTGTCTTACAAAAATATGTCATTCCTGCAGCGCTTTATACACTCTTAAAAAAAAAGGTTCCATTTTTTTTTTTTTTTTTGCAGCAATGCCATAGAATGCCATTTTTGGTTCCCCAAAGAACCTTTCAGTGAACAGTTCTTAAAGGGATAGTTCACCCAAAAATGAAAATTTGATGTTTATCTGCTTACCCCCAGTGCATCCAAGATGTAGGTGACTTTGTTTTTTGTTTCTTCAGTAGAATGAATGATGATTTTTAACTCCAACTGTTGCAGTCTGTCAGCTGTATAATGGGTGTCAATGGCAACACAATCTATAAGAGTCAAAAAAACATGCACAGACATGCACCTGCGGCTCTTGACGACACATTGATGTCCTAAGACACAAAATGATCAGTTTGTGCGAGAAACCGAACAGTATTTATATAATTTTTTTACCTCTAAAACACCACTATGTCCAACTGAGTTGCGCATCCAGTTAGCGAGGTGTGAACGCGTTCTGACAATGGAAATGATGTCTCGCACTCATTGAAGTATAAGCGCGAGAGATCACTTCCGTCATCAGAACGCGTTTTCAGACCTTACCAACCGGATGCTCAACTCAGTTGGACATAGTGGTGTTTTAGAGGTAAAAATGATATAAATACTGTTCGGTTTCTCACACAAACTGATCGTGCATGTTTTTTTTACTCTTATAGATGGAGTTCCCATTGACACGCATTATACGACTGACAGACTGCAACGGTTGGAGTTAAAAATCATAATTTGTGTTCTACTGAAGAAACAAAGTTAGATGCCCTGGGGGTAAGCAGATAAACATCAAATTTTCATTTTTGGGTGAACTATCCCTTTAAAACAACAATGATTTTCTTAGTGTAACATTTAAAAAATCTCTTATTTTCCACTACAAAGATTTTTTTGTATAACAGAAAGGTTCCATGGGTGTTCTTCATGGAACCATCAATGGCAATAAAGAACCTTTATTTTTAAGACACAGTCATTAAAACTGACATCTCCCCTCTTCCTCTTTCAGAAACACAGTGGCATGGTGATGAGGTTTTCTCTGTGCGAGAGATGACTGCTGCAAAACACGTAGTCGATAACAGCGTCAGTTGCGAAGGAATCAGGCTGTTGTGTGCGAATGCGCGTTTGTGTCAGATGCAGGTTCTCTTGGCATGCAGCATTTCTATGAGGAGGTTGTTGCACGGCACCTCTCCGCTCAGGTGTTTGTAGCACAGGTAGTCTTCGGCTTGCGCGCTCAGCGCTCTGAGCTCGGGAAGGCGCAGCAGAATCTGGCTAAACCTGTCCGGGAATTGCGGATACGCATACAGTGTGTACTCCAACAGCGCGGCGTTCACCTGCTCGTACACGCTCTCGACGTAAGGCTGGTTTTCCAACAGTTTCACATCTGCAGAAGAACCGATAGAGTCTCATTAAAGACGGCATGAGTGGAAAATGGGTTTTCAAGCACTTTCTGAACGCACACAAATACAAACACATGCACACGCACACGGATACACACAGCTCTCAGGCACTCTTATTATGAAAAGCAGCTTTTGTTGCCGTTAAATTGCTCTCACTTAAGGGAACGTGAACAATAAAGGAGCATTTTCTCCCGAAGCTGAGAAAGAGAGGGGCACGGCGGCACGGACCAATATGAGGTCAATCCATTAAACTTCTTTTGAGCCAGAGTCTCGCTATAGATGGCGTGTGTGCGTCTGCGAGTGGATACGGGGTCCGGCTCCCTGCCTTTGTAAACAGGAGCGATTCAGAAGGCTTTCATTTTAATTAAGCCCATTACCCAGTTACCGCACGGCCTGCGCCACACAAAACACGCTGCCACTCACGGTGAAGCAGGGACAAATAGCCTGATACACGTCACGTGCGTCCTCGTTAGCGTGGATCAAAATCAATGCAATATTCATCTTTTGAGAAGTTAATTAGCCTCGGTCAAACCCCAGCGGGGGAAACATAGATACGCTCAATAAGACGCGGAGGACGGGGTGACGGTGCCACCGCGGTGGCTATGAAAATATCTTTTATATTAAACTATTAAAACATCAGCAGCAGCGCTGAACGGAGGAAGAGAGACAGAAAGAAATACAATCTGCCACCTCTTCCTCATTAATACGAAGTCATTTTGGCCTCTGGAATTAGTTAAGAACTAAAACTCATTCAAACACTTGAGCGGAACTTATTAAGGAGAACGTTATTAAAACAAAAATTAAAAGATATCCAACCAAATGTCAACTGATATATGCACATAACTAGAAGATACTGTTGCATCAGCCAATCACGTTAGTGGAATTCATACATTTAAATAGTCTTTTAAGACCAAATCTCAGTCGATTTGACACTAGGTTAATAAAAAGTCTTGAATTAAAAGTCAAATCATGGAAAAAGATTTTTTTTTACATCTTTTGCAATTCTAATAAAAAGCTGCTCAACAGACATACTCTTTTTTTTTACGATGCAAGTCTAACGCCACAACGATTTATGGAAACTAAGCAGCAAAAATCATCCCAGTTATGATGTCACAACCATGAGCACATTAATACACTACTGTTCAAAAGTTTGGGGGTTCTTTTTAAGACATCGATATATTTATTCAGCAAGGATGCATTAAATTGATCAAAAGTGACAGTAAAGACATTTATAATGTTATAAGATTTCTATATCTAATAAATGCTGTTATTTTGAACTTTGTATATTATTCAAAGAATCCTGAAAAAACTATCACAGTTACGCATCACAACTGTTTTCAAAAACTGATAATAATAAGAAATGTTCCTTGAGCATCAAATCAGCATATTAGAATGATTTCTGAAGGATCATGTGACACTGAAGACTGGAGTAATGATGCTGAAAATTCAGCTTTGATGACAGGAATAAATTACATTTTAAAATATATTATTATATTATTTTAAAATGTAGGGTACAACGGGGCTAAAGGCGCCTTTGATTTTATTTTCCTCTAAACCACTAGATGGCACAAAAACTTGCCGCAGCACTTTCCTAAATATCCGCTTTTCAAAATGCACATGCAAATTTGTCTGATCCTTGACGCGATCGCGGGCAGCAGCGCAAAGTTGATTCTGAGGTATTTTGAGCTAATATTTGATATTTTTAAAAATGTTGTTGATTAAAGTAGCAAATAAGAATCCATGGAAATAATGTTTGTATTTCTTAATGATTTTCAGTTTTGTTTAAGGTAATTCAAGCAACAGTTTTTCATTAACGGAAGAATGTGTAAAAGTATGGTATTTGGGGTAAAAAGCGCCACTGATGTTGGGGCAAAAGGCACAATAATTAACATGATAATGAATAGCTGACTGACTTTTACATTTGTTGACATGACATGGTTAGATTCACATAGCAAATATCAAATTGGGTATCCATCTTAGAGATAACAGCCATATTTATAATGAAACAATCATATTTCAAAATATATTAATCATATCATAATAAAATATAATGTATTGTTACTACTGTAAATCTATATTAAATAGGCTATTATGGGATCTCCTTCAATGCTTTCAGAATCGTTACTTTTTAAAATAAATTTGTTTTCTGTATTTCTGTATTTTTAAAATATTAAAATATATCACATTTTAATGACAGCATATTTACTGAAAAAAGAAATGAATTCTTTTATTTATCAAAATAAACAGAAAATAGTACAAACTTTGCTAAAGTTATTCTTTTGAACAAGTATTAACCTAGTCATTATTAAAAACATTTTATTTTAGTTAAAGTATGTGCGTAAATACACTCTAAAAAATGCTGGGTTAAAAACAACCCAAGTTGGGTTGAAAATGGACAAACCCAGCGATTGGGTTGTTTTAACCCAACTGTTGGGTTAAATGTTTGCCCAACCTGCTGAGTAGTTTATTTAACCCAACTATTGTTTGAAAATGACTATATGGCTGACTTAAAATGAATCTAAAATGAAATTAAAATGTTCATTTATTAAACATATTAATAAATGTTAATTTTCAAGATATTTTGGGTTCATTTTAAGTAAGCAATACTGTAATTTTTAAACAATAGTTGAGTTCAGTAAAACTACCCAGCAGGTTGGGCAAACATTTAACCCAACTGCTGGATTAAAACAACCCAATCGCTGGGTTTGTCCATTTTCAACCCAACTTGGGTTGTTTTTAAGCCAGCATTTTTTTAGAGTGTACTGTGCGCCTTTTACCCCATGCTGGGGGGGGGGGGTACATTTATAAGATTTATAAGATTTTTAAACAAAATTAACCACATTTTTTTTTCCCCACACAAAATATGTTGCTCCATCAGTGTCCAGTACAAACATACATAATTTTCCTGCAATCATATACTTTGAGAGTAGTTAAAAGCACAATGTTTCTTAAGGTGTGCCTTTAGTCCCGTTGTACCCTAATATTTTACAATATTACTGTTTTTACTGTATTACTAATCAAATAAATGCAGCATTAGTGAGCATAAATGACTACTTTCAAAAACATATATATATAAAAAAATCCACAAACTTTTGAACAGTATTTTATATGACTCCCCACGCACACATAGCAGTTCAGCAGTTTACATGCAAAGACGTCAGCCAATCACATCAAAGCTAACTGTAATAGCATGTGCTGTCTCACCAGGGTTAAAGAGGATGAGGTATTTAAGACAGGCAGTTTCTCTGCGGTCCAGCTGAAGCTCTTGTAGACGATGCACCAGCTCCTGACCTCTCTGTATCATCCCACTCAGAGTGACCCCTGCCTGGGCCAGCAAAGACGCGAGCTCAACCTGCCCCACACACGCACACAAACGTGCTAAACATCAATTGACTGGATGCAAGGCATATATGTGCATATGTCTATTATGAGTGTGTGCATGTGTGTTACCTCCTGTCCTGTAATGAGAAGCACACTGTCCTCTTTCCCATGATGCAACTGTCTGGCGATGTAATCCAGCACAAGAAGCTCACTCCAGCAATTATGCAGCAACTTCATCTGATCTCCCACCTGTGGAGCAGAGAGAAGGCGAATAAATGGAAAATGGACACAAAATTAACAAATATTTGTGTATGCATTTACATTAGAGATTTTTATTGGTTTATAAATTATTATTAAGTGAAATATAATTGTTCAAAGCTTCATAGCCTCTGCTTCACAGCTCAGAAAACTTAAAGGATTAGTTCACTTTAGAATTAAAATTTACTCACTCCAATGTCATCCAAGATGTTCATGTCTTTCTTTAGTCAGTCAAAAAGAAATGAAGGTTTTTGATGAAAATATTCCAGGATTTTTCTCCATATAGTGGACTTCAAAGGAGCCCAAATGTCAAAATTAAAGTTTACAATGATCCCAGATGAGAAATAAGGGTCTTATCTAGAGAAACCATGGCTCATTTTCTAAAAAAAAAATAAATAAATGTATATATACGTTTTAACCATAAATGCTCATCTTGAACTAGCTCTCTTCTTCTCTATTAGAATTCCTGCAGAGTAGATCTGGGATCTTGACTGGGATCATGTAGAATGTTTTGAAGCTGCACTGAAACTGTAATCTTGACCTTCAACCATTTGGTGCCCATTGAAGTCCACTATAAGGAGAATAATCCTGGAATGTTTGCATCAAAAACTTTAATTTCTTTTCGACTGACTAAAGAAAGACATGAACATCTTGGATGACATGGGGGTGAGTAAATTATCAGGAAAATTTAATTTGAAAGTGAACTAATCCTTTAATGGAGTTATATTTATTGATATGTATTATTATTTAATATTTTTATAATAATATTTACATTCGTTTATATTTATATATCACTTATATTTCATTTAATAAGAACATTATTTGTTTATCTCATATCTATAAATTCCTTAGATAAAAATAAAATAAATACACAAATGAGACAAAGATTTAATAATAATTAAAAAAAAAATAGAGCTGAATAAATATTAAAGGAAAAATATTTTTTGCAACTGATATATTATTATGAAATCTCTCCCCCCCCCCCCCTCCCTCTACTTTTCATACTTTTATATTGAGAAAGTTAAAATACATATTTAATACACACACATACTTGTATATGTGGTTTACGGGGACAGTAAAAACTGTATATTCTATGCCTCTACCCCTAAACGTACCCATCCCAGAAAACTGTCTGCATTTTTTGAATTAAAAAAAAACACCATTTAGTATGTTTTTAAGCCATTTGGTTACGAGGGCACAGGAAGTTGTTTACGTTGTAATACCAAAGTTCCTTTAAGACAAGTCATTTCACTCAGCGGCCATCTTTGAAACGCCTCTCGGGCATTCAAGTGCAGCTCCTATCTCCTTGAATGGGGAAACATCAAATTCTCCAAAGCTGTTTGCCAAGCTTTCGATTAAATTTCATATTTGAAATCACCAATGAAATCTTGTAAATTTTGTTTCTAAACGCTCAAATCATGACAAAAAAAATTATTTTTCAGGCTGAATCAAGCTAATGCGCATGCGCAGTCCTAAATGTGCATCTTTTGTGCCTTATTTCAGAGGCACGCGTCTGACTGTTTCTATAGAAACCGGTGATTCTAACGGCCGCTGAAGTGACGCGATGACTTTACCAGTCAGCGATTGGCTCTTATTTAGAATGCAGGATTTATTCCGCCATATTGCGCGTTACACTTTCTCCCATTCAAAACAATACGAGTGACGCGTCTTGTGTTATTCTATAGTCTTTGTTAATACCCATGTCATTCTACACATTTGTGTCCTCATGAACCATGTATACAAGAACACACACACACACAATATGTGCATAAGTGCAATATAATATAAGTATATTCGTATGTGGTGCAATACAATGTGAATATGTCATTGTACCTTCACGCATACATATTCAGAAACTTAAAAGGGAGCCTCACCCACACAAAATTTCCAGAGAGCTGCAAGTTTTTCACCGCCAACACAATAGCATTCAGTTACTTTATAAAAATGAAACAGAATGGATTGAACCATCATTCAGCTTAGCAGAGCCGAGAATGTGATTCAGTGTTCATTCAAATATCCGCAGTAGCTGGCCACTATTGTGCTTATTCACAGTCCAGTTTAGCAGGTGCAATTGAATTGAAAATAGGCAGTTATGTGGATGATATAATTCAACAGAGACAATTTTCAGCTCACTGTTGCATACGAGATTCGTGACCCCACAGGAGCCCCTCGGGGCGGCACATTTAATTGCAGCAAAAACGCACTCTGCATTTTTTTAAAGCACATAGAATTGGACGCTAGATCCATCGCTCCCTTTATGCCACACTCCTGTTGCCATGACGAGAGATTGTACAGCACATTCGGCACACAGTGAAGGAAGCTGGATTCTTGCATGTGCGTTTTTGTCTATCTATTGCACAGTGTACCTGCATATCAGACAGACAAAAACACACACGCAAGAGCTTTCTATGCAAATGGAGGACAGCAATGAATGCCGAGGTGAATGTTATTAAACACTATTTCACTGTACAGTAAAGAAATCATTTCAAATCTAAGGAATAGTACAATTTCTGTATCAGCTGATTAAAAAAAAAATCTAAAAGAGGTATCATATGTAGTTGAAATTACATGACATGAGGGTGAAATGCATAGTTCCCCCAGACCAGAGCCATTTATGATTTTGTGGGGGATATTCAATAAAAATAAACTATAGAATTCAAATTTTCTCATTTTATTCTATTACTTGAGTGAGTAGGATGAGTAAATTAGGGCTAAATCATTTTTAAATACCATAAAAAACCCATTCTCTCCCAACTCGTGAATCATATCGTGTTACGAGAGATGACTCTCTGAGGCTTATGCTAAATAGCAGGATAACTAAACTAGATGGATATTAATTCATCATTTTTTAAATTAAACCTAAAGGAGAGAGGGCTCTAACTCTGATGCTTCCACTATCAACATCTACGGTATAGGTATAGGCCTAAGATGTGCTTTTGACTCTTTGTATGCACTTATTCATTTTAAATTTTAAATGTAAAAGATATGATACAACTGTATGAAATATAGAGTATAGCCTAGATACACTATATTGTCAAAAGTATTGGGACACCCCTCCAAATCATTGAATTCAGGTGGTCCAATCACTTCCATGGCCATAGGTGTATAAAATCAAGCAGCTAGGCATGCAGACTACTTCTTCAAACATTTGTGAAAGAATGGGTCGCTCTCAGGAGCGCAGAGAGTTCAAGCATGGTACCGTGATAGGTTGCCACCTGTGTAATAATGCCATTCATGAAATTTCCTCACTATTAAATATTAATGTAAAGCACGCCGCCACTGGACTCTAGAGCAGTGGAGACGTGTTCTCTGGAGTGACGAATCATGCTTCTCTGTCTGCCAATCCGATGGACGAGTCTGGGTTTGGCGGTTGCCAGGAGAACGATACTTGCCTGATTGCATTGTGCCTTGTGTAAAGTTTGGTGGAGGGGGATTATGGTGTGTTACTGTTTTTCAGGGGTTGGGCTTGACCCCTTAGTTCCAGTGGAAGGAACTCTTAATGCTTCAGCATACCAAGACATTTTGGACAATTTCATGCTCTCAACTTTGAGGGAACAGTTTGGGGATGGCCCCTTCCTGTTACAACATGACTGCTCACCAGTGCACAAAGAAAGGTCCATAAAGACATGGATGAAAGAGTTTGGTGTGGGAAACTTGACTGGCCTGCACAGAGTCCTGACCTCAACCTGATAGAACACCTTTAGGATGAATTAGAGCGGAGACTGTGAGCCAGGCCTTCTCACTGCCTGACCTCACAAATGCGCTTCTAGAAGAATGGTCAAAAATTCCCATAAACACACTCCTAAAACTTGTGGAAAGCCTTCCCAGAAGAGTTGAAGCTGTTATAGCTGCAAGGGGTGGGCCAACTCCATATTAAACCCTACGGATTAAGAATGGGACGTCATTAAAGTTCATGTGCACGTAAAGGCAGGCGCCCCAAAACTTTGTGAAGTTCCTAAACGTAATTTAGGGAGGAGCGAGCCCATCTAATTTTCCAATCAACAGCCAGAGTATATAAGCAGTTGCTTACCTCTCTTCAGTCTCAGCTGTTTCAGCATCACTCCACCTCCCCAAACTCCACCTTCATTTCAGGTACCTTGCCCTATGTAATCACATCCTATTTATTCACTGGGGGGTGTATCAGAGCTCGAGTTGAAGATGCTTCATCGAGCCCCTCCTCAGTGGACAGCGAGCCAAATTAGTTAACCTAATACCCTAAAGATTATATGGGCAAACGAACTCGTTAATGGCAATATAGTGTATATAGCCACCACAGACATTTAGAGGGACATTTAAAGTCTCCCCAAAAACTAGAAATGTCCAAATTGCCCCTCAATATTTGATATTCTTGATACTGCTCTGCACTCCATTATACCCACAGCTCTGATATTTGTATGACAAAAAGTTTTAAAAGTTTTTAGGTTGCTCTGTCTAACAGCGCTCGTCAATGTTAAAATGAGTGAGATGGCCAGTCAAATCAAAGAAGGCAGGTCTTACTGTTTACAGAAGATGAAGTAAGTAGCAGCTAAACATTAATATTTAATGTTTTACATGAGGAATGCTGAACGACCGACAGTAATATCCAGAGATACAAGCAACTCAATACATGTAATTTCATGTAACTCATAACTGAATTTGCAAGAAACGTTTTGCGTTTTCGACATACCAGTAAGAGTGAACGTGCATATTTTAAAACAAAATATTATTTGCAAATAGTTTCAATTGATTACTTCACAACTGCAGTAGAACTTATTTGACTTATTTTTCCCTTAATCCTTTTAATACTTAATAATTATTTAATTCCTTTAAACTTGAAATACAAGATATTTTCATTTTTAAGCTATCCTTTTTCAAGATCTTGTCATTTGCATACAAATAAATGGAGAAAAAGCAAGTAATGCTAGCTTATTGAAGTGAAGTAGGCTAAAGTTAGTGAATGTTATGACTATAGTTAGAATACAGCGGCTGAAGCACTTTTGAAGCCATTTAATACTTGAAAAGAAAAAGCTTTCTGTATTCCAAGCAGCCTTCATGAATAAACAAAAAAAATCACTTATATTTGACTTGAAATGAAAATATTTTGCAATGCTAGCTAAAGAATCAAATCAATGACAGTATGATTAACAGCAAAGTGTCCACGATTAAAGTAGGAATAAGTTCAGAAATAACATTCAGTCACATTACAACTGCTAAAGTAAAACTAGACAACCAGAAATCTCAAAACAAAGCAGTGAGACATTATAATGATCAATATCATTCCCTTTAAAACTATGCATTTTGAATGCAAATAAATTTATGAATAAATAGAATTGCTATAAAAATTATACAGACAGACAGATAGACAGATAGATAGATAGATAGATAGATAGATAGATAGATAGATAGATAGATAGATAGATAAACATTAATAGTTACACATTTAAAAATCACGTTTAATTCATTGAGCGTTGATTGGCATTCAGTTTTTTGTTTGTTTGTTTTCTTTTTAATTGCATTTTGTGTAAAAATTTGGTCTTTTCTCTAAAGTATTAAAGTGATTGACAAAGAAAAATAGGTTAAAAAAATGATCAAATTGACGAAAAAGAAAATGAAAAACAGACTTCCCTTTTAAATACTGGACTTGCAACTTACTACCATTAGCGTACTAGCATTTTTCAGTTTTGTCCTCGGCGGCATCACCATAAGTGCTGTGTGAGGCCGCTTTTGGAGAGTGTCAAATGCCCTTGGCACCCTAGTGTGGGCTATTATATGGGACAGAGAAAAAGCTTTGCTCTGAAAAGATTATGAGTAAAACAAGACCCTTGTCCATTTCTCAGCAATAGCTGTTGACTCTGAAATCACACACAGACACATACACATTCACGTCCACACTTGAACACAACAACACTTCCCTGTCAGCGCTTTATATATTTTGTAACCCTCATTTATCAGCGATAATACCTGCCCGCTGCCCCAGACTTCCACAACACATCTTTTATTCTTGTAGCTTTTTCTCTCTCCGTTGTATCTTTGTGGAAAAAACCCGCCTCTTTTTGTGTTTTAGGAATTTGGGATTTTGACCTAGGAGGACACAAATATCCAGCGGTGTGAATGAGGAAGTAAAAATCACACCAAAGAGGACAGAAGCTAAATTCAGAATGCAGTTTACTGCTTACTGCTGTATAGTGTTTATAATATTTCAAGTTACGTTTTGCAACCCTTTTCTGTAATGTGTTGTATTTCCAAATGAAAAAAGATTTTTTTTCCCTCATCTATTACTGATTTTATTCTGAAAACTGGGTTTTACATACCAGAATAAGAGAATGTGGGTTTGCTAAAAACAATATCTAAACAGCTATTTGACTATAGTATAAAAGGATACATGCATTAAGAAAATGAATATGCTCAAATTTCATTTCTACTTGGAGCTGTTCACATCCTCGGACTCGGAATGATGTGTTTCTATGGCAACCCTATCAATGCTTAAATTAATCTGTTGTGTTCAAATGGTTCAGCAGTTACATACAAGCCAGAACTCTCAGAAAATTCCCAGTTTACAAGTTGTAATTACGAGTTCTATGAGTTTGAACGCTTTTAGTCAGAATCAGTCAGAATCTCGTAATTGTTGTAATTACCACACCATGTCGTAATTACTAGGATCATGTGACACTGAAGACTGGAGTAATGATGCTGAAAATTCAGCTTAACCATCATAGAAATAAATTATAGTTTAAAACATATTCAAAGAGAAAACAGTCATTTTTAATTTTGTATAATGTTTCACAGTAAATGCAGCATAATAAAAAATCTTTTCAAAAACAAACTATTTTAAAGACCCCAAACTTTTTTCAAAATGTAAGTCATCAGTGTATTGCGGGCATGCAAAGAAAATGTTATATTGCAAATTGCAATATTGCAATATAGAGTGCATGGCTGTAGACTGAGATGCACACAAACCATCCAAAACATCTTTCAAACTGTCACAAACACACACACACACTGAATGAGGACTGCATATATTTGTCTTCAGAGGGTAAATAAACTAACAGTTCACATCCGGCGTGTGTGTGGGTGTGATATGTGTGTATGAAACACACCTGTCCAGTGTGAGGTGGAAACAATCCATCAGCACAGACAGAGGAAGTGATGATGGTATTAGTACTGTAGTGTCCTGTCTCATTGTGTTTAGAGTCAGTGTCATATCACTTACAGAAATTACCATGGTATTATATCTTACATATATATTGTACTTAAGGCCTATATCAAAGTACTATGATATTACAAACGGACACCATGACAGAACCACCACAGCAGTGTTATTTTAGTAGCATTGATTTACTATTAAATTTGCTTTTGTGTTGTATGGTGTCCTTGAGTGATATGAAAGGCACCTATAAATACAAGTTATTATTATTATTAAAGACAATTATATATGTAGTGTTTTTAGTTAATGATAATAACCCTGCACCACAGTACTTTAAAAAAAAAAAGGGAATTAATATTAATTCTGAAATAATGATGCCTCTTTACAACAGCCAAAAATACACCAACAGACTAAAAGATGGAATATTTTGTCCACTGAAAACTGTATTTTGCCTAAAAACGACAGGCAAGAACACTGACAAACAAATATTAAAAGACAATAATTCAATCCTGTTATTTATACTCTGAGCTAGAAACATCATCTCCAGAGTTGGCAGACTAAATCAAATGGACATTTACTGCATTTCTAATAGAGTGGTGCAGGGATGACGTCAAAACCCGGAAGACCTTCGAGATTTTCCTATAGAGTTTTCCTATAATAGTGCTTTTCAATTTATGAGTAAAATAAGGTGTGATAAACATAACCTGACAATACTTGAATGTTTTGTTCTACAATGTAAACTGCACACACTCTTAAAATGAATGTTTGGTCTTTTCATTGGCTACTTTGGAGATTAAAGAGTTATGAAACCCCCCTGTTTTACCCTGGTCGGGTAAAACTACCGTTTTACACTGCGTTCCAAATCATTATGCAAGTGACATATCAGTAAGATTTCAGTAGAATAAACATTTACATTTTAGTTTTTCTAAGAAAATGTGTGTTTGTTTATTTATTCATGTCTTTTTAGATAACTGGTATCAATCTCAGACAAAATAATTTGCCAGGTCTATGGAAACCCTACTTAGAGGTTGTTCCACATTATTAAGCAAGTCACAGTTCTCGTGCAATATGGGGAGGAAGAAAGATCTTTTTGAAGATGAACAGCATGAAATGGTGCAATGATGTGCAAAAGGCATGAAAACAACAAATATTTTGTGAAAACTGAATGGAGATTATCGAATTATCATAAGATTTGTGAGTGATTTAGAGTACAGCAGAACTCGGTCAGATAAAAGTTTATTAATGAAAGTTCCTGTCAAAAAAATGAATTGTATTAAAAGGGCAGCTATAAAAAAGCCAGTGTTGAGCAGCAAACAGTTATTTGAAGCTGCTGGTGTCTCTGGAGTCTCAAGAAGCTCTCCATGCAGGCTGGCAGTTGTGCGTAAAGATGCATTTTAGCCACCACTAACCAAACCTCACAAAGAGAAACAGTGGGTGTTAATAATGAATAGGGATATCCAGATCCGATCAGACTCGATCGGAATCGGACGTTACCTCCCGATCAGGACTCGGATATATATTAGAGGTGCAACGGTTAAAAAAAAATCGAACCGTACGGTTCTCCACTTACGGTTCGGTACGCACTTGCGCCGCGGTCCATCTCGAATGACGACGCATCTATTGGTTAATATGGTTTGTTTAAAATAGCAACGTGGAAAACAGACAGACAGAGTTCAAATAATGTATGTTTCAGTCGATGGATGCGCAAAACGTTACAACAACGATAATCAGAAAGCGTGGACAAAACAGTCACTCTTTGTAAACTGTTCACTGCGAGTGCCGTATGCTCTCATGTCAAGTCATTTACGCCGTCATCACCCGGGTGTTGATACAGGTGAGACCTGAACAGAACACGTTTCTATCTGTGTTTAAACTAACTAATTTAAGCCTTGCTGATTTAAATCAGGAACAAGAGACGAAAGAGAACTCGCACGCGCTGTGAGAAGATTTGTGTGCGCTCATCCGAAGCGCGCACACGCTTATTTCAGTCAGCACGCAAATACTGACTTCTCTTTCAAGTCTTGCACTTCAGCGGGCAAATTCATACAAAAATTATGTCAACATGCCCGTCTTAGCGAGTATCCTAGCAAACATAGTCGGTTATGTCTTAAGTGAGCGTATATTAGTCGAGAAAGACAGCGCATGTGTAACAGTATATGTACTGAATCGTCCATGTCTTATAAGGAAAAAAACTATTCCTGCTGCCTGTTTTAAATCAAACAACAAATAACAAAGAAATCACTCACTGCTCTTGATTGAATAGTTTTTGTAACTTCAATAATGATTAATATTTATTTATTTTATTCAGTAAAGATAATATGCAGTGATATTTTATATTTGATTACTTTATCCATTTTCTGTATGTAAAAACGACTGTTAGATACCTGAAAAACCTGAAAAGCACTGTTCCTGGATCCTGGATCTGTTTTTCATTATAGAAGTATCGGATCGGGACTCGGTATCGGTAGATACTCAAACTCAAATGACTCGGACTCGAGGGCAAAAAAACGTGTTCGGGACATAATATATGGGCACGGAGAAAAATGACAACAAATGTAAAAGAATATTTAAAAGGGCAAATAATAGGCTACTTTGATTACATTTATGAGCACTGCAGTCTTATGATAAACAACACGTAGTTTAACACAGAAAAAATAAAAACATAGTTTATTTTTTGTCCATTCTTCTTTGAATTTTCGATCTAAATCAGTCTTTTGTGTATCAGAATAATCATGCCATCGTGTTCAGACACCACTGTATCAGTGTTCAGTTTGCACATATAATTTATTTGAAGAACTTCTTGATGAAATATGTGTGCATACACCATGCTGGTTCATGTTTGGTGCAGGAGAATATGTGAACTATGTCTATAAAAACTTTAAAAACAGATACTTTATTTTGTATATGAGCTATGATCCACGTGGCTAGTGTTGTTAAACTCATCGCGGAGCTCCACGCTGAAACCGATCATATGCGCGCTCCGCGTGTATATCATAACAATTGTATTTTTGATCGCGGGCAAAATATAAAAATCACTCATGTGCTGCTGTGCTGGGGGAAATATACACACGGCTCGCATGTTCGAACATTTGTGCTGGTAGATTACAGCAAAACAATCCACATGCACCCAAATTTCTGCTCTGGTCGAGTCGTAGGAAAACGCATTTTTGTTTTGTAGCACTGAAACGAGCACCAACGATATGTCTAAGTGATGCTTCCTCATGCATAGTACCGCAGTTATAATCTTATACATACTACAGCGCAGTGATTGGATTGAATGAGCTTTTTGTAATGAATAAATACAGAAACGGTTGACGTCAACATGTTCGACCAGCCCATACTGGAGCCAACCAACACTCCGGATCTTGCCGCTAGTAAACGAGGACGTCAGATTTTGTGGCGTTGCGCCGACTTTGCTTTTCAAACTGGAAGACAGAAATTGCTCTGAAAAATGCAAAAATAACTAATTTCAATTTCAAATTAGTGTTTTCAATGATGTGCAGCTTATACATATCTCTAAAAATGTGTTCTGTGGTTTCATGACCCTTTAAAAAACACATTGATGTCACATTTTATGTTCTTCAGATCAGAGTATTGATTTCTAAAGAACTACGAAATAAAAAAGTCTGTAAAAAGATTTTCTTATGACATCGGAATAAAAAAATACTGTTTCTTGAATCTTTATTTTTAGGATTGAATAATAATCACATGAGTAAAACTATTTTCTGGAGGAATCTGATGAATTAAAATGAGAGAGACTTTGAATAAGAAAAACCTTCACATGCGTAGGCCAGACTGAATACACGGACACATTCACATTCTCCCCTTATCTGGAGTGGAATGCTGTTGCTAACCCCCACACACATAGCACACACACACACACACACATTGGGTTTCCATGTTTTATGGGGACTTTCCACAGACATTTTATCTACGTTTTTAAATTTACAAAAAAATAAAATAAAAAATCACTTAGTATGATTTATTAGCCATTTTCCTCACGGGGACCAAACAATGTCCTCCACAAGAACAAGACTTTGGACATTACCATTTTTGTGCTGGACATTTTGTCCCTATAACATAGGGTTTATCAGGACCACCCGAGGGACTAGAAATCATTGAAAATTGAAAAATGTAATGTAAAAAATCCAATCCTCTCTGATACAGACACTAACAGTTGTTTAAATCAAATTCAGAAGCATTGCGTTTCT
This sequence comes from Chanodichthys erythropterus, assembly GCF_024489055.1. Taxonomy (NCBI): domain Eukaryota; kingdom Metazoa; phylum Chordata; class Actinopteri; order Cypriniformes; family Xenocyprididae; genus Chanodichthys; species Chanodichthys erythropterus. Next base: position 12,690,811 of record NC_090242.1, on the reverse strand, counting down.
TATTTTTGTCTTGATTTTTCATAGAAACTCAAAACTTTTAATGATTCTATGTTGCTATTTCAATGCAATAGTAGCATGTGTTTCTCTTTGCATTTTTTTTTTACATTTTAATAATAATATTTCAGATTTTACTTTGGCCTTCCTATTGTTTTCCAAGCCTCTGTTTCCTACCTCAATTTTATCTGTGTGTGTGTATATGTGTGTTTTGAGAAGTGTGTGTGTGTGTTTTGAGAAGGTTATGCAATTATGTGTGTGTGTGTGTGTGTGTGTGTGTGTGTGTGTGTGTGTGTGTGTGTGTGTGTGTGTGTGTGTGTGCGTGCGTGCGTGCGTGTGTGTGTGTGTGTGTGTGTGTGTGTGATTTCGCAGAGTATGTCCGTGTTTGTGTGTGAGAGAGAATAATGGCCAGTGTTACTATGTATATTGTGTGTGTGATTGAAATGCTGTACTGTATCATTGTGTGCATGCTGCATTCTCAGCAAGGTTTGGAAACACTACAGAGAGCGACAGGAGCTTAGAATGGACAAAAGAAAGGAGTGTATCCTCTATTTCCTCTAAGACAACAAACACTCTAGAGTTTATTTAAAGAGCTCTTCAGGACCACCAAAAATCAAGTGTTTTATTTAAAGACCCCTCAATGCCATGGGTTATAAAGGACACGATATAGCTGGAGCTCTCAAATTTATGACACGATTATTTTCCAGAAAAGTTAACGAACCTGAAGTGAACCCGAAATATAGCATTTTGGACTATCAATAAATCCACATTCACTGCAGTCAAAAACTTCCACACTCATTGCAATTTAAATATGAAAGAAATGACCCCTCTTCAAGTCAGATTATATTAACAGATTAAAGGCACAATATGTAATTTTTCGCCGCTAGAGGTTGCCTATTAAAAACAAAGACATAGCTTGATGATGCCAAGATTGAGCGCGGAATCATGGGAGATGTTGTCTTCACCTCCCAGCCAGGGGAAGAGAATCCGACGGGACTCGGGTAGAAATCATGTTCATGGATGAGATTATTAACATTACTGTAGAATGATGCAGAGCAGGGCTGAGTGCTGTTGGAGCAGGACAAGGCACTGTAGAGATTCCTAATGAGAGACGAGTGCGACACACGACTCGAGAGCAGCGGAAATTTTTTATTATGCCACAGTCGCCACTTCCGCTTCCTCCGTGGGGTAACGCAGCTCAGTTTTATCTGAGTGTGTTGAAAAACATGTTATAACATTACTCTGAGCGTTCGCTCAGCAGCTGCCACAAGACACTTGTTGCACACTGCAGTATCGATATTAGAATATCATATTAATATAATTAAGAAAACGACATTCAAACAATAAGACTAAACTTGTTGAGCTAAATAACAATGATTCATTTTCTGTCTATAAATGTTGTTCCCCTGTCTAATAAAACATGTAATATATTAAAGCGTCTTTGGTGTTTCCATGGTTTCTACAAAATAAAACTGGAAATCGAGGGTAACGCGGGTATGATGACATTGATAGGTGACGCACGGACACGGTCCGTGTCCTGGTTAAAATGGCTTATTTCTCTGGATTTAAACATTCTTGAAAACATCTGGGATAGTGTAAGTACACAAGTCAGCAAAATATATAACACTGATCAAGTGGTTTTTGGATATTTTAATCCAAAAATCTTACATATTGTGCCTTTAATTAAATAAAAGATTTGTGAAAATACTGCTAAATCGCCAGCAAATCAGTCATGTTAAAGGTTTAATAATTTTGTGATGTCAAATAATTGCTATTAAATGAATTTAGTTCAGTATGCAGTATTCTCAAAAAAATAGATATTTTAATTTCTGTGATATCACAATATTTTATTTTGGTAATACACATAACCTCACTATTGTTCAAAAGTTTGGGATAGTAATTTTTTATTTTTTATTTTAAAGAAATTAATACTTCTATTCAGCAAATATGCATTAAGTTGATCCGAACTGACTGTAAAGACATTTATAATGTTACAAATTTCAAGTTAAAGTGGACTATGTAATATTTTCTGTCCACTAGAGGTCGCTAGAGGCCTATTCAAAACTAAGGCGTAGCTCGATGTCGCCAAGTTTGAGCACGGAATCTTGAGACATGTGGTCTCCAACTCAACGGACGGTGGAAAAGAATTGGGATAGGACTCAGGAAGAAATCATGTTCATGGATGCGATTATTAACGTTACTGTAGTATGAAGCAGAGCAGGACCGAGTGTTGTGGGAGCTGAATGAGGCGCTGGAGCGATTGTGCAACACACGCCTCACGAGCAGCGGGACTTTTATTATGCCACAGTCGCCGGCGCCGCTTCCGCTTTTCTGGTCATGAGTATGAGGTAACGCAGCTCTGTTTATCATATTAGATACATTTGAGTATGTTGAAAATGATGTTATAACGTTACTCTGTATGTTCACTCGGCGGCTGCTGTGAGACACTGTTACACACTGCAGTAAACTAGATCGATTTTAGAATATCATATTAAATGCTGGATGGCTTGTGTTGATAAATGGCATGCAATTAATTTTAAAACGTATTGTATGATGGAGAAAATGCTGTATTACTGTCACTAAAAATAAAGCTGCATCTGATTATGCTATGTTAGCTACTTCACAAAATAGTGTTTTTCTCTGAGGCATGGTAAAGCTTGGTACTCGCAAAAAATCAAGAAAATTAGATTTAAACTATAAGACTAAACGTGTTGAGCTATATAACAACAATTCGTTTTCTGTCTATAAATATATATCAAAACCGTTGTTCCCTTGCCTATTAAAACATGTAAATATTAAAGTGTCTTTGGTGTCTCCATGGTTTCTACAAAATAAATTGTGGGTAACGCGGGTATGATGCAATTGACATCCCAGAGCCTTGGTTAAAACTGTAATTTTCTCATGATTTACAAATAGTTGGAAACATTTGGGATATTGTAAGTACTCAAGTGAACAAAATATATAACACTGGCCTAGTGGTTTTACAGCAAAATTCTTACATATTGCACCTTTAATGCTGTTCTTTCTATTCATCAAAGAATCCTGCAAAAAGTATCACGGTTTCCAGAAAAATATTGTGCAGCACAACTGTTTACACATGATGATAATAATAAATATTTCTTGAGCAGCAAATCAGCACATCAGAATGATTTCTAAAGGATCAAGTGACACTGAAGACTGATGTAGAAAATTCTGCTTTGATTTGATTTTTAAATTAAAAACATTCAAATAGCAAACATTTATTTTAAAATGTAATAATATTTCACTATAATACGGTATAATTCTTGATCAAATAAATCCAGCCTTGGTGGACTTCTTTCAAAAACATTTAAAAAATCTTACAGACCCCAAACATTTGAACACTAGTGTACATAAATGTGCCCACAACATGCACAATAGTGATTATATTTATTCAGTCTTTGCCATCAACAGCAGCTCAAACCATCATTACAATCCAATGTTTCCTGTTAATTATGTCACAAAACCACATACGGCCTTTTTAAAACAAGAACAACCAGAATAATTTCCTCGAATACTTTCCTGTTGATTGAATCACATCAGACATCACTGCCATTATAAATGTGACAGCGAGCCAGAGCAAACACAGCAGGCCATGACTGTTTATCTGGAAACACACACACACACACACACATACACACATTCATCCATGTCAGCATCATCTCATCATGCTGACTGCATCCGCTCTGTTCATGCAAACACTATTGTGGGTGTGTGTAGTGATGAGGTGTGCATTACTTTCAATCCTCTGCAATTCGGTTTCTAATTCAGTTTCGCCTGTGTTCACACTCACCTTGAGCTCCTTAAAGAAGATGCAGCTACGTGCCCATTCCACGATGGAGAAGAGCGTCTGATCGGCCATGTGGCACATCAGGCCGAAGGTGCTGAGTCGTTCCTGTTTGGCTGCGAGGCGTGCGTTCTGTTCCTGATTGGCCGCCGCACTCCGAGAATTCTGTTCCTGCTGCAGGTGGGCCAGGTGAGCGCTTATCTTGCTTTGCACCTGCAGCTCATCTTGCTCACAGCGAACAAACTCCAGAATCAACGGCGGTACCGTCAAGCCCGGCAGGGCCACAGCTGGGCTGGTCGACACTCGCGTCTGGTCGATGTACGTGTAGCCTGGAACCGATTCTGGGGAGCTGGTGCTGGTGTAGTGCTCTGAGCTCGCGTAGTGGTCGGGATACTCAGACTTGATGGCACGGCTGGGTAGGTTTGGATACGGGTACTGTGCTGGCAGAGGGGTGTGGGCCGGGATGGGGACAGATAAGCTCAAGGAACTGGATGCGTACAGGCTGCGTTCATAATCGGTAGGGGCCACCGGGGTGCCGATGTTCGGGTGGGTGTTTTTTTGAGCTGGAACCGAGAGAGCAGTGCTGAAGCTGTAGTCAGACTGCGGTGATGACAGCAAAGGGGGCGTGGCTTCCATCTTTACGCCACTCGCCCGGATGAGAGCTTTCTTCTGCTGCTTTAACGCCCGGTCTCGTTTGTACATGGGGCCGAATTTATTGCGCCCTCCTCGCATCCTGTCAGCACGGACAGCTGTGAGCACAAATTGAACTTCATAATTAATGTTCGTTTATATTACAATATTCATTTTTAATAAAAGTATTGATGTTATAAATAAAAATTAATATAAGTAAAAAAATATATAAGTAAAAGCTTTATATAAAAACAATATAATAACATAAATACAGTAAGAAACATGCTCTGTATTAAATTTATGTGTAATAATTTATAAAAATATTAAATAAATTATATATATATATATATACACTCTAAAAAATGCTGGGTTGTTTCAACCCAAGTTTGGGTCAAAAATGGACAAACCCAACCATTAAGTTAAATTTTTAAATGCATTTTTTAACCCAACGGTTGGGTTTGTCCATATTTGACCCAAATTTGTGTTAAAACAACCCAGAGTGTATCATTTGTTGATTTGAAGTTTTTCAGATCAGTGTACTGGTTTCTGCTGCTGGTTAAAGTAACTAGTTGTTTTCTAATAAATACATAATTAAATAAAATAGTAGTAATAATAATGTATTTGATGAACTTTACAATATTTTTCTATGACATAAAAATGTAAAACCGTGTTTAATTCTAATTGGAAGTGAAGGATCAGGTTCTACAATGTTTCTTCTTGTCCGTTTCTATAAAATTCATCCTTCTATTAACTCACGAACTAGTTAAAAATATCTCTATAGCCTGACTGATTAAAATAGAGCCGTGCTTAAATTAATACTTAACCTTGATCCAGTAGCAACGCGCGCGCAGCCGGCAACGCAAAGGTGCCTGCAGATAACAGCGACCTTGCAAGAAACACTGCAATTTCTTTGTTTTTTTTTTTTTTTTTTTTTCTTTTTCTTTTTTTTTTTTCACACTGTTGATTTTTTGTGTGTCTTTTTTCTAATTCTACATCTGAAAACTAATCAACCGGCTGCGATGCAATTTAAATTCTAATTCGCTTTTTTAAATCAGACCTTTTTTCAGATCGTTTTTTTAGTAATTTTTTTGTATAAGGAAATATGTGGATCTTGTCACATGTGGGTTTATAATACATACATTTTAATAATAAATAAGATAATAAAAAATAATAAGAAGATAGTACGCAATTTAATAAAAACAAACAGCTCTAAGAATAAAAAATATGGATGAACAATATTTTACGAAAATATTTACAAATGTAATCATTTAAATAACTATTATTTGACCTCGAAATATCCTTTCTGAATTTCAGATGCAGTTCATAAAGAAATGAATTAGAGATTAAACAGGCTGTTCCGCTCACCTTCCAGCCGCATCCCGACGTTCAGACATTTCTGGAAGCGGCAGAACGGACACCGTTTTCTCTGGGTTTTATCAATCTTACAGTCTTGACTCTCTGCACATGTGTACCGTTTGTTATTCTGTACGGTCCTCTTAAAGAAACCCTTTAAAATGAAGGGGGGGGGGATACTGTTACGATTCGTCAAAGGTAAAGAAAAAAAACAACAACAACAATAAATAATATCTTTTTAAAAAAATGCAATTCCTATATATAAATTGCCATGGTAGCTGGAACTAATGATTCATTTGTTCGCAGTGACGGAAACATCGAAAAAATAATCTAGACCTATCAACAACAACTAAATTTATCATTTGATACAATGTAAAAAAAAAATACAACTGCATTCTAATTCATAAAAATACTTTCCTAATGCGGCCAGGTTGATTCTATCATATGAATTTAGTAAATACAAATGCAGTATATTAGACTAAATATTTAGCTTAAACAAATGATTCTTACTTGAATAAAACAAATGTCAGCACATTTTTAGGTTACCTGAAACATTTTACAGTAGGTTTAAACTGTCTGTTTAGGCCAATTTAATACCTTGCAGCTCTCGCAGGTTAATAAACCATAATGATAGCCAGAAACTTTATCGCCACACACCGGACACAACTCTTCCAGGTCCGTATCATAACTGTAGTCCATCCCGCCCCGCCGAGCGCCTGCGCACACACACACACACGCACACACACATAAACACACACTGCTAAAATAGAGGTTCTTCAGTGGTTCAGCAAAGAACCTTCTTCTCATCAAAAACGTTGTGGTTTTTGTAAATTAAACATGTTCTATCAGTTAGTTGCATTGGTTCTAATTGTAATGTTAAGTGTGAAGGGATAGGAATGGCATAATAAGGCCTTGAAATGATTGCATTCAACAAGCCTATATCTAATACCCGATTTAGTCAAACAAAAAGCAGGCATTTAATTTCCTTTCATTCTAAGTGCATTTTAAGATTTCATTATAGTTGTCATTTGTGGTGCTTCAAACTGATTTTTAACAGTAAATGATTATAGAATCACACCACATTAAATAAGAGAAAATATTACATCGGTATCGTTTAATACCTAAATTTAATTCAATAATAATAATAATAATAATAAAGCCATGTGCCTCTTTGCATTATTTCGTTACATATCAACATATTAGCCGCTACAGGTGTCATAAACATGATTATGCGATCAAAAAAAATATCAGTTTACCAATAAAATAATCAATCTTTCAAGCTGTTTGGCTGGAATGCAAACGGGTCCAAATCAACGAAACGAAAGCATGTGATGTAGAAGTGAAAGAACTCTTACCTGTCAGTGACTCTCTGCTCCTCTGCGGTGCTTCAGTGCTGCTGATCTCTGCGCGAGGAATTTAATCACTAGAGCCGCGACACCCGCGCGATCCTGCCGGTTCACTTTGTGCGTGTTTCCCGGGTAAAAAACCTGTGTGATGTCTGCGAGGACGGCGCGAGGGCAGCAGCTCTTTATTAGTGTTTGGCCTCGTGCGTTCACACAGTAGACGTGCCCTCATATTCACGCACACGCGCGCGCACGCACACACATACAAAAAGGAGTAAATGAGCGACAGGAAGAAGCGCCTATCTGCAACAGGTACTGAGGATGGGGAGGAGACATGAAAACATTTTAGTTCAGATAAACTCTCTGAATAATTTCTGATAATGAAGTTAACTCTGAGCCTATATGAAGCCATGGCTAGAAGAGGTTCCTCAAAGAACTGTTCTTAAAAGAACCATTTTATTAGTGTGAAGAACGTTTTAAAAATCTAAAGAAGGCCTAATTGATAGGTTCCATGGATGGTAAAGGTTCTTCGTGCCAGTAAAGAACTATTATTATTAAGAGTGAAAGATCAATATCCACGTGACATTTAAATTGAATATCTACTAGCATACCAATGACAGACTGTGATTTGATATGCTGTCATGCTTTTTAGTTCAACTCTTAAAATCAAAAGTTGTCCATTATTAATTTCCTTTGATTTACATGACCCGAAATCGTTGCAGACTTGCAATAAATAAACAAATAAACCTATATTTTCTGATGAACCATGTGTATTGTTTTTGTTGTTATTGCTGTACATCATAACAGTTGATTAAAATGCTACTGACATTTTTACTATTTACATTTTTTTTTTTTTTTCTGGGACATATTCATCACAGTCATATTCGACTAATAAATCCCAATAAATGTTTCCTTCTCAGGAACGATCCACAGACGATCTCTTATAATTACCATTTGATTTAAACAATAAAATATGAATAGCTACAAATAAAACGAAAAAAGAGAGATACCCATTTCAAAGACGGTAATTATTATGACGTAAGGATATAGGCCTACCTTTTTATTTAACAATTAAAACATTTCGATTTAAATTTTCTTATGAAATAATAAAATAGTAGTAGAGAATGCCTCTTATTTCTCGATATTTTATCTAGCCTACATATCTATTTAATAATCAAAAGAGAAAATTGTGTGCCTTGAATCAAATGGCTATCTGTGTACACAGACCGCTATTTATTTGAATGTTTTCACACTGAATCAAACTGTTCTGCACGATTGCTATTAACAGCCTCAATTAATACATATTTTAAGTAGGCTATTTATTTTAATGAAGCAATCGGCACTTGTTTTTCTAACCGCACACACACGAGGAAAAAAAAAAAAAAAAAAAAAAAAAAAGGTGACTCCTGCACACGAGTGTCTCCATATGGCGTGATTCCCATCAGTCATTGTGCTACTTAATCAATAACGAACTCTAAAGACAACGTGCTGAGGTGCTGAAGACATCTCTCTCTCTCATTCTCCATCAAAGACACGCGGAACATGTGTTTGTGCACAATAGCTGACGGCACACTTTAATTTCTCATTAGCATATTAATTAATACACTTCAGGAAACATTTAAGTAACACAGATCAGAGGGTGAGTGCCAGAACAACATACGGACTATAACATAGGGTGAATTCAGGGTGATTGGGACACGTTTTGCCATTGAGATGAGGTCATGTGTCACCATTTGACACAAATAATCACATGAATCTGCATGACTGCCGGACTAATTGTTTCAATTAGGCGCTTTGTTTCCCTGTTCTTGACTTCCTTCTTCTAAAATATACCCCCTCCCCACAGATAAAAAAAAAAATATAACTCAGAATAAATGAAAATCACCATTGTGAAAATTACAACTGTGAATGCTGAAGCTGGTGTATCCTTTCATTTATAAATGAATAAATAAATAGCAAATTAAACAAGTAGGCTATTAGAATAAAATATTATATTTGTTGATCATTTAATTTATATTGTATAGGCTATATTATAAATTTTTTATTTGATAAATTATTTATTAAAGCATACAATTATTACAATTTTATTTATTTATATTTATATTATCGGCATGCATCACTGTTATCATACATCCAAACATTTGGTAGGTTTAAACATCATTATTGTGTTTGGCACATTATTATAATTCGGTATATTAGCCACACCCAAACACTGGATACACAGAAGCAAAAATGCTTTGGCATAGTTTACTTCACTATAGCGTTTAGTGCACAAGAATTTAATTTTAAAAATCTTATTTTTTGTTATAACATAATATAACATTAAACTATCAATATTATCATACTGGGCATTTATCATCACAAAAAGGATCTATTTAAGACACCACCTCCTATAAAGCAGTGACAGTCTAAGAAATATTAATAAAAAGCCTAAAAGAACGGTTATTGTCATGCACGACACATGGTTCCCATTCACTGATGTGATGGATGTTCACCTCAGACAGATATTTTTATATACAGTATAGTCTGTCCATCAAAATATTGTAAAGAAAAAAATAAATAAAAAAAAGAGAGAGAGAGACTTTGTGTGCCCCAACAAAAGAACTCTGGCAAGGTCGAAACCCCGAACGTCCAATGGAGTTGTCACTTCTAGCTCAAATAAGATCCGAACATCGCACCTGATTTTATTTTTAAAAGAGGGGAGAAAGAAAGAAAGGGAATAAAGAGAGATTCAAAAGAGTCTTTGTAGTCTTTGACCTTCGTAACCTTTACACCGACTATAGTTGAATTAAAATGATATTCCAGGATAAAAGATGAATAGATGAAGAAAAGAAAAAGAAGAAGAAATAAGAAGAAAATAGTCCCTAAAAAGTATTTGCTTTCATACTGGCCACACTTAAATGCACTTTGTGAGATTAGGTATAGAAATTATTCCTATACTTGTATTTATGTGTCTATATAGTCAACACTCTTGTGTGTTTGTGTTGTAGTGTACGAGGGTGTGTACAGGTTTAACCTCCATTGTGCATGGGGACCAAATGTCCCCACAAGGATAATAAAACCTGAGATTACCTACATTTGGGGAAACGGATTAATAAACATACTAAATGATGCTTATTTGAAAATGGGGGACAGAATATACAGTTTGTACAGAATAAAAATCATGTCTATAGAAAGTCTCCATGAACACAGCACAAACTGTGTGTGTGTGTGTGTGTGTGTGTGTGTGTGACCATGGTGGTCTCTAATCTTATCTGTCCTTCACCCGCAACAAACTCTCTCTACACCACACTTCTGAAGATTGCTTCTCAAATACACACAATTACACATGTCAAGTGTGTTAAGTATGTAGGTCTATAACAGCAGGATCTTGTCACTCCATCATGTATGTGTCACATAAATTGAAAGCATGTAGCTTTCTTTTTATGCTCACAGAATGGTAAACTGGCCTTTGTTTAAGTTAAAGCTGAAAACATTCAGAACCTTTAAAAATTACTCGGTTTTGTTGATGTAAGGTTAATTCACACACTGTAATTTGAATAAAGCTCATTTAGAGATTTACACACACAAAGTTTTGATGTTAACGACAGTAGTTTTAATCAAGAGTCTGTGATTTTTTTTTGTACGGGATCCATGGAGGGTTTGAAATTTAAAATACATATTCAGAGTGTCTATTCACACCAAGTGTAAATAGCCCGCCTTGTTGGCAGAAGCTATTCACACTAACTCCATCCACCACTCCATAAAGTGTAAGTTAATATGGGATTGGGAATAAAGTGTTTTCGGGTATAGGGGAGGTATTGTCAAGTACAAGTAATGTCCCAATAAAGAGCAGCATCCATTTATAATTTTAATAAATATAATCATATGAACTGAATATGTTGTCATTATTGTATACTGTTTTATAATATACTCAAATATACTGTGGTGCAAATAGTATTTGCCACTGTTTGTAATAAGATTAAATAGCATTTAACAACTATTTACACAAAATATTGCTATTTTCACTTAGTGTAAATGGCTGCTGCCATATAAATTATATATATAATATATTATATATATATATAAATATATATAGGCTATATATATATATTTATATATATAAATATAAAAAACGATAGATAGATGATAGATAGATAGATAGATAGATAGATAGATAGATAGATAGATAGATAGATAGATAGATAGATAGATAGATAGATAGATAGATAGATAGATAGATAGATAGATAGATAGATAGATACTGTAGAGATGTGGTAACGTGAGTGTGTGAGTGTGTGAGTGTGGCATTAGGCCAATCGGCCCTGAGATCTGTGCTGCAATGACGTAAAATGTTTCACCTCAAGACCCTCAAAACCTTGAGTCTGTTACACAGATTATTTCAAATGTTCTAATTCATGTACAAACACACACACACACACACACACACACACACACACACACACACACACACACACACACACACACACACACACACACACACACACACACACACACACACACACTCAGCCATATAACTAACTATGACCACTGTCCTTAAGCCACGTGTGCCTATGTCAGAATCAGGAGTGTTTAATGTGTGAAGGTCTCTGTGTGTTTTAGTTTCTTATCTGAGTCATCAGGAGTATTTTGAACGTTCAGCTCAGATAAGATTACTCATGTCAGAGTGAAAGTTGCAGATGACCTGACCAAAATCGTGAGTGAAAAAGAGAGATTTGTACATTTTACAAGAGATGTGTAAGTAATAGCCAATGAGATCCTGTACAGAAAACTAAGGCAACAATTCTATGTGTAGTAAAAATCACTGCAACTCATGGACAGATTGGCCTATTGCCACAAAAAAAGGGGTGGGGGGGGGGGGGGTGCGCAATATGATTCAATAAATAGTTTTATTATTAATTAGAGGAAGAATTTTTCATTTTGATAAGATATATATTTCAACTGCCCATGCAGCTAAAGGAATATAATCTTTTTTTCTGTTGAAATCAACAACATAGTGTATTAAATATGAGCTCTGTCAGGATCACTATCGTCAAAGATTATTGACATAGCATACAGTTTGGATTGGTGGTATGGTTCTGTTCATGGCAATAACTCCCTATGCATCCATGCAGCCTAGCATGGATAAGAGCAGGAAGAGGAGATTCCATTAAATGTATTGCCATTAATGTAATGTCCAATAATTGAATGTATACACAAGAAATCAGTCTGATTCAAAGGGGAATCAGAAGGCCAAATCATGACTGAGGAGGAGCTGGGGATGGAGGAGGGTAATTAGCTCCTGAGCAACACAATAGCTGCTGATTACTGAATGGACAATGCTGTGATAGGCGTCATATTCCTATAGGTAGACGTAGATCAGCCGAGAGTCAGCTGATGTGATTTCATATTAAACTCTTATTTAACTCCATTTAGCTCATAACTCTTATTTAACTCTATTTAGGCTCATAGTGTACTTGTAGCTTCTATTATTTTAATAATACCGGACATGAAAAACAGTAATCATGGAAACACCCATTGTTCAGGAAAAAGGCGGATAATATGACATAATGCCACTAAAAAAAATAAGTTGCAGGAAGTGAGCAGTGACTGTAGAGGAAACAATCAGTTGGTAAAGTCATTTCTAAAGCATATCAGTGACTTTTATATTCAATGTTGGAAGAACTGTAGCATTTTCATTCATAAATTAGTAAGTAGTATATATTAATCAAACAACAGGCAATTGAAAACAATAAAAGAGATGCACTCAGTCTTGGCTAGATAACTGTATATTTTATAATCTAAAATTGAACGTTTTAACACAACACAAAAGAAACTGAACTATCTGAAACTGCTTTAATTTTACAGATGTGCTTCTCAACCAAACATGTGACTTTGAAACAACTGATAAACAAAATGCTTTTAATATTTGTCCTTGTACCTGTCAATGTCGTCGTTACTGCTGTGAGCGAGCGGCTCTCACAAACCGCGGGAACACGACCTGAGGCGTTGTTTTCTTTCACTGCTCCAGTTTGTGAAAACGCGAATTTGCACGCATGCGCAAGTGAAGTCAAATTCAAAAGAAGCAACACGGCCAATGCAGGGATCGATCGACCAGTGAATTTGAACATTTTGCATTTGCACGATGAAAGAAACACACAATGTATGTTTGTTCCTTGAAAATTTGATTTTTGTTAAAAAGTGATGGCATGCCCCTTTTTTGGAGGGTCGGGTTGTATTAATAGGTGTGTAGCTACATGAGAGATTAAGCTATGAGAGATATTTTTTTAAACTAGCCTGTCTTCTGAGCACAATATTTGTAACTGCACAATTACAGGGACTCAATCTGTCAATCACATTTTCCTTAAAGGGATAGTTCACCCAAAAATGAAAATGTAATATTTATCTGCTCACCCCCAGGGCATCCAAGATGTAGGTGACTTTGTTTCTTCAGTAGAAACATAAATGATGATTTTTAACTCCAACCGTTGCCGTCTGTCAGTCGTATAATGCGTGTCAATGGGAACTCCATCTATAAGAGTAAAAAAAACATGCACAGACAAATCCAAATTAAACCCTGCGGCTCGCAAACGAGCCGATCAAACGATCCGTTTGTGCGAGAAACCGAACAGTATTTATATCATTTTTACCTCTAAAACACCACTATGTCCAACTGCGTTCAGCATCCGGTTAGTGAGGTCAAAAAACGTGCTGTGGAGGGCAGTTGGATATAGTGGTGTTTTAGAGGTAAAAATTTATTTAACCCTTAAATGCATGACTGTTTCGCCAATCATTCGAGTACATATTTATATTCGAGTCTTTATCGACCCGGATCAATATCTAACACGGAAGGATCTCTACCAGTCACGATAATATAAAAGTCCTCTGATATTAGAGTAACAATTACAGAAAAATAAAATAAAGCATATTTTGTTACCTTTTGGAGCTTGAAAGGGCTCCGTTTGAGCAGATGTTTAATGCCATCGTCATTGTCCTTGTCAGAGCTCATTTCCCCGTAAATTCAGCAAATAATGGGCTATTTTTATGTTTGAGGTCACAGATATGAGCCCATTCGCGATCTCAAACGTATTCTCAAAACTATATAATTTTCAACATCTTCAAAATCAATATTTTGATCGCTAACAGCTTCACCAGATCAATCCAGTAACAGTTACAGTCATATTTGATTGCATTTAAATTTGAATTTCATGTTTTTCTTATTATTTCGTTTTCTGTCTGAATGAGTCGTCACTTCAGCATTGTGTATCAGACATTGCCACCTTGTGGAATAAAGGTGAATTGCACTTATTCCGTAATCTAAGATTCAATTATTGTTGTGCAGAAAAAAATATATGTACACTCATACACACCTCGGGTCGTTTGCGACCCTATACAATTTTTACAAAAAATGAATACAAAAATAGGCATTATTTTATAATTTTATGATTTTTTCTTGTTATATTCTTTATAACGAATTGATTGAGAAATACCAATAAGGTTGATGTCTAACTTTAAAAAATGAACGAGGAGGAGGGTAGTGAATGACGTCCCGGGGCACTAAAGACCCGAGGTATGCATTTAAGGGTTAAATACTGTTCGGTTTCTTGCACAAATCGATCGTTTCGTGTCTTAGGACATCAATGTGTCTTCACGAGCCGCAGGGTTTAATTTGGATTTGTCTGTGCGTGTTTTTTTTATAGATGGAGTTCCCATTGACACGCATTATATGACTGACAGATGGCAACGGTTGGAGTTAAAAATCATCATTTGTGTTCTACTGAAGAAACAAAGTCACCTACATCTTGGATGCCCTGGGGGTGAGCAGATAAATATCAAAATTTCATTTCTGGGTGAACTATTCCTTTTAAGGCTTTTTGAGCATTTTATTGATAGGCTATTTGTTATAGCCTACAGATGAGCTAGTAATTTCCTGATAGGCTATTCATAATGTAGCCTATATTTTAAAAGATATAAAGCTGCATCTAGGCTATATAGTTGAGGAGAGGGGTAAGAGATGTTTGTTTGTGTGTTTTTATAAGAATTAGTCACCAAAGAATATGAGAGGATGGATATGTTTTCTTTTTAAGAATGGAGTGGGAGAATCAGACTAAGGAAGAGAAGTAGAAAAGGCTGTGCTAAAAACAGTCACGATTTCTGTAGGCTAGCTACTCCCCGCAGGAAGGGGCGGAGCCTGACACAGGAAACAGGATCTTCGCTTAGAACTTCCATAACTCTATTATGATGATTCAGGATATCTGACTCTCTAAGTTTGCTAAATATGTTGTATTGTTCGGTTTATCCAAACTACTCCATCATAACAGATTTTGATGGAGAAAAGGAGAGAGGGAGAAAGAGAGGGAGGAAAGAAAACTGAAGAGTGAACAAGGTCATGGGCATCTATATTAGTTCAAGTGGACACTCAAAAATTGTGCTCACAAGTCAAAAAGAGACAAAGACATGCTTCTATATTCAGCACTTAAAGGCAACTCTGCAAGTTTTGACAGCTGAGATTTATACAGTTTACACATTAATAACGTTTTTCTCTCTCTCAATGGCCAAAGTCTTCCTGTAATTTTCCTTAGGCTTCATTCTCAATTCATGAAGAGAATATGGACAAATAAATCAGACCTAGTTCTAAGGAACTACACAGAGTTATCAAAGGCCAGTCAGTTTGTGCATTTTGATCAGTCGGAGTGCTATCCAGTTGGGTATTTAGCCTCCTAGCCTTCACTTCTGTGATAATGCTAATGGAATGGAACTGTGTCCACTTTTAAGTCTTGGTTCTGGGAATATTTTACCCATTCATTTTTCCCATAGTTTTTTTTTTTTTTTTTAAGTCTTTGTTTAAGCCTCAAAACAAACCAGCAGCTACAAGGTGAATCACATTACAAACATTGATTTGAAGCAAAAAGTATTTGAAAATCTGACAAAAAGACAAAGGTACAAAACTGTATACATAACGGTTTTAATGAGGCATTGTGAAAAACTATTTATTGCAAAATATGCATAAGGAGTACTTTTGGCACGGTTTGCTTTTTGTTGCAGAATCATGTTTAATGTAGTTTTTCACTTTGAATTCTTCTGTTAAATGTGATTATTTTCAGTTGAAATAATGCTAGCCAATTGTTTCAACAAAAGCACATACCAGTGGTTAACAACTTCTTAGCTCACAGTAGGTCTGTTTTTAAAGGTGCCCTCGAATGAAAAATTGAATTTATATTGGCATAGTCAAATAACAAGAGTTCAGTACATGGAAATGACATACAGTGAGTCTCAAACTCCATTGTTTCCTCCTTCTTATATAAATCTCATTTGTTAAAAAGACCTCCTAGGAACAGGCGAATCTCAACATAACACCGACTGTTACGTAACAGTCAGGGTGTACGCCCCAATATTTGCATATGCCAGCCCATGTTCCCAACATTATGAAAGGCATTAGACAAGGGCAGCCAGTAACATTTGGATCTGCACAGGTGAATCAACAGACTAGGTAAGCAAGGACAATAGCAAAAAATGGCAGATGGAGCAATAATAACTGACATGATCCATGATATCATGATATTTTTAGTGATATTTGTAAATTGTCTTTCTAAATGTTTCGTTAGCATGTTGCTAATGTACTGTTAAATGTGGTTAAAGTTACCATCGTTTCTTACTGTATTCACGGAGACAAGAGCCGTCGCTATTTTCATTATTAAACACTTGCAGTCTGTATAATTCATAAACACAACTTCATTCTTTATAAATCTCTCCAACAGCGTGTAATGTTAGCTTTAGCCACGGAGCACAGCCTCAAACTCATTCAGAATCAAATGTAAACAATATAACAGTATACAATACTCACATAATCCAACGCATGCATGCTGCTTGCATGATGAACACTTTGTAAAGATCTATTTGAGGGTTATATTAGCGGTGTAAACTTTGTTTATGCACTGTTCAAAGCAAGCGTGAGCTCCGTGGGCATGGAGCACGAGAATTAAAGGGCCAGTAGCCCTGAATCGGCTCATTTATAATTATGCCCCAAAATAGGCAGTTTAAAAAAATGAATTAAAAAAAACCTATGGGGTATTTTGAGCTGAAACTTCACAGACACATTCAGGGGACACCTTAGACTTATATTACATCTTTTTTTAAAAAAAGTTCTAGGGCACCTTTAAAGGTTTGTCAATAAAAATCAATTCCCCTATTGAGAACATGAATGGAATTTTACTTCTGTAACCAACTGTTGCACTCTATAGCAGTCAGCAAAAACTTCTTTTGAATAATAACGGTATGTGACAATATGTATTTGAATTTTACTGAATGGTAAATTTTAGTTTGGGATTTGGGGAAGGTGATGAGCAACAAATGCTGAGTTTTTACATTTTGATCTTTGCTGATAATTACTGTACAGAAATACAGGCTAAGGTTCCTTCCTGTATCCTGTATATGTCCAACATCATGACTAGAATATGAAATAGGCATGCTAGCTTGTTACTAGCCTGTTAATATCCATAATGCAGACTAACCAAAGCAGTTGATCCTTCACTACTCTTAAAGGGTTAGTTCCCTTTCAGTCGGTCACGTTCGACGTACGTCAGTAGTGACCGACGAATTGGGATATCGCTTAGAGAGCCCTATCATCTTCGTGTAAACTAAAACAAGCCAATGGAATTGGCGTGCGATATTTGCATAATGCGCACCGCCCCCGACAGGTGTATATAAATAGGAAGCAGATGCAATCGCACTCTGTCTTTCGCTTCGGAGCCATTCACTGGTGTCCTGTTTAGAAGACTCCTTTCTTTGTGTGTTTTTTTGTTCTAAAACACTGCCTCAGAAGAGGATCTGCAGCAAGCTTCGGTGCTGGTGAAGAGGGCACGTTCAGCGAGGTCGCGAGTGTCCGAGGAGCTACAATCAAGCCGGTCCCTCCAGCCGATATGAAGTCGGGGTTCTACAGCCCCTACTTCATTGTACCGTAAAAGGGCGGTGGGCTACGGCCAATCCTGGACCGTCCCCAGGATTGGTTTGCAGCAATAGACCTGAAGGACGCGTACATTCATGTCTCGATTCTGCCTCGACACAGACCCTTCCTAGGTCGGTCTGCGTTCGAGGGTCGGGCATGTCAGTACAAAGTCCTACCCGACATGGTTGTAGCTCCCACCCGGTTGGGTCTTCAGGTCAACTGGGACAAGAGCAAACTCGCCCCCGGGTAGAGGATCTCTTGTCTCGGTCTCGAGCTAGACTCGGTCGCACGGACTGCGCGTCTCACCGAGGTGCGCGTCCAGTCGGTGTTGAACTGCCTGAGCTCGCTCAAGTGCAGGACAGCGGCTCCACTGAAAGATTTTCAGAGGCTCCTGGGGCATATGGCATCTGCAGCCGCGGTAACGCCGCTCGGATTGCTTCATATGAGACCGCTTCAACACTAGCTCCGCGGCCGGGTCCCGAGATGGGCGTGGCAGTGCGGCACGCTCCATGTCCCCGTGACACAGAGCTGCCGTCGCACCCTTGTCCGGTGGTTGGACCCTTCGTTCCTGTGGGCCGGAGTACCCCTCGAACGAGTGTCCAGGCACGCTGTGGTCTCCACAGATGTCTCTGCCACGGGATGGGGGGCCACGTACAACGGGCATGCAGTGACAGGTCTTTGGACGGGGCCTCAACTGCATTGGCATACCAATTGCTTCGAGTTGCTAGCGGTTTGTCTTGCGCTGGCCCGCTTCAAGAAGCTGTTGTCAGGCAAGCACGTTCTAGTCCGCTCACAAAGCACTGCGGCCGTTGCGTACACCAACCGTCAAGGTGGTCTACGCTTCCGTCGCATGTCGCAACTCGCCCGCCATCTCTTGTTGTGGAGTCAGAAGGATCTGAGGTCCCTTCGGGCCACTCGTGTCTCAGGTGTGCTCAACCGTGCAGCCGACGAGCTGTCACTTGTGGGCATCTACTTGCGGGCGAGTGGCGGCTCCACCCCCAGGCGGTCCAGCTGATTTGGCAGCGTTTCGGCGAGGCCCAGGTAGTCCTGTTTGCCTCCCCGGAAACTGCCCTCTGCCATTGGTTTTATTCCCTGACCGGCGGCACGCTTGGCACGGATGCCCTGGCACACAGCTGGCCCCCGGGTCTGCGCAAATATGCGTTTCCCCCAGTGAGCCTTCTCGCACAACTCATGTGCAAGGTCAGGGAGGACGGGGAGCAGGTTCTGTTAGTGGCTCCGTACTGGCCCACTCGGACCTGGTTCTCAGACCTCATTCTCCTCGCGACAGCACCTCCCTGGCCGATTCCTCTGAGGAAGGACCCCCTGACTCAGAGACGGGGCACCCTGTGGCACCCGCGTCCCGATCTATGGAACCTCCACGTGTGGTCCCTGGACGGGATGCGGAGGTTCTGAGTGATCTCCCGCAAGCGGTCGTAGACACCATCACTTCCGCTAGAGCTCCTTCCACTAGGAGTCTCTACGCGTTGAAGTGGAACCTGTTCGTCGAATGGTGCGCCTCTCGCCGAGAGGACCCCCGGTCATGTTCGGTCGGATCCGTGCTTTCCTTTCTGCAAGATGGGTTGGAGCGAAGGCTGTCTCCCTCCACCCTCAAGGTGTATGTTGCCGCTATTGCCGCACATCACCATGCAGTTGAGGGTAAGTCCCTGGGGAAACACGATCTGATCGTCAGATTCCTGAGGGGGGCCAGGAGACTCAATCCTCCTTGCCCTTCCTCCGTACCCTCTTGGGATTTGACCCTGGTTCTCACAGCTCTCCGGGGTCATCCCTTTGAACCTTTGCAATCAGTCGACCTGAAACTAATGTCTCTTAAGACGGTTCTTCTGGTTGCATTGGCTTCCCTGAAGAGGGTAGGGGATCTGCATGCATTTTCGGTCGACGAAACGTGCCTAGAATTCGGGCCCGGTGATTCTCACGTCATCCTGAGACCCTGGCCTGGATACGTGCCTAAGGTTCCTACCACTCCCTTCAGAGACCAGGTAGTGAACCTGCAAGCGCTGCCCTCGGAGGAGGCAGACCCAGCCCTAGCTTTGCTCTGTCCCGTCCGCGCTCTGCGCGTTTACGTGGACAGAACGCGAAGCTTCAGGACCTCAGATCAGCTCTTCATCTGTTACGGAGGCCAGCAGAAGGGAAAGGCTGTCTCCAAGCAGAGGATGGCCCACTGGATAGTGGATGCCATCGCCTTGGCGTACGAATCCCAGGGCGTGCCTTGCCCGCTCGGGTTGAGAGCCCACTCCACCAGAGGGGTGGCCTCTTCCTGGGCGCTGGCTCATGGCGCCTCGCTGACAGATATCTGTAGAGCTGCGGGCTGGGCGACACCAAACACGTTCGCTAGGTTTTATAGCCTACGTGTCCGGTATCCTCACGTTTACTCGCATCCACTAGTCGGTAGACGTGTTGTACCCACTCTAAGTGTCGGCTTGCAATGCCATTCCCGCCACTGGCCGGATACGTGCATACTTTCACTCCAGTCGTGTTCCCCGCTTGGCGAACCCTGTTGAGTTCCTCCGCCTCCCCCTTCGGCTCGGACATTGCGGAGTGTCTGATGCCAGGCCTACATCCGTCGCTGACGCTGTCTGTTGGCTGGGGCCCATATGCCGTGACCCCTCTACGTGAGCGGTCCCATATGTGTATTTTCCACGGTTTAAAACTCCCTACGGGCTGAGTCCGTGTCTTTCCCTTAGCAGAGCCAGCTCTGCGGTCACCTGTCAGATGAGTCTCCCCCTACCAGGTGGAGCCATCCCAGGGACTCCATATGCGTACTGCCCCCCGGGCCAGTCCATGTGTGTATTTCCCACGTAAACTCCTCCCCCATTGGGTAGGTAGTGGTCTCCGCAGCGTCCCTTACGGGTTCGTTTCCCCAGTGTGTCTAGTTTACTTAGTGGGTAGTGGTTAGACAGCAGTAGACTCTCTCGGTGTAAGCTCGCCCCCTTCACCGCCAGCCGGTGCTATGGGCGGCTGAGCTTGTGCTGGGCACTGGAAGGGGTTTCGTAACTGTGGCACTTTAGTTGGGATCCCAATTCGTCGGTCACTACTGACGTACGTCGAACGTGACCGACTGAAAGGGAACGTCTCGGTTACGTATGTAACCCTCGTTCCCTGAAGGAGGGAACGGAGACGTACGTCCCGTCGCCACAGTTTCTGTACCCTCGCTGTAGTGCGGACACCAGTTGTCTCCTCAGCGAAAAACAGAGTGCGATTGCATCTGCTTCCTATTTATATACACCTGTCGGGGGCGGTGCGCATTATGCAAATATCGCACGCCAATTCCATTGGCTTGTTTTAGTTTACACGAAGATGATAGGTCTCTCTAAGCGATATCCCAATTCGTCGGTCACTACTGACGTACGTCTCCGTTCCCTCCTTCAGGGAACGAGGGTTACATACGTAACCGAGACGTTCACCCAAAAATAAAAATTCTGCTTTACGAATCTTTTGTTTCGAATCAGTGGTTCAGAGCGCCAAAGTCACGTGATTTCAGTAAACAAGGCTTTGTTACCGTCATAAGTGTTTTGAAATTTCAGTGGTTCAGTGTGACTTTGGCAGTTTGATGCACGCTCTGAACCACTGATTCAAAACAAAAGATTTGTAAAGCTTCGAATCTTCATGAATCAGTGTTTTGAAATCGCCCATCACTAGATATTGTTGA
This sequence comes from Chanodichthys erythropterus, assembly GCF_024489055.1. Taxonomy (NCBI): domain Eukaryota; kingdom Metazoa; phylum Chordata; class Actinopteri; order Cypriniformes; family Xenocyprididae; genus Chanodichthys; species Chanodichthys erythropterus. The sequence continues at coordinate 12,669,095 of NC_090242.1, read as the reverse complement.
ATAAGGTCATTATTTTGTTTGGCGCACAAAAAGTATTCTCGTCACTTCATAATATTAAGGTTGGACCACTGTACTCACATGAACTGTTTTAAATATAACTTTAGTACCTTTCTGGCCGTTTGAAAGTGTCAATGCAGGCCTCACTGAACCATCAGATCTCATCAAAAAAATCTTAATGTGTTTCGAAGATGCACGAAGGTCTTATGGGTGAGTAATAAATGAAAGAATCTTCATTTTTGGGTGAACTAAAATGTTGCTGACCACCTTAGTATCCTCTCAGAGAGGATACATATTGTATTTTCCCGCCGTTTTACAAATTTTCAAATAAATCTTAAGAAATGCTGCTGTTATTTCTCAGCTGTGATAAAAAAATTGTCTTGATGCTATTTGGTTGGAGGTGATATTAGAGAGCATTTGATTGGACAAAAATATGCGTAGTGCAGGATGAGTCATCAATAATTTTGATCCGTTTCCTATAAGAGAATGAATGTAAATCATGGGGCTGCACTAAATATGCACACTTGGGGTTTTTGTACTTGACCACTAGACTACTTATATATGATGAATTTTTGTTTTGAAGTGGCCGTGAAAACTGCATGTTTTAAAATGTTTGGTTACTCAGTGGGACACACTTAATCACTGTGTGAATAAATAGCGCTCATAAACTGCTGTCGCGATGGCATTCTCAAGTGAAACAAGTTGAGGCTTGGACCCAGAAACGGCATTCCTTACTTCACGACTTAAAGGTTCTCTAAGCGATCCTGAGCGGAGTAACTTCCTGTTGACGTTCAAAGTGTTGTCAAACAAAACAGAGACTAGCTAGACCCTCCCTCCGCCTCCTCCTCCCCTCCCATCTATGCTTCCTGTCATGAACGCGCACTTAAAATCATTCTTGTCGGTTATTGGCTGGAGCATGTTTATTATGATTCATGGTCCAGGCTGGACCAGTTTGTTTTTGTTGCCGTTTTTGGAGCTTGTGGCGACTACAAAGACCGCATTTTTTTTACAGTGTGTTCAGGGGACAGGCAGCTAGCGGATAGTGAGATGTTTGCTGTATGTGACAAAAAATGTTTTGGCCTAAAAACACATGACATCGCTTAGAGCACCTTTAACAAGCAGATAGGCACGTAGTGTTTCTTTACAAAGTGACATCGCCAACTACTGGCCTGGCATGCATAATACAGTGTTTTTAGTCATTTTTGCAGATCCATTTGAACGGGGATCGTTTTGACAACATTGTTGTCTATATGCGAAAAACACAAAGGAAATACTTTTCCATTTTTAGTACATCAGCATTTTTCAGACTTAGGGCAATTTTGTGCACTTACTTCCTGTTGCATGCACGACACATGCTCTCAAGTGGCCAAGACCGCAAGTGTGGGTATTCGGACAGGCCCCATGTGTTGTGTGTATAGTTAAATTTGTCACCATTTACACTAGCACATAGACAGCCTCAAAGTGAACACATATTGTCTAAAAACAGTCATAGGGTATGTTAGAGTAGATCTGCAAGGCCACAGAAACAGGAAAACACAATATGGAATGTAGAGCACAGTGTAAAAGACCAAACAGAGACACTGATGATAAATCAACACACAGAAATATGTTTATCAGGCCTTCTTTATGAAATGAAAAAAGTACAATGTTATTTTTAATGCTGTAAACATTCAAATTCAGAGAAGAAAAAAAAAAAATGATGCTAATCAGATGAACAATGAATATAAACAGAAAGGCAGACAGCTGAGCGACACAGTCCGTTTGCCGCCTGGTCTTTATATGCCATCAACTACAGAGGCACTTCAAGGCCTCAGATGGTAACAAAATAGAGAGAGAAACATCACACACACAAAGAAAATGATTACCCCCCGCCTTCGCTATCTATCAGAGCGACCCTCGCATGCTATCCGCGAGTGTGCTGCTAATACTCTATCCTCTCATTGTCTGCTGCTGCGGCAAAAAACAGAAATGTAAACTTTCAAAGGAATGGAAGGTTAAAACCACATAAAATTCTTCCAATGTTTCGTAATACTTGGAATGTTCCTCAGCAAAACTCGATGAGGTTTCATCAAACTCAACCCTCATCAGACATAAAGGCCTTCCTGAGAAATGGCTCCTTTATTGACAGTTAAAACACATATAAACATGTTCAAAAATAGGATTAAAAATGATCCAAAAACACTGAAATGAGGAATAACATTTGCAACAAAACTACAACTACGCCAAAATACAAACACATAAACCCTGTTCAAACATTCACACTTCCTTGAAGACACGTGTGAGAGGAAATCACACATGTAACACACACACACACCTGGGCTAAAAAGAGTGTGCTTATTGCATTTCGTTACCCCGGCGACTGGCTCAAACATTACCGGAAGTCTCCATCCAAAAGAAACGATGGTCAACAGCATGAATGTTGTGGCACACTCAACTTTGGTACTCAACAACAGAACTAAACTTGTGAGCTGTGGATGGTCTAAATGTCATGCTAACATTTGAAATCCTGATAGCTCAAAACGTAGCTACCATTTGAATAAGAAACATTGATATTCGACTGAAATGCAGCACTTGGCATCTTCATTATTTCAACATCAACAGGCATATTTTATCAGTGACATCCTGTAACACAAGGACATTTTAATATAATGGCTAGTGGCTGCATAATTCAACAAAGGATTGCAGTGCGTTCATTTGCGGTTCTTCATATTCAATTTGATCATTAACACAATGGTTTTGTTCACTTGATAATTCAGAAATCTTTCCTTCAAAGGCTATGTTCCTGAGGTAATCTTTGCAGGCATCTTAAAATGTAATTTGGTAATTTGCTACATTTGCTACAGTTCGAAATCACACACGAATCTGTTTTACATTCAACTTTGTCATGTAATAAATACATTGGGGGGGAAATAAAAACAGCTAGCTGGAGCCATGGCTTATGTCCCGGAGGCGGAGCTGTTGGCTAGCCAGGGGTTTTGATTGGTTGTGCAGGAGTACAGTACTGCCTTAAACAGCAGTGGGAGCTGCTCCAGGGGAACGGCCATCATCTTACCTGGAACCAACAATTAAATAACTGTAATTAAATGAGTTAATAATGGGTTAGTTCACCCAAAAATGAAAATTCTGTCATTTATTACTCACCCTCATGTTGGTTCACAACCACAAGACCTTTGTTCATCTTCAGAACACAAATTTAGATATTTTTTGATAAAATCCGATGGCTCAGTGAGGCCTGCATTGACAGCAAGATATTTAACACTTTCAGATGTCCAGAAAGCTACTAAAGATGTATTTAAAACAGTTCATGTGACTACAGTGGTTCACCCTCCGAACCAAATATTCGTAAAAGCTTCAAAGCTTCATGAAGCAGTGTTTTGAAATCGCCCATAGAAATTGTTGAATAAAGTTGTTAATTTGTTTTTTTGGTGCACAAAAAGTATTCTCGTCACTTCATAACATTAAGGTTGAATCACTGTTGTCACATGAACTGTTTTAAATATGTCTTTAGTAGCTTTATGGGCATCTGAAAGTGTTAATTATATTGCTGTCAATAAAGGCCTCAATGAGCCATCGGATTTTATCAAAAATATCTTAATTTGTGTTCTGAAGATGAATGAAGGTCTTACGGTTGTGACTGAATTTAAATTTTTGGGTGAACTAACTGTTGCACATTCAAACTGCGTATTCACACAGGATCCAAATTTTCATTATGAAACACATGCACACAATATGTAGATTAATAGGAGATTAATGCATCTCTATGAACAGTGCTGAGTAGGTTTGTCCATTACAGACAAATTACATGATGAATACTGCAGTTAGTAATGTAATCTGTAACATTACATATTTTAGTTTATGTATTCTGACTACTTTTGGATTACTTTTGACCTAATAGCACAATCTTATTGATAACATATTGATATAAAAAATACAAAGAGCAAGAAAACAATATAACAGGGCATTAAACAATAAATTACGCCAGGGTTTCCCAAACAGTTGTTTGTGAAGGAACTACAGGGGGTTAGTGAATTCATAGAAAGCTAATAATTAATTAAATCATAGAAAATAAATACAGAAAAACAGATCAACACATACCAAAAAAGATTAAATATTTTAGTTGTTTACCTGCATGTCATGTGACCATTAATCGACATCAGTGAACCATGAATATGCAAATGTGTTTTTGACTTAATTATTGACTTATTATCAAATATATTAGGTGAAAAGACATTCAGCTGACTAAAATGTTTGGCAATAACTGCATTACATGTAAATATGAATTGACATGAATTTGTGAATTTTAATATGTTTGAAAGGGGAAAGCCTTCAATGTTAAATGACTCACTGAGTGATCATTTGAATAATCAATAAAATGTGTTTATCAGGAGTTGATTAGATATGCAATACTGAGAAATGAAATGAAATCATTTTCCATGAAATTATAGCTACTTGACTAATGCTGGTGTGTGCAATTCCTCAAGTCGGAAGACTTTACGAACATATATAAGTGATAGGCTTTTTTAGAAAGAAAAATTGTAAAGATAAAAAAGATTTGGAGACAATCAATCAATGAATATATAATCATGTAATCAATAAACAGTAGTCTGAAAATGAGAATTTTAAAATTTAATATAATCCAATTACAAGTACTTCATTTTTGGAATCTAATTACATAATACATGCAATCAGTTACTTACGGAAGAGGATTAGGGCCAAGTAATAATAAAAAAATAAAACCATCTCCAGATTAAAGTTGTTAAATTTCGAGAAAAAAGTCGAGATAAAATGTTGAGAATAAAGTCATTAAATTACGAGAAAATGGCGTTAAATTACGAGAACAAATTTGTTAAATTATGAGAAAAATGTTACATTTTGAGAAAAAAGTCGTTAAATTATGAGAACAAATTCGTAATTTAACGAATTTGTTCTTGTCATTTAACGACTTTTTTCCTCATAATTTAATTACTTTTTCTCAACATTTTATCTAGACTTTTTTCTCGAAATTTAACGTGATTTTTCTCGAAATTTAACAACTTTAATCTCGAGATGGTTTTATTTTTTTAATTATTGTTTGGCCCTAATCCTCTTCCGTAGTTACTACCCAGCACTGTCTATGGAATATTTCACACCGAGTCTGAAACATTATGCTGCAAAGATTTGTTGCTGTGGCTTTTTTTTTTTTTTTAGACATTCCCAAGTCTCTAAATGCTTTTATTGCATGGAAATAAGTTGTGTGAACATCTTTATTTTGAACCACTGTTCTAAAGTTTGGTAATATTATTTAATGTTCTTGAAAGAAGTCGCTGATGCTCACCAAGGCTGCATTCATTTGATCAAAAATACAGTAAAACCAATAAAAAATAATATATTTTAATATATGATACTATTTTCAAGAATCTTTGATGAATAGAAAGTTCAGAAGCAGCATATATTTGAAATAAAAATATTTTATAACATTTTAACTGTCATATTTGATAAATTTAATGCATCCTTTCTGAACAAGTATTAAATAAAAAAAATCTTACTGACACCAAACTTTTGAATGGTAGTGTAAAAAAATAATCTTTTTGTGTTCATTTGCTCTCATCTGCAATTTCTCTCCAAACTTGTTATACACACCTGAAGTGTGGCGTATCTCAGAAAGGCAGGTGATGATGTCAGAGAAGCGTTTGGGCCGGTGAGGGTGGAGTTGTTCTGTCAGGTCACGACACACAGACCAGTAACGTTCACTTAACTGTTCCATCATGGGTGTGTTGCACAAACCTGCCACATCTACAACACACACACTCAAATTACTCACATCTGCTGTGTCGAAAAAAGATCTCGGTATGAATCCGGGATAGCTTATGTGTGTGTCTGTTACCTTGATTGAGCAGGGTGATGCTCTTTAAGCAGCTGAACTCCTCATTGCTGATGCTTAGTTGATGAAACTTACGGAAGAGAAAATTTAAGCTTTCCATGACCTCCATAGCATCCTCACCAAATCTGCACACAAACAAGCATATATTCATAAATATCATATTCAATACATATATGACCCGTGCTGGCAAAATTGCTCATTGTCAGTCACCATGAAAACAAAATGGGCAATTTTTGTACCTTTTATGGAATAATGTAGTATCTAGTACAATTGATTTATCCATGCACATCATTATTATTTGTTGAAATTTATGTTATCTTTAATCAAAATAACTTCCTCTCCCTCTTGCAGCATCTCTTCTCTGATGTTTACTGGCGCGAGGGCGGGGCAACCTGTCACTCACATGAGATCGACCAATAGCAAACCACAACCATCCAATCAATTCCCAACGGACAAAAATCAAGTCCTGCCCTACATAGATTCTTGTTCAAAAAGCCATTTCACTGGGATATACGTCACAATCGGGAAGAAAAGAATATCATGCCGACTTTGATGGCCATTATATCTCACCCCTGTAGTGTCAGGTTGGAGGGTGTGTACTGGTGTGTGATGTTGGCTAGTTCTGCCAGTATCTGTCTGCTGTGCACCGTGAGCAAGGAGAGCAGGATGAGCTGATGCCAGGAAGCCCCCAGTAAACGAGTGCAGTCTTTGATGGACAGATCACTGTAGAACGGTAAACGCTTCAGCCAGACAATCTGTCTGAATAACAGCTCATCAGCTATACGGCACAGCAGAGCCAGCAGCTCCGACTGAGTCACGATATACCTGAACAAATGAGAAAGAAAGAAACTTAGAATTAAACAGGCTGCATCTTTCAGCATCTTTAAGACTTTTATATGTAAATGACTCCCTTAAGAGAGCAATGAAAATCCTTTTCCATTATGTTTATGGGAGGGTAATACAGAATTGATATAGCAATAGAACAATGATATTTAAAAATGTTTTATTTATATGCACAAATAAAGGTATAAATATTAAAACGTTTTGATCGGTAAGATTTTTTTTTTAAAAAAAGGAGTCTCTTATGCTCATTAAGGCTCATTAAAAATGTCCAGTCTTCAGTGTCACATGATCCTCCAGAAATCATTCTAATATGCTTATTTGCTGCTCAATAAACATTTCTGATGATTCTCAATGTTGAAAACTGCTGCTTAAAATTTTTGTGGAAACCATGATACATGTTTTTTCCAGGATTGTTTGCTGAATAGAAAGTTCAAAAGGAACAGGATTTATTTGAAATAGATATCTATCTTTAATATCACTTGAATGCATCCGTGCTGAATAAAAGTATTAATTTCTTTCACAACAACAAAAATCTACGAAAAATGTACGATTCTAAAGCATACGATGTCCCACAGGAGCTTCTGGAAATATTTTTGAATGATGATACAAGCAAATCATCTGTGTTTTGAACAATTAATTGAAACAGACAGTTTGAAGGAAAAGATTCACTGAAATTAATCAAACTTTCCAAGCAATAAAAGTGATGCTATTAACCCTTATATAGCAAGTAACATAAAATAACTTTAAATTTATTTTTTATTATTTTTTAAAAACACATTAGGCGACAAACATGGCTCCAAAATTCAAAATGTTTTTGCTTGTTTTTTCCATTTTTTTTTTTGAAAATTATCCATTAAAAAAATAACTAAAAATGTATCAACATTTAGCTCAAGGTCAGCTGCCTTTTCATGACATGCTGCATATTACATTTAGATAAAGATGGTGCCAGAGTTTTTATATTAGGTCTAGGCCATTAGATATGACTGCTAACAGACTTTTGAAAAGCTAAAGGGCAAGTAAGAGTGAAAATTAATCAAAATCCAGTCAAATCCAACTCAAAAATGGTGTAAATCCATTCGAATCCAACACAAAAGTTGCATTTGATATGTAATTCTGTGTATGTGTGTGTGTGTGTGTGTGTGTGTGTGTGTGTCTTACCCCTCCTCTATGACCATGGGTGTAGTGAGAGGAGTGAGGTCTTCAGCAGCGAGTAGCTGGGCCGAAAATGTGTGCATCTTCAGGCTGCTTCCAGTAGGAGGCGGCAAAGGATATTTACACAACAGGAAAGAGTGGGTTAGCTGAGGACTGCTGCATTGATCTCTACAGGACACAGAGTATGTGCTCACATCCACAGAACGGCTGCAGAGAAAAAACAAGACTAAAGTTGTATTTGCCATGAAGCCAAACATGCTATTATCTTCATGAAACAGGAATTTATAGTAAATCAAGCATACTATGTCCAATCTGCCTCAAACTTCACGATTGATAAGTGCCCTGACCTGAAGACATCTACACGCCAATATTTATAGACACAGTGCCACCAGCTGGTGGCAGGAAGTGTGGCAAATACAAATAACTGATGTAGTCCTCCTATATTTATATACTTAAATGCATATTGCCCACCGTACTCGGTTTTCCGAAAGCCACCAGGTGCAAGGGCCCTTAGTCGCTGCTTACAGCTTTAATTCTCTTTGGAATCACATACACAGGGAATCAATGAATTAACAAACTGTCTCAATTTTGCGCATTTCTTTGTCTTGTTTCGATTCTCTGCTGGTGTTTGTTGGTTTGGTCCACGACACAAACATCTCATAATCCAATTTAATCAAAGCCATTTGTCCCTGCACATTAAAAGGGCAGACGCAGGTCAGCGCATCCGTGTGTAAATGCATTAGAACATCTCATTCAGGTCACACCTGGTTGACAGCGCGGAGAAAGATAAGGTCTGACCACCCTCGGAGATACTGTTGCCAGGTGAACTGTGGTTACTGTAGCTGTGGCTCCACGTATCTGATAGTTCAGCTCCTTCTTTAAACTCCTGGCCAGACATAATTCGTTCGATCTCCTCCAGCGAGATCTACAGAGAGAGAAACAGAGAAGAATGCTTGCCATCAGCTAAACAATATCGCTGTGAAATGAAAGATGGAGATCGGTCAATACGAAGCGATCTATTGTGAACAAAGCTGAAATTGTTGAATGTGCTCGTTCTTTATATATTCTCTTTTCCACTGATTTATTTTTGTCACTTTTAATCCGCCAATAAGAAATGAAATCAATAGCGAATGGGGGGCCCCAAACAAGCTCTTGCTTATCTTGTGTCCACCTTGATTATCATCCTCCGTGCCAGGCTGAAAGCGATGAATCCGTCAATTGTGTTTTTAAACAGTAGTGGGATGTAAACTAATATTCAAGTTCGAGAATAAGGGGGAGTCAGCAGCAACGCTAACAAACACTTCAGTGCAGATAACAAGGACACCAAGAAACAAACATACACATATCATTCACATTCTCTATAGATTTATGTGCTGTATACATACTTATAAGAAAGAGAGAGAGAGGAGGAGAGGGTTTCTGCTTATAACAATTGATCTCCATGTGTGGCCTTCAGAATCTCACTGAGCTCTCAGAGGAAACACAAAGCACTTCAGGTTCACTGTGGAGACAGTGGCATAGCGGACGGGCATGCCCCGCGATAACCCCCCTGTGCTGGGTTGCATCAACAGACGATGATCATATGTCGACGATAGCCAGAGATATTGTCAAAAGCACCAAATATTGGCAATTTTAAGAGGATTTGGCATGTTAGTCCTGTTTCATTCTTCTAGTCCATTATTATTACTATTAGGTTAGGCTAATTTTATTATTAAAGGTGCCCTAGAATCAAAAATTGAATTTACCTTGGCATAGTTGAATAACAAGTTCAGTACATGGAAAAGACATACATTGAGTTTCAAACTCCATTGCTCCCTCCTTCTCATAATAAATCTCATTTGTCTAAAAGACCTCCGGAAAACAGATGGCAGATGGAGCAATAATAACTGACATGATCCATGATTACGTGATATTTTTAGTGATATTTGTAAATTGTCTTTCTAAATGTTTCGTTAGCATGTTGCTAATGTACTGTTAAATGTGGTTAAAGTTACCATCGTTTCTTACTGTATTCACGGAGACAAGAGCCATGTTGTTATTTTCATTTTTAAACACTTGCAGTCTGTATAATTCATAAACACAACTTCATTCTTTATAAATCTCTCCAACAGTGTAGCATTAGCCGTTAGCCACGGAGCACCATCAAACTCATTCAGAATCAAATGTAAACATCCAAATAAATACTATACTCACATGACCCGATGCATGTATGCAGCATGCATGACGAACGTTTTGTAAAGATTCATTTGAGGGTTATATTAGCTGTGTGAACTTTGTTTATGCACTTTATAACTGCTCTTGTAGTCAAGAGCTCGGGAGGGCAGGGAGCGTGAGATTTAAAGGGGCCGCAGCCTGAATCGGCGCATAGTTAATGATGCCCCAAAATAGGCAGTTAAAAAAATTAATTAAATAAATCTATGGGGTATTTTGAGCTGACACTTCACAGACACATTCAGGGGACACCTTAGACTTATATTACAAATTATATAAAAGACGTTCTACGGCATCTTTAATTTAATAATATAATAAATTTGCCCTGCAATAATTTCATATCGCATCTGCACTTAACTGATGTGCTGTGAGAAAAAAAAATGATTTAAACTTTTTTTTTAGGTCTAATGTAGGCTACAATGAATTGAATTATAGAATTATATAATATAAAAAGTAATACGCTATATCTACTCCATAAAATTTTGGCAACAGATTACAAGCAATATTATTAATTAAATTCAACAAACAGAAGTCAGAATTAATCAAATTAAATACTTGTCAACCATTTAAAATGAGTAAAATTTAAACAAAAATAATTTACAAAGACGTCAAAGATGAATTAACAACTCTTTATTTTTTATTGCCTACATCGAAGACACCTGATGATAACAAGCAGAATCACTGAATCAAAGAGAAACACAAGAATTAACAGAGGTTGAGGTGGTCACCATTATGGTGATCCGTGTTTCGTTTAGTTGGCCGGTTTGACTCTTTGCTTTTTATGTCAGTTTGTGGGTTTTTGTAATGGTGTTTGCTCATTTTACACATTTTAAGGAATTAATTTGATAAATTCTAACACAATTTTTATATGTTGAATTTAATTAATAATATTGCTTGTAATCGGTTGCTACAATTTTATTGACTAGATAGAGTGTATTACTTTTTACAGTGTAACACTGCAGTCATCAATGAAATTTAACAGCAGCTTTACTTCAAGGAGAACGAACACGAAATAACATAAAATACTATCTTCTCATTTGTTACACTATATGTACAGGCCACAGGAGAAATAATGGAATAAATTATGCCATTCTCAGTGTATTATGTTGAAATTCGTCTATCATCGTCTCTGAGAGAATATGCTCCAATTAAGGTGCAGTGTGTAGATTTTAGTGGCATCCAGTGCTGAGGTTGCAAACTGCAACTAACAGCGCACACCCCTTGCACGTTCTCTGCTTCTAATAAACCAGAATACTGGCTACTACTACCAAACTACTATCACTACTACTACTACTTTGTGCATATTCAACAACAGTGCAAGCCTATAAAAACACAAATGATTTAGAAAAACAAAATAGTGACGAAACGCACTCTGTAGAGTGTTTGTCCGTTTAGGGCTGCTGTAGAAACATTGCGGCGCATAATGGCGACTTGACAACCGCAGTGTATGAGATAGAAATGGTTCATTCTAAGGTAAAAAACATAACGGTTCATTATGTAAGGTCTTTAAGTATGACTGAAAACATAGTTATGTATATTATATTGCATTTCTGTCAATAGATTCTCTTAAATTTTACACATAGCACCTTTAATGCAGTGTCAGACAGCTCTGTCACTTTTTACTTTTACGTTCTGTAGTAAATATTGACTTTTTCACCGGCATAACTCTTGCGAAAAGTTTGCACGTTGCTTCTTGTGGTTCACCATCTTGGTTTAGATTTAGCTAATTTCTGGGGACAAATTTGTACCCTAACGATAGCTATGTAAACACACACACACACACACACACACACACACACACACACACACACACACACACACACACACACACACACACACACACACACACACACACACACACACACACACACACAGAGTTGTCTTACCTGAACAGGTCCAATCATTTTATTCCTCCCTCCTGGCATCCCATCCTCTCTGATTGCTTAAAGAGAGATAAAGAAGATATATGTTAGGAATAGCATACCACCATTTTACAAATACTATTTCTGTAATTTTTAGTAATATATATATATATATATATATATATATATATATATATATATATATATATATATATATATATATCAGTGGCGTTCTGAAATGAGGAGGCAAACAATGACCTCAGTTTTTTTTGTTGTTTTTTTTAATATATTTTTTTTATAAATCAAATGTGAATTAAAAAAGAAACCAAATACAATTCTATTTTGTATTTTTACATTACCAATGTAATTAATATTCTATTTATTAAAACCAAGTCAATCTCATCAAGTTGGTGTTTTAAGCAATTTTACTTTGTTACGAGCCGAAGTCATTTATTCATTCATTTCATTCTGTTGTCCTGTGTGTATCTTGTGTATGTCCTCTCTCGGTGTATGTGCCTGTGCCTGTTTGTGTTACAGATTGGCGGTGACTTGTGATAATCTGTTGGAGGCTGCAATTGGTTCTCCTCTTCACCTGATCCAGATATAAGGACCGCCCCAAACACCACTTCCGCCATCATTGTGCCATTGTGTCTTTGATCGTGTACCTCTTTGCCACTACTTCGTATTGTTTTGTTTAGTCTAGTGTCGTGCCAGAGAGATTGATTGTGAGTGATTATTTGGAGTTTGTGTTTGTGAGTGTGTTTGTATTTTTTTTGGACCTTTAATAATTCCTGTTTACTTGACACACGACTGTTTGACTATGATTCTGGATTCTGATTTTTGCACAAAATTTAATAATAATAAAAAAAATGTAATCACATCAGTGCACTTTAACTGTATGCATTATACAGTATATACTGTGCAGTATGCAGTAAGTAAGTCGTTAGTATTGCAAATCAAACATTGCCAGGAGGAAGTTGGTGGATGGTAGAGCAATGAAGACCAACAGCCCCCTCTGTTGCACACTGGAGGCAAGTACAATCAACAGTGTGTGCCCTAGGCTAAAGTGTACAAATTGTAAATTATGTATATGTGTAAGAGAGTTTTGCCCCAAGTATCAGACAGAGAGGGACAGCATGCTCTGGATCAAGAAATTTGTTATCAGCACCATCTGAGCATCTCTCATGATTATACATGCTGCGGTGCAACCCAGATCTTCAATCTGAATTCTGTGAGGGTTTTTTTTCCTTCAGGTATGGCTAATCAAACCCTGATCTATATCACCTACTTTGCATAGTGGAAAGATCAGATATTGGCCTCTAATGAAGCAGCATCAAAGAACAAACGAGAGGGACAGAGTTGAGAGGTAAATGCATAAACCTTGAACATTTTGTTTTTGTGTTTATACAAAAGATGTTGCATAATTAGGGTGAAATTGTAATTCTGAATGGATATGCGTAAAAAGGAGAGAGGAAAAGAAAAAAGCACAGGGAAAAAAACAAGGGAAAAGAAAAAGATTAAAGGATGTTTATGTAGTTCAATAATAGTTAAGTTTTAAAAATATAAAATCTTATAACATTCATAGTATCAAAGCATTACACAACTAAGAATACTTAATGGTTATTTACTCAGTTTTTCCAATTATTTCATATGTTTTTATTTGGTAACACTTTACATAAGGTGCCATTAGTTAATGCATTGACTAAAATTAGCATTGAGCAACATTAGTAACAGCGTTTATTAATATTTGTTAACATTTGTTAATAAAAATACAATTGTTCATTGTTAGTTAACATTAGCTCAGGTCCATTAAACAATATTAACTGATACAACCGTTTTATTTTAATAAAGTATTATTAGATGTTGACATTAACTAAGATTAATAAATGCTTTTTTATTGCTAGTTCATGTGAACTAATGTGGTTAACTAATGCTGACAAATAGAACCTTATTGTAGTGTAACTTTTTATTTCTATTTTAGATAATGAATGTTTTATTTTTAAATTTAGTTTTCATTTTAATAGTAATAAACAGGTTTCTCACTGCATTTCTTAAGCACAGGTTTGTATGCTCATGCCCATGTATGTAAACATGTTGGATTTAATCAGGACGAAATCTGCTGGTTTAAATCATCATCACCTGCATGTGTTTGTGTGTGTGACCGTGGTCCGCTCACCCTTGCGGTTCATTCCCATCTGAAGGCATTTCTGTAGTCTGCAGTACTGACAGCGGTTGCGTTGCTTGCGGGACATCTGGCAGTTCTTGTCCCTGTTGCAACGGTAGATGCGCTTGTTGCAAATACTGCGTTTGAAGAAGCCCTTACACCCCTCACAGGAAATGATGCCATAGTGCAGTCCGGATGCCCGGTCACCGCAGATCAGACACCAGCGTTCACCCCCGTCCTCTACAGGGAAAGAAAGACATTGTCATAGAATAAAATGTCATTTAATTACACGCAAATTAAAGTGAGAGGCCTCATTTTCTCATTTGTGCTGTCCCCTGTTCTTCATTTTTCCCTATACACTGTTCCCTATTCTTCATTTTTCAATATCCATAGTCCATAGTACTTAGTAATCAGCTATGTATGAAAACAATAAAAGCCAAAAGTGGTATGTCCTCATTTGGATGCCTAGGTGTAGGTAACTGTGTATGTATGAGGTTTTTTCTCTATTTGTGGGGACCAGATATATAGGAAATCATGAACAATCTACCAAATAATATCTTAATTAAATTCTAAACATTTCAAAATAAAATTATAAATACATTAATAGAGAAATAAAATCTAAAATGTAAAACAAATTAAAATAAAATACACAAAAGTAATAAATTATATAATTGCATTTTATTTAAATATATTATTAAAATAATAAAATAAAATCTAAAAAAGTAAAAACAATATATATATAAAATAAATTAAAAATAAAATACATTAAAGTAATAATATAAGTCCATGTTATTTCATTACATTATTAAAATGAAATAAAATATAAAACATTAAATAAAATAAAAAAATGTAATATATATATATATATATATATATATATATATATATATATTACATTTTTATTTTATTTTATTTTAATATATATATATATATATATATATATATATATATATATATATATATATATATATATATATATATATATATTAAAATAAAAATGTATATATATATATAATATATATATATATATATATAAAAAAAATTAATAAAATAAATTATTCAATGTTATTTTAATATATTATGAAAATATAATAAAATAAAATGTAATAATATTTGTGTTTAAAATTAAAATTAAAAATATATTAAATTAATAAAATAATTTAATGTTATTTTAATACATTATTAAAATATAATAAAATAAAATGTAATAAAATAAAATATTTTTGTTGTTTTATTACATTATTGAAATAAAATAATAAATAATTATATTTTTTTACTTTATTCTAATATTTTATTAAAATAATACATTATATTAATAATTATAAATTACATATTAATAATAAAACAAGATAAATGTCATGATGAAATATAAAATATATAAAATTATAAAATGCTGAATTTTACTTTAATTCATTTTTAAAATTAAATTAATACATTTATATTTTAGTCTTATATATATATATATATATATATATATATATATATATATATATATATATAAGCCATTAAAACACATATTGCCTCAGCACTAAGTATCCGTAAAAGGAATATAAATATATGTGCAAATATAATCTGGCAAAAAAAACAACTATTTCACTTGACATTAAGAACAGGAGGAATGATAAGAATGCAGGTATCTCTGTGATGTCTGATAGTAGGTTAATCTGAGTTTATTGAGCTGTTGAAATCTTAAACTTACAAATTTTAAAAAGAAGTTCTAAAAGTTCTTATCTAAATCTCAGAGCAATAGAGAGCAGGATTACGCAAATACATCACCCGGCACACACACGTATGCCAGGAATCTTCTGCAGTCTCACAGTGCGTTTGAAATGACTTACAGCATCATGCGGCGTGACCCAGATTTTACTACAAACCGAAGAGACAGTGAGCTGGGAGGAAGGGGGATGGGAAACATAGAAAGAAAGACAACTGAATGCAATATTTGATGCAATCTATATTTAAACAATATCACACGCTATAACAGCTGGACTGATATTCAAACAAAAGAATATTTAAAATTCCATGCGGAAAAACACACTGAGATGATTATTTAAATGAATCTGTGAAGAACTGATTCACAGAAAAGAATCAGATAACTTGACAGGCATCTTCATTTCTCAAAAATGCTGGTGAACTGTAGAGGGAGCAGGTGAGCGCAGGGGTCACAGAGAGGTCTTCTAAAAGCCTGAAAGTCGTAAATGGTACGGAAAGCACTCAACCTAACCCTGAACTCTAGAGCCATTTTACAACCCTCAGGAAGGTTGTGTGTTGTAAGGGCACAGTATTGTTGAGGATTGGGTCAAACACAGGTCAAACTTTATAGCAAACCGGAACTATGGAACACACATTTTCTTTAAAAAATTGAACTGGGTGACACACACACACACACACACACACACACACACACACACACTCTCACTCTCACTCGCTCTAATGAGCCCAATGTCTAAATAAAAGCAATAAAAGGATTTTAAAAATATATACACCATCATAATCATCATGCATCCAATCTGATCCCATCAAATTCTGACAGAGACACAATAAGGAAGTAACAGGCCACTTGTAAAAAAAGTGGTTGTCAATTGATAGGTCACAACCCAGAAATTGATCTTAGGTCTGTTCAGACTCTGACAGACAGCAGGGCGGAAAAAGAGTGATAAATGCAAATTAGTGTTGTCAAAAGTACTGAATTCGGTACCAAGACGGTACTGAAATTTTAAAAATGTGATGCTTTGAGCGCTGTTGAGCAGATTCGTAAACACCTCTGATTGGCCATTGTGTTCACACATTCATCAGAGTCTGTGATTGGCTACAATTATCAACGCTTCAAAAACATGTTGTAAAAAGACATCAATGGCGCTCTTCACCAAACGCTTACACTGATACACACAGGAACGCTACTGTGTGTTGATCATTGTAGCCAATCACAGACGTATCTGCTGGGTGCGTGAACACAAAGGCCAATCAGAGGTTAAATCGACTTGGTATCGAAGTCCGTACTTTTTACAACACTAATGCAAAATTATTTGTTATTTAAGCAATTTTGCATGCATCTGGATCTGATTTTGCATGCAGATGGGAATTTTAATACATTTTGTGTTTGCTTTTATGGAATTTTTTGTATAGTTAGTTTTTTCATTTTACTGTGTTGGGTGGTTACTTAATGTCAAATGTACAACATTGGTCCTGAAATGATAAAAAAAAAAAAAAAAAGAACAGTTGTGAACACAACATGACAGCTTTACGACAGGAAATTTTGCTTTTTAATTAATGGAGTCAATTGGTAAAAGCATTGACGATCTTTTACGACAATCCTTACTCTGAAACACACATGTATATAATAGGCTGACCTGAAAAATAGAGCTTTTAGCCTGATTTGAACTCAAGAAGCATCTAAAAGTTATTTGGTCCCACTTTATATTAAGTGGCCTTAACTACTATGTACTTACATCAAAAAATTAGTACAATGTACTTATTGGGTTCATATTGAATTGCAAAACACATTTTCAGCTATTAAGGTGGAATACGGGTAAGGTTAGGGAAAGCTTTGGTGGTATGGGTAGGTTTAAGGGTAGGGGTAAGGGTTAAGGGATGGGTCAACAGTGTAATTATAAATGTAATTACAGAAATTAATTACAGATGTAATTACATGCAGGTGTTTTTAAAATATAAGTACAATGTAAAAACATGTATGTACACAATGGGCCTTATAATACACCCGGCGCAATGCGATGCAAGACGCAGCGCAAGTGTGTTTGCTAGTTTGCGTCCGGCGGCGTTTGCGTTTTCCCGTTCAGCGCCACGTCCTTAAATTAGTAAATGCATTTGTGTCAGTTAGTGCGCCCATGGGCGTGCTGGTCTAAAAAAGAGGTGTGTTCAGGCGCATTGCTATTTTAAGGAGCTGAAAATAGACTGCGCCATAGACCAACTCAAACCTGGTCTAAAGTCTAAAGTCAATGGCGCAATATTTTTTTGTTAGAGCGCATTGGTAGAAACTGCGCCTCTAGGCACGTCCACAGTGCGCATTGATTTTGCTTATTACACACAGGGATACGCATCACACAAACATGCCAAATATTAAAAACAAAAGGATTACAGTAAAAGAATATTATTGTGTAGGCTACATAAATATAAATATGTAATGATGAATAGTCATTGCGTGTATTAGAATTAGGCTACCTATTTTCAATTCAGCCTATTACTACTTATAATGATGAACAAAATTGGCTAATTAATTGAACAATCGTGCCAATACACACACAAATATATTAACTGACCCATCGCGCGGAGCTGTTTGAAAGGCTGCATTTGCAAGCAGCTTTAACTTCGCGCACGAGCAGATCGGTTTCTTTGCTTGAAAAGCGTTAAGCTTTTCCGCCAAAAAATTCCCCCATGTAAATAGCAATCCGCCATGGCGCGAGCGCATCTCGCTCTTAAAGGGAATGGGAGATGACACTCTGATTGGTTTATTGAACATAACGCCCATTACTCATTAAGAGAATAAGGACAACCCATTTTCTCACAGAACGTTTCATGCTACTTTGCGTTTAGATCGTTAAAATAGGGCCCAAAAAGTGCATTGTATCAAATGATTAATTTAAATGTAAGTACATAGTAGTTAAGGCAACTTAATATAAAGTGGGTCCAGTTATTTTATTGGTTATCTCACTACCATTTTTAAAAGAAGTAAATTCTTTCCCTGCCAGCATTTTTTCTTTAAATATTGCAGCCAGTTCCAGCATTTTTGAACATTTAATTTTCATGGCCCCGTGAATATTTTGTTTTCTGAATATCTGAACATATAATATATCACAAGAAAGAACAGAGCCTCTGTCACGAATTTGACATTTCATTTGGTAACATTATGCACTTTTGATTTATATGCTGTTTAATGTTTGATGATCGTGTTATTTTACATGTGCAAAAGCAATACTTCTATCGCTTGTCTCTGCTTCTTCGCCCACAGTATGTTAATGTTGAGTTAATACCTTCAGCAAGGATGCATCAAATTGATCAAAAGTGACATTTGTAATGTTATAAATGATCTATTCTATTTCAAATAAAAACTTTCTAATCACTTTTTTTAAACTTTCTATCTATTATCAGTATCAGCAAAAATGTTTATCATTGCATAATGCGTACTGTTTTACAAGCCAATTTAAAACACAGTAGTTCGTACACAGTGCATCCTTCATACAGTATTCAGTATGCTAGAACTCTGAACAAGCCTTTGATTCTGCTGATCAGAAGAAACAGCCATTTCACAGTCAGCGTGTGATGATGATGTTGGCTCATATAGTTCACTTCACAGCACCAGAGGAAACAGCAGGAGCAACAAATCCCTTGATTTCCCAACATCCCTGTGTCATTGTCACTCCATCTCTCTCCATATCCCCGTTCACGTTGTTCTAGATCTGTCAGTGTGTATTACTGCCTCCTACATTCAGAAGCAATGGAAATCAAAAGCCTTCTGTGTCTTGCTATCTTTTTCTAGCACTTTAGCTCATTTATATCACACACTGTGTACACCAAACCACTGAAAAAGTAATGGCTTTAGAGTAAATTGTTAAAATAAAATGGGCTACATCAAAAAGATAAATATCTAATTAAATAAAAATAAATAAATAATCTTGAAACTGGTAAAAGATGAATGTAAAAGCTAAAAAATGACCAGGAGATCAGCTGTTATTTTATGTTATCATGATTTTAAACAGTCTTTAAGTATGTAGACTGAAGGTTCTGAAAATGATGAGGTGGAGGATTAAAAATAGACAAATGGTTGGCTAAACCACAAGCTAACCGATGCACTTTTTACAGCTAAAACAACAAAACACAATATTATTTTTACCCTTGTGAAAAAAAGAAGTCCACTTGAATGTGCACTTATAAAGGTTTTTTTTTTTTTTTTTAAAGTGTACTTTGTTGGTGATAAAAAAATATTGATGAAATAAAAGGCCACTTAAGTGTACTTAAGAGTAGACATGTTTGTGACCGTTTCCCAACGTACTTAAGTAGACTTTTAAAAGTGCCCTTAGTAATAATGTCAAATAAAAGTTTTACTTTAAAGTGCATTATGATTTAGCAATCCCCTTAAATCCACTTAAATGCTTTAAAAATACACTTATTTTAATGTGTTGACTAACATACTAAAGCACATGCAAAGTACTTGAATTTTAACTGTAATCAGTGTTATTTTACATTACATTTAAAGTTCATACATTTTAAATGTACTAAATTGGAACTTCATTATTACAAATGTGTAATTAGTATATTTAAATACACGACAAAAGTATCAAAAGAAACGACATTAAAGCGTATTTCACTTTAACTTAAATGCTTGTCAGTAACCATATTTCAAAGACATTAGAATTATGAAACTACATATAAAGATGTACTTAAGCCTTACTTATGTGGGATAAAAATGCATTAAGTTAAAACTAACAGCATTTAATATGAATTTCAACTATATACATTTTCATTTAAGCCAATGAATTGTAAATAACATGCAATTAAGTGTGCAAAAACATATTCAGTTATCACTTAAGTATATTATTTTAAAGCATATCGTTAGCCTCATAGCATAATTGCCCAGATCATATTTCAAAGGCAGATATCACAATTTGGCCAAAAAAATTACTTAGGCAATTATGCTATGAGGCTAACGATATTATTTCCGTAACTAAGTACTCTTTTATAAAAGTATGCTAAAGTGTACTTCTTTTTTTCACAAGAGAATTAATGCTAAAGATACAGGGGCCATTCACACAGAACACATTTTTCCTTTCCGATGCGCTACTTTTCCATTGTTTTTCTATGTAAACACGTGGACGTGCAAGACCATTGCGCTCGCATCTTGCGTCTTTTGCAGCATCTCGCGCATGACATGGCGTTCTAAAAACGCGGCGCTCAAGTTAAAATCCGTTCAACTTTTAAAAAATGTGTCTAGTCTAGACCTTGCATTTTTTCCCTATTCCACTGCTTTTAAAGCAAAAACGCATTCTGTGTGAACAAGCCCTTACACTACAGAATACATTTGATGTAAATTTCAGACTTAGACTTTACTTATCAGTCCTCTCTCTGATTGAGAGGTAGGAAGGATTTAAACCTGCAGAAGAACCTGGTGTGACCTGATCCAGCATCTAGATCATTGGACTGTGAGCCCCAGTCCTATTATATGGGGTTTTAGATATGCCTGGTTAGTACATATGTTCCTACATAGTGTGTTGACCTAGTTGTGCAAGAAAGTCACCATAGGCAAAGAGGATTGTGGGAAATACACCCCGAGAGAGACAAAAATGTCAATTCAACATAGAAAACAAAACCTGACAAACAAACACACACATTGAAAATGTCAGAGGATGTTTTGTAGGTATTAAACAGGTGTGTGTTTTTGCTCTCAGCTAAAGGCAGAGCGTAACAAACCGCATGCTTTAACCGTACAATAACTACCCGATGGCGAAATGTATCCATCTACCACATCTCCTCTATCCTCTTTGATCATTATATCTTTCATCAATTATTCCCAAGAGTCTCCCGCCCCCCAACATCTCTCTCTTTCTGTTGTCTTTAGTTTGCCTTTCTCTGTCTACGCAAATGAACTCAGAATCAGCCAACCAGAGAGCTCCAATTTAGAGCATCAGGAATCCCAGCCAATCAGAATCCATCACTCAATGCACATGGCCAAATTCGTAGCAGCATATCATTTGGGTCATATATAGTTCAACTGAAATACGCCGAACTCACAGTGAGCTCTGTAGTGACTCATCCAGCAGTGAATGTGCATGTTTGTTTACCATGGTAGCTTCTTTATGAGAGCATGAGAAATGAAAGCAGGCATTCCTCCAGTTATCATTCAACTCTTCAACACGACAGTTATCATTCAATCTCAACATGACAGGAGAGTCAAGGTAACTATATCAAGGTAAGATGGTCTTATTCTTTTTCTTTTCATATATGTGTAGCTTTCTCCATCACTCTCTATATGGTGAGTTGCTCTTTTGTCTGATTCAGCTGCTTCAGCTTTATGCATTGTGACACTGACCCAGTTCTACTTAGATCCATTTTGCATATGCAAATGACTGCAATGCTATTTATAATCTAATTATTATATTAAAAGAAAACCATATATGACACTTTCCTATATAGGTACTGAATGATTATCATATCAATGATTATTATCATATGTACCATGATTTTAAACTTCAAAGTTTGACCATTTTGAATTGTATTCATGTTTCCACAGTATTTCAATGAATACTATGGTACATAATCAAAAAAAGGTGGTAATACCATGGTACTGAATTGTTATCATATCCTTATACCATGGTAAAAGGTTACTTCAAAGAATATCATGGAACATATAAAAACACTGCAATATCACAGTATTTTCATATATACCATGGTATTGATTTAACACTACTTTCATGTATCAAGTTGTTTCAAAGAATACCGTGGTACATAATCAAATAACATACTAATACCACATTATACTTTTATACATACCATGCTACTGAATGATTATCATATCGATGTACCATGATAGATTCTTTTTATTTTTTGCAAATTAAATAAAACCATATTATTTTCAATCTCAGCAAAGCTAACAAAAAAGAATGCTTACCCTCTGTATGCTTTTGCATTTTTAATATGAATGAATACCACTATCGTAGACAATCATACAATAGCAGATGATTGCAACCACACATTTTCTCTCAAAATAATAACATGTGCGTTCTCTCAGCATACAATAGAATTATAATTATATACTAAAAAAAATCAGCATATATTACACAATCTCTCATTATGTTCTAACACTCCCTGTTTGATGCTCTTCCTCGTATTAAATTAACAGAGAAGTAATAATAGTAGCTAAAAAGGTTCAAATGATTTAAAGACCCCACTGTGGTGAATATCAAGTTTTTAATGTTGTTTATATGTCTGTGTGGTGTTTTTAATATGCTTTAAGACAAACCATGTGCAAATTCATCAGTCAACACCAATGCAGAGTATTTTCTCCTTAAAACTGCATTAAACCAAAGACAGTCTCAAAAACATGGCTTCAAAAACTCTCTTTTCCTCTTCTTTTGAATCAGATTCTGGTTCAAACATACATGGCTGAATTAATTAAACCAATATTTCTAATTGTCATTGTGTAGAATTTACTACAGTTGAGCGAGTGGATCAGGAAGTCCGAGTTGGTGTGATTGAGTGGAGGTGGCGCTAATTTGCATAATCATGGATCCAAGTATACTAAATGAAGCAAGGGTGTAGAGTTACATTCCAGAGATTTAAAGACATAAAATAATTTTCAAAGGGAAAAAAAAAAAATTAAAATGTGTCATTTTGATGAGTTTTAAGGGATAAAATTATTGACTGCAGGGGTGAAAGATATGGACCTTTACTGACAATTTTCTCAGCAAATACAATCTTGTTTAACCAAAATGGCAAATCTAGATAGGATTCAGCATATTTAACATTGAGTTATGGCCATGCAAATACACACCTGGTGCATTCTGGGAACATTCAACGCTGTCGGTGAGTTTGGATGCATAAGAAACCATCGACCGTTGGCTGTGCCCTGAGATTACCACATACTACACACGTCAACACTCTCTCCTAGCAAACCGCTTTCCTCATTATTACGGCTGCGATATACATTCATTGATGTCGTTGGGTTTAACATGCGAGCGACTCACTGACCAATGAGTGCAAACTGCAGAAGGAACACTGGAACAACATTTCAGACACTACATTCATGACCTTCAGACCGAAATATATACTGACAGACCTTTGCAGACAAAACAGTGACAAACAGATGAAACATTATCTGAGAAAACAGCAAAAACCTCTCAAATCTTCACTAAATAAGCACAGGATGGAATAAAACGTAAGGTAAGCAGTGCTGCACTTTTGGTTTTTATTAAACAGCTCTGAATGGAAACAACACTGAGCTGAATAATGACACTATTATCTTCTGTTTAATCTTCTTTACAGCTGAATCTGTTTCAACATTAACACTGTTATGTTTTTTTTTATTAATGTGAAGCTGCTTTGAAACAATCTGTATTGTATAAAGTGTTATATAAATAAATGTGTTTTGACTTGACTAGAATACTTGATTCTGATTGGTTAACCGCAGCATTCAGCAGTCAAAAATTTTAATACAACACTAAATTGTATAATTGTTGTGTAAAATTACAACATTAAAAATATTACATTCAATATAATATTAAATATTATAATACTGTAAAAAAAAAAAAAAAATCCCAATCACCAAAATGCTTTTAACCAATCAGGGCCTTACAATTCCTGCTTGTTTACATATTGTGTTTGATTGCTGACCTAACTTTGACTCCACAGCCACAGGGAGTGAAGGTGATGTCACCAGTGTGTGTGTGTGTGTGTGTGTGTGTGTGTGTGTGTGTGTTCTTCTGACGCTTTACAGCTTAATTGGTTTCTCACATAAATCAACTGCTTTCTCTAACAGTGTTCGACCCTGAGTTGTGCAGCTTTACAACAGCATGTATCACAGAAAGACTTGTTGGCAACGTAGGTTCAGAAGCTCCTGAACTAATTCTGACCCCTACAATGTGAACTTTCACCACAGCTTTGGAGAACTATTCTGTCTGAAAGTATGGAGCCCCGGACATGACATGCAGAAAAAAAAAAAACAATAGTAGGCCAAATCGTGCACACGATTTACTAATTCGTTCCCTCGATTTACTAAAACTTGTGCACAATTTACTATTTCTTTCCCCCGAATTTCATGCACATGATTTATAAATCGATGGAACAAAATACGGAGCCCCGCACGTGACCTGCAAGAAAATATTTTTACTAATTCGTTCCCTCCATTTACTAAACTGTGCACACGATTTACTATTTCATTCCCTTTATTTACTAAAACGTGTGATTTATAAATCGATGGAATGAAATAGTAAATTGTGCGCACAATTTAGTAAATCGAAAGAACAAATTAGTATTTTTTTTCCTACCATGTCATGTGCAGGGCTCCGTATGAAAGTGTTTGAGACACAAAGCACAGAAATGATTGTGCAATATAGCCAGTAGGTGGCAGCATGGAGATCATTCGGCGTTTCCTTACCTGTGTCATCCTGGAGGGAGTTCTCTTCATAAAAACCTGCAGATGAGGGAAAGAGTGAGAAAATATGAGGGGAAGAGAAAATAGGACATTACAAAAATTATATTTATACAGCAGAATTGCAAACTTTCTTTAAAAAGAGATTGTATTTATAGAATATGTTAGTGAGCTAAATGGCAGTCATTACTAAATTTGACTGATAAACCCTGGGTATACTTCGTTCTTTTACACATAGTCGAACACACAGCCTTGCAAAGTATACTTAACTCGTACGCGTACACAAGCATTCGACGCATGCACAGTTTTGAGCAATTTCTCGCCACAAGTTACAACCCATGTAAATATATTTGTAATCTTTCATGCTAGAGTTGGACAAATGAGGGTACTTTCTAACCTCTTCACACAATCTCTCATAGGCCTCCATTGTCACTGTAGCTTGCATGCGTTCCAGTCTGTTCTGTTTATGCAGGTTTTCTTTGACTACCTTATGAATCGGTGCCCACAGGGCACAGTGGCCACCTTGTGGATAAAATAATAACTGCAAAAAAAAAATTAATATCTGCATGCAAGCATCACATGCATTGTATGCTGACCCATGCGTATGCGTGAAAAATGAAGTAAACTTTCAGCTTTATATAAATTAGTGGTTTCTTATTTTATTTGTTGTATTCGGTGTTAGTTTAGTATCATTTCAGTATTTATTAATATTTTGAATTAGATTTTATTTTTAGATTTTTAATTTAAAGCTGCAGTCTGTGATTTTTGGCCCTCTAGCGGTTAATAAACAGAACTGCACGCATCTTGTGGAAGAACATTGTAGCCGGAGCTACTTTTCTCTGTGTATGTCTATGGCGAGTCACGCACCCACACAGCAGGAGACTCCTAGGCGGATCCGCATTCAAGTCGCCAAACCCGCGTGACTGTCACATTCATTTTTGGCGCCGCCAAGAGGATCAGCTCCGCCTCCGGGCAGCGCCGTAAATTCTACTGTCAATCAGCGGATCCTGAGCGGACCCATGTTGGATCCGCGGACGCGCCTTTACTGTAACGGTTGTATCAATTTGCGGGTCCCAAATGGACCCGCTGCGGAGGTAAGGTTTTAATCGTGGATGTGGAGCGGATGCAGCGCGGAGCCAGGGCGGGTCCGTGATCCGCCTTCATTGCGGATCCGTCAATGCGCGCAAGTGGACGCCAATACGGGTCCTTTCGCGAATACGTTCTGAAAGCCGTGATACCTCCGCGGGCGATCCGCCGCGGAGTCCTTTTGCTGTGTGGGCAGTTACTGTGATACTCTACGGCGGGTCCTACCAGTCCTCCGGTCTGAAATAGTCAGAATATAAACACTTATTATAAGTGTACCATAATGATTCAGGGTAAGACAAAAACACGGGTTGGAAAATGGATTCATGCTGTATATTCTCATTATATAATTTTTGTCAATTTTGAACACAAAAAAAGTTGCGGACAGCAGCTTTAAGAAAGACTATGTTTAATTTTTTTCAGTCCTCCACAATGGGTTCTGCCACATCTGTAACGTTGACCAATGGGAGCACAAAAGCTCTTCCACATACAGCTTTCAAACATGGAGAAATGAAAGCGAGACAATGTTATTGGTGCTGCTAGGAGAAATTATGCAAATGGAGGAAAGGTTTATGGAGATACGTACGCTGGCGAACCTTAGCGAAGGCGCTTCAGCAACCCGTTGAGAACTGGAATTAGCATTAAGATAGCACGCCGCTTCATTAGCTATTGTTTATGCTATTGTTTCCGGAAGCCAGTCGCTAGTTCCGCCTACTCAATGACGTCATGCATGCCGTTAAAGACGACAAGCGATGACTGGTCGGGACCAGTGTTGGGGGTAACACATTGAGTTACTTAATCAGATTACTTTTTTCAAGTAACTAGTAAAGTAATGCATTACGTTTTCAATTTACAACAAAATATCCAAGTTACTTTTTCAAATAAGTAACACAAGTTACTTTGTTTTCACATTTATTGACTGACAGTCCCCATGTTGAGAGAAATTAAGTGCAGAGGTTTTGTGTACGCTGTGTAAGGATGATATTGTAATTCTAGACTAAATGTGAACATGCATTTACTCATCTCACTTGCACAAAAACTTTCAGTATTCCTCAAAATGAATAAAAACAGTGAAACGCAATCTCAGAATTTTATGCAAACCTGTAATAATTAAATATATTAAATTATACAAATATACTTGTATGTATGTATTTAATCTCCTTTTATTAACCAATGTCTTTGCTGCTGACATTCAATGAACCAATTCAGCCATAGTAATAAGCAAAAATGACTTTAGATTAGATTTAGAAATAAGAGTGAAATAAGACATTCCTTCTGCTGTATCCTATTCTTCTTTAATCCAGAATAGCAGCACAGCTGAAAGGTTTGTTTGAGCTGCGCCCTCTACTGTACAGGTGTAGATATGCATTTCCTTCAGCTTTCCTGAAGCTTATTTATTTCACTTTTGTTGTGAAAGGGCCTTTACATTAGCCAAACTTTTATTGTTGTTATTAAAAACAAACAAGCAAGCCTTTCCCAGATGAGAAAAAGTAATGCAAAAGTAATGTAACGCATTACTTTTCATAAAAAGTAACTAAGTAATGCAATTAGTTACTTTTTTAGGGAGTAATGCAATATTGTGATGCATTACTCTTAAATTAATTAACACTAGTCAGGACATTTCTTGTCCATGACAAGAATTTAGAAGTCAAAATATGCATCGTAAAAAAAATATTGTGTAGTCTGAACCCGGCATAAAGGGTAAACTGACTTTATCACTTTTAAAGTGATACGATTAAATAATGACAGAATTTTCATTAAACTATCGTGTTTGCAGGAATTTCGTCCATTATCATCATCTTTTTCAAGCTGTAATGAATGTTAAAATGTTCTTATGATGGACACACTTAAACATTGGTTCATCTTACCACACAGAACATCAAGACAGCTTTAAAACAAAGCCTCTTCTCATTCCTAAAACAACACTTTCTCTATCTATCTTTCTCTCACACACACACACACACACACACACACACACACACACACACACACACACACACACACACACACACACACACACACACACACACACACACACACACACCCATCTGCCCAGTCCTCTCACTTCTGTCCCTCAGGGCATGACCTCTGTGGCCTCTACAGAAACCGCCACGTGTGTGTGTGTATGAGTGTGATATCTTTGGCTCGCTGGCAGCTGCAGATTTTTGATCTGCCACACGCAGGGCATCTCATACACACTCCAGCAATCCACGGCATATGGTGGACCAGAACACACACGCACTCCACCAACCACAGGCTCCTTGAAGATAATCTAATATCCATGATGGCTGTAGGCCGTTGGTATTGAGCTACAGTAGCAAATAAGGCACCGTCTGCCTTCTGTGCCACACACATTTTCTCACTCCATCGGGTCAATAAGCTACAGTATTTAGATACTAGGCCATGTTAAACAGGTTAAGGTATTCAGGGTTGGTTCTTCTGTTCATAGTGCAACTAATACTGGTTCACCAAAACGTTTTTTTTCAGTTATTTATACACATGCAGTGGCTCCAAAAAGCACTTGGATACTTCAGCCATAATTAAAAATGTCTGAATGTCATTGCATCTGAGAGCAAGTCGTAATTTGCAAGTCGCATTTGCATGTTCCACTAAAGTTTGACAACTAGAAATTATACATTATAATATTAATATCAGTATATATATTGTTTTATTATTAAAAGCTTTTTGTGAAATGTTTTTATTCAAAATAATAAATCAAAATGTAATATAAGAAATAAAAATATTTGGTACTTGGCTCAATCATTTAAATTTAATGCAATTAAATTAATATATTTTGTGTAACTTTAAAATTTGCAAATACATTTTGTGTCACTAAATACATTTTGAGAAAATTACATTTTATTGACATGATTTTAATGATGGAAAATAAAGATTTTTTATAAATAATAAATGTACTGATATTAATATCAATAAATATACGTTTATAACAAATGATAGCAACTGAAAATATTTGAATAAATAATAATACTGAAATTAATATCAATAAATGTGTATTTTATATAAAATATAAAAGAAAATTTCATGATAGCAAATGAAAATGTTTTTATGAAAGTAATATTAATATGAATTAACATTTATTTTATTCACAATTTGAATGACAATTTAATTATAGCAAATGTTTTATAACAAATAAAAATATCCATATCATCAATAAACGTATTGTACATACAATTTAAACGACAATTCTATGATAGCAAATGGAAATATTTTTATAATTGCTAATAAATATATGAATATTAATATCAATAAATGTCTTATTTACAATTTAATTGTGAAATTAATGATAGCAAAGGACACTTTTTTATTAGTAATAAGTAGATATACTGATATTAATATCAATAAAGGTTTTTATATACATATAATTTGTATGTCTTTAACTAAGCGGATGCAGATTGTCTCAAAAAACAAATACTGGCTCAATTGACCAGGCTGATAAATCACTACCAATTTACATCAAAAATTAAAGTTCAGGAGAAGCAATTGAAAAGGCTGTAAGTTAAGAACTGCACTGTACCATCTGTATGCATATAGGACAAATGCGTGCACGCACACGCACACACGCACAATGGGTTTCCATGTTTAATGGGGACTTTCCATAGACATGATTTTTATACTGTACAAAGTGTATATTGTGTCCCCTAACCCTCCCCATCACAGAAAACTTTCTGTACTTTTACATTTCCAAAAAAAAAACATGACTTAGTATGATGTATAAGTTGTTTTCCTCATGGGGACTAAATTGCAGACAAGGGCAAGGATTACAGATATTGCCATCTTTGTGGGGACATTTTGTCTCCATAACGTAGGGTTTACAAGGACCACACACACACGCACACATACACAGTCACAGACAGGCAGCAATATACAGGTATAGAGACATATGCACACAAACACACACACATACCAACACCCCACCCCCAGCCTTCAGAAGAAAAGGATGAGGCTGCCCAGATGTCTTCTGTTCCACTTGGCTGATGGAAAGAAAGAGGGATCAGGAGGGGAGGTGTACAGATGTAGTAGTGAAATGTAACCTGAATATCCATTTATTTTCCATTTTCCAGGGCTTCATCATTCAGATCCAAGGACATGAGATCCCAGCCAACCCCCTGCGCCTCTGCTCATCACAATGTGTGTGTGCGCATGGCTATGTGTGGTAATCAACACCCAAAAATATTTAGGCCTGAATTTAAGATTTGTATTTGAATTGCATATAAAAACTTTTTAACAAACATTTTAACATAAACATAATGTGATGCATATTTGACAATCATACATATGAAAAGGGTAAGATTTATGCACTCAAAAAATCTTGGTTTATTATTGGCTCTTTACATCTATTTTATTTAAACAATCATATTTTCAAAATGCATTTATTCAAAATGTTTATAAGCAGCATAAATCTGTTCATTGCAAAAAACAATTACATTTATTCAGGAAACAGGCAGTATTTAGTTCAAATGTATTAGATTGAAACAAATTGGATTTATTGATGATAAATATATAAACTTAGTTACTGTGTATTCAAAACACATTCAGTTTACTTGCGCTATAACAGAAATCGTATCTGTTTTGCACCGTTTCATTTATGTATAACTTAAAAATATGCATTATACATTAAGTTTATAAGTTTGTTTATGTTAAAACAGTGTAATTCAAATGGATGGAAAATGTATACGCAATTCAAATTTAGGCCTAAATTTTTTTTATGAGGAAAATAGTATAATAATTTTACTATTCCGTTTT
Source organism: Chanodichthys erythropterus (assembly GCF_024489055.1). Taxonomy (NCBI): domain Eukaryota; kingdom Metazoa; phylum Chordata; class Actinopteri; order Cypriniformes; family Xenocyprididae; genus Chanodichthys; species Chanodichthys erythropterus. The sequence continues at coordinate 12,638,061 of NC_090242.1, read as the reverse complement.
TAAATGCCTGTAATTAAAGAAATTCAGCTGTTCACTACTATTGCTTAAGGGTTGGCCTCGAATTTTCAACAAAACCTTAACATTGAAATCCTGACCCGAGACATATCTAGATACCAAAATATAAGTTGCATTGGATTTCCTACTTAGCGTAAAGGTTAAATGATTAGTTTACTTTAAAATGAAAATTAGCCCAAGCTTTACTTTACCTCAAGCCATCCTATGTGTATATGACTTTCTTCTTTCTGATGAACACAATCGGAGTTATATTAATAAATATCCTGACGCCTCCGAACTTTATAATGAACAGGACCGGGACCAATGAGTATGAAGCTCAAGAAAGTGCATCCATCCATTATAAACATACTCCACATGGCCCCAAGGGGTTAAAAAAGGCCATCTGAAGTGAAGCGACGCATTTGTGTAAAAAAAATTATCCATATTTATAAAGTAAAATATCTAGCTTCCACCAGACCGCCTTCCTTATTCAACTTTCAAAGAAAGTTCAAAACGCTTATGCTACATCCTACGCCTTCCGTATTCAAATAACGGAAAAAGTGAAACTGATGCGACGTCATCCTTTAAGAAGTGCCTGGACTTTGGCGTAAGTCCATCTGTCGCTCTTTTCCATGTTCGTAAAGTAAATATATAGTCTATAAACTGTGTGTTTACACAGCTTTTTAAAAATGCGGGAGGCCGGTGATTCACATGTGTTTGGCCCATCAACATACACTGGTAGTTTCTATTAATCTGGGTTAGACCTTTCTCTGAAGGTGCTAGTTTAGTTCCCTCAGAAGGCATTCCTAGAACTAAATTCATTCCCAGTTCCAAAAAGCCAAAAAGCGTGCACTTCCGTCAATAGTTATATTCAAGCACCAAATGAGAGTAAAAAACGGTGTTGGCTACTATATGAAACACTGTCAATCGCCAGTTGGCCGGTAATATTTTAATAAATTCTAACAATACAAAATTGTGAGAACATGAACGTAAACAAACATGAATGATGTTCAGGACAATTGACAGGCCAGTGCTGCATCGTCACGAAAGTTTAATTCTATCCAATTTAAATATTCAATCTCAAGAAACGTGAAAGGGAACTCAATTCTTTACCCGCACGCTGTAAACATCCATTTTCTGTGTGCAAACATCCGACGCCTGCGCCCAGATATTCGCATCTCAGACAGTGTGTGAATGCTGAATTATGCTATCTTTCACTTCTTCTTGTGCATGAACAGACATATTCAAACAAAATTATGTCAAAATGCCAGTATCCTCGTAAACATAGTCAGTTATGTCTTAACTGAACATAAAGAGTTGAGAAAGAAAACGCATGTGTAACATTATATTGGATCCATGCATTAGCTCTTAAAGCAGCCTAACATGCTGCTGTCTGTATTTTCAATGTTAATCAAACAATAAAACATAAATTTCTCTTGAGTGAATAACTTTAATAAGGACTAATCTATGTTTCATGGCTGGTAAAAAATATGAATGGCTGGTAAATTTTCTTAAATCATCAGCCATTGGCAGGTGTGGCAAAAAAGTTAAGTTTTAGGCACTAGTTATATACTTACATGAACTATGAAAAGGTTCGTCTGGTGCGAAAGCCCCTAAAAAATAAGTTCTGGGCTCTTTTGACTTGGCCCAGAAACTTCTCACACATCGATGGTTCCATGAAGAACCTTTAACATCCATGGAAGCTTTCCAATGAAAAAAAGGTTCTTTAAAGTGGAAAAAGGTTCATTAGATTTTAAAATGTTCTTAAAAAAAAAAAAAAAAAAAACATGGTTCTTTTAAAAAAAGGTTCTTTAAGAACCCAAAATGGTTCTTCTATGGCATCTCTGTGAAAATCCCCTTTTGGAAGTGAAGAACATCATGATAGTGACATTTGTACAGGCGCAACTACTCACATTTCCTTCACAACACGTAAAAATGTATTTAAAAGATAAACAGAATATAGTTAATAGATAAAATAATCATTTTAATTTCTGCATTTAATTGCTTATTACTGGTGTTTTAAAAGAGTTTCAAAATTCAAAATTCCAACTAGATGAGAAGGATCTTTTTAAGATGTTACGTTATCTATATATAAAAAAAAAAATTCTACCTGAAATGTATAGAAAACAGATACAACACCATTAAAATGCAATAAAGTCTTTCTGTTTTAAAAACGCACATAATATTGTAAAATGAACTTTAAAAAAAAGCTCTCATGGGGCTGAATGAATCTACCTGTTCGACTTGTCCGTCAAAGTTTCTATGGCAACAAGGGGGTCAAAACAAGAGGTCATGGAATGACTAGTGCTAGGGGGGTTTTATGATCCCTGTGTGGGTGGGTGGACAGGAAGTTTATCTTCTATGTGTTTATGATGTGTGTTTGTGTGTTTGTTTATTTGTGGGGGAAGGGCTACCAACCTTAAAGACTAAATCTCAAATCAAACACACACACACACACACACACACACACAAATTTCTTTCTGAGGACACTGCATAGACTTCCACTGATTTTATATCAGGTCAATTATATTTTCTATCACCTAAACTTACCATCACAGAAACTTGCAAAACACAAGATTTTTCTTTTGACTGATTTATAAGCTTTTTTAACTAGTGAGGACCAGTCAAATGCCCTCACTAGTGCGTTGTGAAAAATATTTCACAATGTAAGTGAGGACATTTACTCCTCACAAGTATAGTCAAAACAAGTACACACACACACACTTTTAATTTACTATGATTTATAAGCAGTTTTCCTCATGGGGACCAAGAATATTACTGCTATTACTATCCTTGTGTGGGACATTTTGTCCCCAAACACAGTGAATAAATACCTGAACCACACACAAACACACAAACTCTCCTTCACCTAATTGTGCCATTTTTTGCTTTATAAAAGCTTGATTTCTAGAAATCACTAAAATTAATTATTCCTAACTCTGTAGTGAAAAATGTTGCATATAATACACATCCATGTTGGCTTCTCCTTCGTCTCTTTTTCCGCTCTGTAAGGTCAGTGAGAGGAGAAAGGTCACTCAGAAGTGAAAGGTCAAGGCTGTTGACTATACAGTTGTACTCTGGTATGTGCAGTGACCAATCCAGTGTTGCTATAGCAATGCTGATCATCTAGACTTAATATAAGTGTTGAATTGAGGAGTTTCAGTTTGCTAAGAATTGAAACAGCATCGTGTTTAAGTTTGTATGTGTTTGTGTTGTTCACAGTTGCGGTGTGTGCGCAACTACGCATCTCTGTGCCAAACAGATGCTGGAAATGCAGCTGTAAAATCTGGGAAGTCCTGGCAACCTTTGTGTGTGCTAAAAACAAGCTGGTCATCTTAGAGTGTATGTGTGTTTCCTTCTTGGAAAATTAACAAAATTGGACTGAAGGGTTTTCTCTCTTCAAAAAAAAAAAAAAAAAAAAAAAGTACAAATACAAATATTATAAAAAAGACTGACACTATGCATGGATGATAGTATGCAAATTACACCAATTTGTGTACTTATGCACTATTCTATGACATATTGAAGTATTAATAGTGTGAGTAGTGTGTTCACACTGAAAATTCCACATAGAAAAAAAAAGGTTTGGAATGTTGGACGCTCAACTGCCGTAGCTTTAATGACGTAGTTAGGGGGGGACTATCAAACTGCAATGTTGAATGACAAAATAACCACATACAATTCATATACTATATGAATGAATACATAGGGCATAAGTACATACTGTATAGTGAATCATTTGGGACGCAACTAAAAAAATTAACCTTATTATTAAACCGTATTATCCCTTTCATTACTTGAAAGGTTTGGGATTTCTAAAAAGAAGCATAATATTACACTTCATTACAATATTAGTGATAAAGAATGGCTTAAAAGTCAGTTTTTGATTTCAAATTCTCTTGCTTAGGGGAACAAATGCTCACATAAAGAAACAAATTATCAAAGACAAAACATTGTAGTATTTGAGTTTGACGAAATATTTAAAAATAAAAAATCCAATATAAAGCCATCCTTCATCAGCTGAACGAATTTACACTTTATACTGTACAAAGTCACCCATAAATGTGTTTCATGTGGTAACATCTAAATTAACTGATTTTTAAAAAGTCAGAAAATATTATTTAATATGACTGAATCAAGCTGACTGACTCAAAACAGACTTAACACAAATATCTCATGGTGCAAAAAAAAAAAAAAATGTAAATGTAAATATAGTGACACATTATTCATAAATAATTTGAACTGAACTAATGCCAACATCAATCATTCATTCCATTCAGACAGTAAATGTTAAATCATGCTCTTATTACCAGTTAATCTGATACAGCTTTATTCAGAGGGTCAGAACAGACGCTCATGATTAATTACATAGCAGGAAAAAGAAAAAAAATAATCCACTTTCTGCACTAACCACTTTTTTTTAACATATAACCAGGACCTTAATTATAAGGGAACACAAACCCTTGAATAAAAATATATCAGTAATAGACTGACTGTTTATTATTAAATGGTTATATTTGGTGCCCTCAATCCTGAGAATGCAGTGGCATCCTTGGACTGTAAACTGCAATATCTTTTCAATGATATTAGGACCACCAATTATCAAAATGACCATGTGGGCTTTAGTAGTAAATAGTAGCCTAAATACAGCATATTCTACTTTCACAATGTTTCTATATATATATATATGTTTTCCTACACTGTTTTCAGAAACACCACTGATTAAAAATGTTACAGCTGGTTGTTTGTTGTCATTGACGTGTTTTTGTGGCGCTCGAGGGTGATTCGCTCAAGTTCAAAAGTTCATCTTTTACGATTCCTCGCGGACGTGCATATAAAAAACATTCCTCAGCAGCGCTTTAAAAGACCTCACTGTCCCCAAACTCCAGCTCTATACGTCCATTCATCACATTACACACACATTTTACTCCATAGGCTACAAGGGTAAAACTACAGATTGCATTAACATTGCTGAATGCAGTAAAATACACTAGTTATTTATACGAAACCTTTGAAAGTTAATTAGAGAGACAAAAGCCTATATACTTTGCCTGAATTTTGACCTCATAAATTAAATATAAGATTCGGAACACCTTAAATGTCTTCTGAGACTGAATAACTGTGCACGAGCATCAGAAACTCACCGCTGCTGCTCAGTAATTTGTCCCGTTTGGAGAAGTCAAATCCGTTGGGTCGGTTCTCCACCTCCATCCTCCTGTAGATGAACTGAGCGAGCGTGTCTCTCTGCGGTCCGCCTGCACTCTGAGCTCTGACCTCTGAGAGCCCTCTGCTCTCCGCGCGATCATGTCAAGCGCTCATGTCAGCGAGAAAACACCTTGCTCGGGTCACGTGACGACACGCCCCCGTGTCGCCATCTGGGATTTGCAGTTCAAGTGGATAGATAGATAGATAGATAGATAGATAGATAGATAGATAGATAGATAGATAGATAGATAGATAGATAGATAGATAGATAGATAGATAGATAGATAGATAGATAGATAGGAGCTCTCTCAAATGTTTAAAAGTGCATGTTTATAGTATTCTAAAAACGTTTTGTCACAGACTCACAGATGGTTTATGCTATAGATATGCCTTTTTGGTTTATAATAAACAAGGACAGCGATTACGAAATCTAGAGTAAGGTTTTTAGACATTCTGAACACTAATAGTAATAAAGTTTATAAGGGAAGGACAGAAAACAGTCAATCCAACGGCGCTTCTCACTCAAAAGTTTGACTGTCCTCTGCTGCCGCCCAGTGGTCATTTACATCAATACATCTGTCATTGAGGTTTTGAAGAATGTCTGACATCAAACCAAAAGGACCAGAATAAATAAAAGCATCACAATTGGGAAGTTTCACATTCATAAATTGAAATGGTCTGACTCCAAACTACATTTTTCTCCTTTAAAATGATTTCAAACTTTATTGTAAGGTTTTAAAGGGTTAGTTCACAAAATGAAAATAATGTCATTAATTACTCACCCTCATGTCGTTCCACACCCGTAAGACCGTAAGAACACAAATTAAAATATTTTTTGTTGAAATCCAATGGCTCCGTGAGGCCTTCATAGGGAGCATTGACACGTCCTCTCTCAAGATCTATTAATGTACTAAAAACATATTTAAATCAGTTCATGTGAGTACAGTGGTTCAATATTAATATTATAAAGCGACGAGAATATTTTTGGTGCACCCAAAAATAAATAAATAGCGACTTGTATAGTGATGGCCGATTTCAAAACACTACTTCAGGAAGCATTGCAGCGTGAATCTTTTGTGTCGAATCCATGGTCGAATCATGATTCAGATCGCGTGTCAAACTGCCAACGGCTGAAATCACGTGACTTTGGCTCTCCGAACCAATAATTCGACACAAAAGATTCTTAACGCTCCGAAGCTTCCTGAAGCAGTGTTTTGTTTTTTTGGTGCACAAAAAAAAAATATTCTTATTGCTTTAAAATATTAATATTGAACCACTGTACTCACATGAACCGATTTAAATATGTTTTTAGTACATTAATGGATCTTGAGAGAGGAAATTACATTGCTGGCTATGAAGGCCTCACTGAGCCATCGGATTTCAACAAAAATATTTTAATTTGTGTTCTGAAGATGAATGAAGGTCTTACGGGTGTGGAACGGCATGAGAGTGAGTAATAAATGACATTATTTTCATTTTTGGGTGAACTAACCCTTTAATTGTGAGCAAGTATGATGTTGCAAAAAGTGCCCTTTTCCTCTTGTTTCTTGATTATGTTATGTTAAATTATGTTATGGTATGTTATGTCATGTTATATTATGTAGGCTATATTCAGTATAAATATTAAGATTCAATGCCGTTAAATCGTAGGCTGAACTATGAAAAACTTTTTACAATTATTAAACATTTTTAAACTATATTTATCTATATAAAGAATTAACTTTGTTTTTATTAATCCTAAAACAAATGTCGACTACTTTTTTATTTGTATTTATTATTTTTTCCCCCTTTAAATTTGAACTGGTTATCAAGAAAACGGCAGTGAAGAAACGTAATGTGTCGAGGTAAATATTAATTGTGGATAACATATATATATATATATATATATATATATATATATATATATATATATATATATATATATATATATATATATATATATGAAACACGACATGATGAGATGTGTTGGAAATCTTCATGACTGAAACTGACAAAAATGACAGAATTCCCGTGATGCAAGTGTGCTATCCAAATTGTTGGATATTAGGCCTATTGTGGTAGATCTATTATTAAAGTAGAAAAATAAAATTAAATGAGTATGAAAATTGTGCTTTGAGAAAGTTTGTCTAAAAGTTCTCAATTTAGACCTTTGAAAATGCATCCACATATATCGGATAATAAGAATAGCCTAATGTGTATGATATTTGCATGCTTTGAGCTATGACATATTTTGAAGTATGTTTTATTTTTATTTATTTATTTTTAATCATAATTTACATTCTAATATTATTAACATGCAAATAATTTGAGTTTAAAAAAAAAAAAAAACATATTCATGTGCTATTTTGGGCGTCCAGTAGATGGAGGCGTTGAGAGAGAAGGAGAGAGAGAGAGAGGGATGATGATGATGATGATGGATCTGTAGTCCTGTAGTCGCATCAGCGCACATCTCACACATTCAGAGCTTCATAGACCGGCGAGATGTGGAAGATTGTGGAGCTCGTGGCTTGTTTACTTATGATGTCCAGTCATGTATCATCTCAGAACAAGGTAAGAAAGAGTACAAGCTTAAGAATGAGTTTTGACTTTTATGTGCATTTATTGAAAAGCTTGTTTAGATATTATTGCAGAACTGTTTTTCCAGAATACTATACTAAATATCACTATAAGCATGCTTTACTTATTCTAAAACATTTAATCCTTTTATGCATGAACTGTCAAAATTTGGAATTTTTGTTTACTCAGTTGCATTCAAAAACTATTCATTATATAATGTCATTTTATAAATATCAGTTTTATTAAGTGTTAAAAATTACTTTTATCAGTTGGGAGTGTAATGGCTTGTTTTTGCAGTGAAGATAAAAGCAGATATATTTGATCATGTTCAGTTCAGTGGGATTTGGTTTTTATAGTTAAAATGATTATTCGCACGGGTGGGCGCTTTGAAAGTGCTGGGATTAAACTCTTCAGCAGGGCACTGCGCACAGCTCAAGCACCGCTGGCACGAGTTCAAAGGTCTTGAGTTCATGATTAGAAAAATATCATAACACAGTCTAAAATCACAGGTGCTCAGTCCTGCTCCTGAACTTTTCTGCTGTGTTGTTCTAACTATAATCTAATACACATGCACAGAAGAATATCTGATTGTTCAGAGGTCTTTCAATTCATTACACATTAGATTTATTGTTCAAATTAAAAGAGGTGTCATTTGGAGTTCTTTAGTTCACCGCAGTTCTATCAGGAACTTACAGAATGGAATTCTGAGTTTTTGCAAGAAGACAGTATCAGTGGTTCCTCAGTATCAGTACTGTTTTGTCTGTCATGTTAAAATAGTATAAAAAAGCCTCTCCAAAATCAGGCATCAAACTGTTCTAATAATACTTTTGTGAGTTGACTGGTATAAAAAAAAATTTTTGAATGGGAAAACATAAGCCCTGATTTAAATTTTCTTCCAAAATTGACCTCAAAAATGCTAATATTGACTCTAATCTTTTATTGTTTGCAATTCATTTAGTATCAACTTTGTGTCTGATGCTTCTACTGAAATTTCTATGATTTTATGGGGCAATTAAACTGTGTATATAGCCTGATAATTTGCTCTTGGAAGAATCTGATGAGAAATGTGAGTCCATATTGAGATCTCTGATATTTTGTCTTGGCAAATCTAAATGCACTTTGAGACATTGAGATCTTCTAGAGGAGGATTATGAGCATTCAGCATATGATGCTGTCTACACTCCTAAATCAAAACTCAATTTTTCTATGCCATTGAAGATCTATTTTTGGTTCCCCAGAGAACCTTTTTGTAAACAGTACTTAAAAGAACCTACATTTTAATAATCTATGAACCTTTTACCATTTTTAAGCCCAAAGTATACTTCACTTTTTACGCATATGCTAGAGTACAGTCATCAGAAGAGTTCGAACATATTGTACGCGCACCACTGAATTTTTGTAACCGCGCATACTTGTACGCACAGGTCGCATTTGCGCATTTAATTTTTTTGCAGTAATTAGTTTATCCACACGGTGACAACTGTGCCCTGGAGGCGTCGATTCACAAGGTAGTCAAAGAAAACCTGCATAAACAGAACAGACCGGAACACATGCAAGCTACAGGGACAGTGGAGGCCTACATAGACGAGAGATTGTGTGAAGAGGTTAGAAAGTACCCTCATTTGTACAAATCTAGCATGAAAGAATACAAATATATTTACATGGGTTGTAACTCGTGGTAAAAGATTGCTCAAAACCTCATATGCGTCGGACGCCTGTGTACATACATGAGTCAAGTGAAGTATTCTTTGCAAGGCCGTGCGTTCGACTGAGCGTATGTGTTAAAAAAACAAGTATACCCAGGTCTTAAAGAACCTTTTGTCCATTGGGAAGGTTCTGTGGATGTTAAAGGTTCTATATGGAATCATTGATACCAATATAGAACCTTTAAATACTTTGAATGTTGCAATCCTATCAGATTTATGATAGCAACCTGATTCGTAACAAAGCACTGTTCGCCAGAGGAGAACTGCCTCCCCGACTAAGCCTGGTTTCTCCCAAGGTTTTTTTTTCTCCATTTTAACACCTATTTGCCACTTGTTTGCCACCTGATGTCACCTGTTGGAGTTTGGGTTCTTTGCCGCTGTCGCCTTTGGCTTGCTTAGTTGGGGACACTTGACATTTGACTTGACATTTGATATTCAACAGTATTCTTGACATTTATTCAACAGTGCTTTGATATGCCTGTATTAACACTATTCTTGAAGAGCTGCTGTGCAGCCAAAATTATGTACCAGTTATCAATGTAAAGCTGCTTTGATACAATCTGCATTGTAAAAAGCGCTATATAAATAAAGGTGAATTAACTTGACTTGACTTTATTTTTAAGAGTGAGAAAAATGTTTCATATATATTTTTTCTTATTTTCAGATAAACCATAAGACTTTGAGTCCCAGGTGTGTTTGATTTAGTTGATCTGAACTCACAAAGGTAGATCTCCAGTGGCAAACCAGAGCATCCTAAATCATGCGTTTGAGTAACATACAATATGGAAAGAGTGCAGAGACATCTGAAAAAAAAGAAAAGAAAAAAAAAAAATCAAGCAAGCTGCAAGACAGCTGCTTTCTAATCCATCATATAGTTTCCAGTATCCTTCCATTATAATCTCCACTTTTTTTTTTGGTCACATCTTCAACATTTTGCACCCCAAAAGTTCACATGGCACCTAACGAGAAGTGTTTACCACTTCATTTGAAGCTTTCTTTAAGCCCTCCAGCTGTGGCGGACAGATGAAAGGCTGATGTGTGCACGCGAAGGTCACTTCGGCTAATACGGTTGATTTACTACAAATAAAACCGCACATGAGAGAACGACACTGAGACGTCATGACGCATCAAGAGCTGCACTTATCACAGCTCACGGCTCACTGGAGAGAAGGACAGGGCCCCAAACCTCACTTTTGTAGGACTATTTTCTTGTTTTAATCATTGCATTAAATTTTCGCTGAGCATTACAGAAAGGGAAAAAAAAAACGTTTTTTTCCCATGCAAAGCTCGGTGGCATGATGCTAATTTGATGAGAAATGATTTGTCCTTGCACATCTTTTAAAAAAATAAAAAAATAAAAATCATAATCTGTAATCAAAATAACTTCCCCTCCCTCCTGCAGCATCTACAATCTACTTATCTACTGCATCTCTTCTCTGATGGCGTGTTTACTGGCGTGAGGGCGGGGCAACCTGTCACTCACATGAGATCCACCAATAGCAAACCGCAACCATCCAACCAATTCCCCACCGTCAAAATCAAATCCCGCTCTTTTATTCTTTATTTATTCTTGTTCAAGAAGCCGTTTCACTCAGATATACGTCGCAATACTCAAATTGTTCGCCCTCGAACTCAAATCGTTCGCCCTCAAACTTGAAAATCAGTTGCCCTCAAAATTTTCTGCCTTTTTGAGTTTCAGAGTGAACAAAATCAAGCCCCGCCCTACATTTTTTATTGTTTAAAATGCCATTTCACTCAGATATACGTCACAATAGGGAAGAAAAGACTATCACAACTTTTGTTTCATGCTGACTTTAACAAATGCCACTTAAAAGTGGGTCAGTCCAATTTAAAACTCTCAAGGGGTGATAGAGGAGGGGTAGGAACAAGAAGAGAAAGACTGTGTGAGGCTTCTGTTTTTGTTTTTTCCTGGCAGTAGTTCTGGCAAAGATTGATATCTAGCTAAATTACTAATTATCTCAGTTGAAAGTGGAAGGACAGAAAGTCAGTTCGGTCCCTCACATGGGATTACAGAGGTTTTGACCTATAAGGAGGATTACTCATGTCCTTCCACATTTATCTGCCCTCTCCTCGTGAAGTTTACATTTCAGAGTTCTCACAGTTGTTAAGTCAGCTGCTGTGTGAATCAGAGTTTGTGCATTTATCTTTTTAAGTACTGTATTTGTGCCACACGGGGTTTGAAGCACAGTCTGTTTGGCTCCGCTGATCAGCGTTGATCATCATTCTGCACCTGTGCTTTTTGGTTACAGTCAGAGCTGATACTGGGCAACAAAAAGAGATGGAACTGTAAGATTCAGCATGGACAGACTAGACAAAGTTTTTTGGGTCTGTAAGAACAAAATTAATATTTTTATTCAGCATGGACACATTAAATCAATCAAAAGTTATAGTAAAGACATTTTTTCAACGTTACAAACCATTCTATTTCCAAAAAATGCTGTTCTTTTGAACTTTCAATTAAAGAATCCTGAAAAATGTATCATGGTTTCCATTAAGCAGCCATTATTAAGCAGCTTTGATAATAATAAGAAATGTTTCTTAAACAGCAATTCAGCATATTACAATAACTTCTGAAGGATCAAGTGACACTGAAGACTGGAGTAATGATGCTGAGAATTCAGCTTTGATTACAGAAATGAATTACATTTTAAAATACATTCAAATAAAAATGGTTATTTTAAATTGTAATATTTCACAATATTACTGTTCTTACTGTATTTTTGATTCAATTAATGCAGCTTTGGTGAGCATAAGATACGTCTTTCAAAACTCCCAAATGTTTGAATAATATAGTGTACATGGCAAAAAAAAAAAAAAAAGGCAGTTTATGCTTAAAACAAGTAGAAAATCTGTAAGTGGGAAAAAAATGTATACAGTACAAAATCTTCCTAAGATGATTGTCTTAAATAAAAGACAATATCTAGTTATCTAGATACAGGTGAATATATCAGGAACAGGAATAGTTTACTCAAAAAACTTAATATTTAACCACCATAATTTCGCCCCGAATATGCTGTGCATATGTGACATATTTTTAAAAATTGCAGAGGACTTTAATTGGGTCTGTTCCTCACTCAAAGCTATCATGTGACTTTGGAAGACTTTGAAAATAAAGCATGAGTCATACTTTTATCATACTTTTATTTTGCTGTCAGCATGGTTATGTGGTGCAAATAACAATATTGCTACAGTACACAGCAGTTCTATTTGTTTAACTCAATATAGCTATTAATTCCTTGGGATTTGTCCTGCTGCCAGCATCTCAGTGGAAGAAATGCATCCCTGCTGTGGAAATTAGAGTGGATTCACTTATTTTAGCACAACACAGCTGACACTTGCCCTCTGTTTGTTTGGAGACTTCGGTTGCTGTCCTAAACATGCCAAATAATAGCTGGGAAAGGGTGACCGTACATCCACAGTGACATGACATTGGCAAACTGATTATACTGTAAATAAATCGCCATGTATGTCAATGAACTGATCCCTCAGAAAGATACAAACGCATATAGAAGTGTGGGGCAATAGAATACAAACATGTTTGAACAGATAGTTAGCTCATAAATCACATACCAGTCACCCACATACCCTTCACATAAACATTATCAGACACGCGGATCAAGCAATATGATCTTTCTCATGCTTTAAATTACCAAAGTTGGCAGGATTTGATGATTTGTGTTTCCATTTGTTTTTTGAGATGGTCTCAGAATTTCTGAAGAGGATATAAGTAATCCAAGATGTTAAACCTTCACACACACACACACACATGCACACGCACACACACACACACACACACACACACACACACACACACACACACACACACACACACACACACACACACACACACACACACACACACACACACACACACACACACACACACACACACTTATACCTGCAAGTATTTGACTAAATGCATTTATGCTTCCTTTGCATAGTGTCTAAACTGATCTGAATAAGGACACACTCTGTACGATGCGGTTTTCTGTTCTCAGAGGTCAAAGGTTACTCATTTGAAACCATCTGCTTGCTTTCCACTCAGTCCATTGACATCACAGCCAAGAAGACAGATGAACCCTTAATATAGTGTGTATTCTACAGCTCATGTGACTGATTTGCTCATGTTAACATTGACTAGTTGATTTGGGACTGGTCTGTTGAAGTTAAGTGGTAGAGAAAAGATTCAATGTTTTTGGATTTGTCTTTTATATGATTAACAGCAAAAGTAAATTTGCCAAATGACTTGATACTAATTACATTTTAGTAATTGAGTAATGATGGACACGTGAAGCTAGGAAGGGTCGTAGGTCATTGTGGGACATGTGGCTTAATTCTGTCGTGTGGCACTGGTGACCTTTTGACCTCAAACTTTCATATCTGATGTCAGGAAGGCAGCTCGGGTTTAAAGCACTGATCAATAAACTCAAGTCTCAGGCTGGCTTGAGATTGACCTTTATTCAAATAAAGACATTTTGATGTTGCATGTCTCTAAAGAGAGCTAAAGTGAACATAGTTTTGCAAAGTGACAGAAATGAGGTCATTGGGTCACAGCGCACAATGTAATTTCCTTCACTTTGTATCCATTTCCTTTTTTAGATCTTTGGGGAGGAACAAGTCCGCATGACATCAGAGGGATCCGACTGCCGCTGTAAGTGCATCATGCGGCCTTTGACCCGGGACGCATGCGCTCGCTTGCGGACAGGAAGTGTACGCGTGGAAGATTTTTACACGGTGGAAACGGTGAGTTCCGGAGCCGACTGTAAATGCTCCTGCACGGCTCCGCCCTCCTCTCTCAACCCCTGCGAGAATGAATGGAAGATGGAAAAACTCAAGAAACAGGCACCAGAGCTGCTCAAGGTAGACCTGATTCACTGTTTACTTTTAAAACACATCCCTTAAAATATATCCCATATCCAGAGTTTTTGCATGATAACCACAGTATAAGTTCTTTCATGCCTAATTTTTTTTCCCAATAATTTGCATATGGTATAAGCATGAAATATACTGTATATTAGATATGAAAACAAGTTTTTATTAGTAATTTTGCTTAGTAAATTTATTTTATTTTATTTTGTGTTTAGATATTTTACTGAAAAAACAAAAAAAAACTGATTAAAGTCACCATGAAATGAAAATGGTTGATTCTTATTTTTTTATGAAATTATTATAGCATTTACTATAAATGATGCATCCATACAAATCATAAAAAAAAAAGAAAAAAAAAAGATGTTCCCTCATAATCTGTAATCAAAAGAACTTCCAGTGTCTTCTCTTCCCTGATGACATGTTTACTGGCGCAAGAGCGGGGCAACCTGTCATTCACATAAGATCACCAACAGCAAACCACAACCATCCAATCGTTCATCATCAAACTTGAAAAATCATTCGCCCTCAAACTCGAAAATTGTTTGCTCTTAAACTCAAATTGTTTGCCCTCAAACTCAAATTGTTTGCCCTCAAACTCAAATTGTTCGGCCTCAAACTTGAAAATCGTTCCCCCTCAAACTCAAATTGTTCGGCCTCAAACTCAAATCGTTCGCCCTCAAACTTGAAAATCGTTCGCCCTCAAACTCAAATTGTTCGCCCTCAAACTCAAATTGTTCGGCCTCAAACTCATCGTTCGCCTCAGACTCAAATCATTCGCCCTCAAACTTGAAAATCGTTAGTCCTCAAACTCAAATTGTTCGGCCTTAAACTTGAATATCGTTTGCCTTCAAACTCAAATCGTTCGCCCTCAAACTTGAAAATCGTTCGCCCCCCTAAAAATCTAATTGTTCGGCCCCAAACTTGAAAATCGTTCACCCTCAAACTCAAATCGTTCGCCCTCAAACTTGAAAATCGTTGGCCCTCAAACTCAAACCGTTCGGCCTCAAACTCAAATTGTTCAGCCTCAAACTCAAATCGTTCACCCTCAAACTCAAATTGTTCGCCCTCAAATTCGAATATTGTTCGCCCTCAAACTTGAAAATCGTTCACCCTCAAACTCAAATTGTTCAGCCTCAAACTCAAATTGTTCGCCCTCAAAATGTTCCGCCTTTTCGAGTTTGAGAGTGAACAAAATCAAGCCCCGCCCTACATTTTTTTTTTGTTTAAAAAGCCATTTCACTCAAATATATGTCACAATAGGGAAGAAAAGACTATCACAACTTCCTTTCATACCGACAAAAATACTTTGTAAAGACTTTGTAAAAAAAACTGTTTATTATTTAAAAAAACTATTTTAAAATGGAAAAAAGTAATAAATAGTAGCCTTTTACAAACTGCAACTATAAATATATAAATGCCACAGTTGTAATAAAAATGTATATGATGATTTAGCCCCTACTACATTTACCCACAAACATACAGTTACTACAGTTAGATTTGAGTAAAAATATGGAAAATATTTCTAAGGATAGCCTAAAATTTTACTTATAAATAAAATTTTACAGATCCAGGCAATAAATTATCACTTGACTCATTTAAACATTATATTATTGGTCTATTAACCAAATTCAGCATTAATGATGCTCAGTCTATAACCTGTTTGCACTCAAATATATGAGCCCAACTTTGTATTTTAACAATGTGCTAATGTGTTTAGATGTTACTGATATGCTACTAAAACACAACTGTGACATAACTTTAAAAGAAGTAGGAAAGGAGTGCTCTTTTTGAGGTTAACGGCACACTGACTCACTTGAGAATGTTGAACAGCAGAATTCTGGGCATGTATGCGGCGCACGTGTTCGCAAGTGTGCTTTTATAGCACCTGTCCTCTTTCCTCCGCACCATTCCTGTCTGCTTCACTCTTTCCATCTTTTCTTCTCCTTTGTCCATCTGTCTGAGCATTTCAGTTCATATCTCCACATTACACACACACAGAGCCACATGACAATCCTGTTGAACAGTCCAGGGTTCTGTATTACTACAGCCAAGCCCGGCGGCAGGACACACGACTTGGGGGGGCTTTTATATTCCTCAGAGGGGCTAGTGACCACAATGAAATCGCGCTTTGGGGTGTATGGTGGGACCCCCTCAGTTGAAATCGTGTTCTGGGGGAGGGGAGGGCCTTGAGATCATTGCAAGCCCCCTCAAACCCCCTGCCTTACAACAGGCCTGACTACATCTCTGGTAAAGTCTGCAAAATCATTCAGCAACCTTTAGTCAGTAGTTAAACACAATAGTTTTAATATTTCTACCTTAAACATTTGCTGATCTAGCGCTCCAAACATGTGGCTCTGTTTTAACCTCGCTGCAGTTTCTTCATATCTGTTGATGCTGCATGGAGCTGTAAATCACCACGACAGTCAAGCTGTTACACGACTGAACTTTCTGCAGCACGCGTCAACAATAAGCATATGAGGAATTCACTCTCATGAAGAAAAAAATACTCCAGTCTGTTTTTTTCCCTCCAAGGTTTTTTTTTTTTTTTTTTTAATGGAAGTTTTATGTTTCCCAAATGAATAAAAAAATGAAAAAGGTAATTGTGACTTTAATCTCTCAATTTTTTTTATTCTTGCAATTGTGAATATAAAGGCAGAATTGTGAGATATAAACAATTGCAAGAAAAAAGTTAGAATTGCAAGTATATATCTCTTTTTTTGTAAAATTACAATAGAAAAAGTTAGAATTCTGAGAAAAAGTCACAATTGTGTTAAATATATTGCAATTTTAAACTTGCAATTGTGAGTTATAAAGTCCAAATTGCAATATATAAACTTTGCAACTCTGCGTGTTAAAAAGTCCAATATAAACGTACAATTATGATTTTTTTTCTCGAAATTGCGAGTTTATATCCTGTAATTCTGACTTTATAAATCACAATTGCAAGTTTATATCTTACAATTCTGACATTATAACTAGCAATTGCGAGTTTATATCACAATTCTGAGAAAAAAAAGTTACAATTACCTTTTTTTTTTTTTTTTTTCCTGGTGGAAACAAGCTTTCATCAGTTTTGGCCAGCGCACCAGCATGGTTTTTCCTGTGAGGCTTGTTGAGCGAAGTAACAATATGTTAATCATTATTGACAATGAATGATGTGACAAACTGTCAAACATTACTGCAGATTGAAAAAAATGAAACCCAAAGCAGCTGCTTTGTGAACCTCCAAAAGTAATTTTTCACTCATGTTTCATTTTTTAAAAAGCCCTAATTCTTTGTGTGCAGTTGCAGTCCATGGTGGACCTTCTGGAAGGAACTCTCTTCAGTATGGACCTTCTTAAAGTTCACTCATACATCAACAAGGTGGTGTCTCAGATGAACAACCTGGAGGAGGTGAGTGTGATTACACTGGCCGTGTGTGTGTGAACATACACATGTGAACATTAATGAGCCATGGCTGGGTTTAACTGGACATTCTGTGGGTACCCACAATGCTCTGGCTAAAGTTATTAACCATTATACAGCTCCGCTTTGGCTTGAGGGATGGGAAAGTAATGTGTTTGTGAGAAAGAGTGGGACAGAGAGAGGAAATGACCAAAGGGTGAAAACCACAGTCATGTAATAGTCACACTTATGTACTCTGTTTTTATTTCCAATTAAATTTTGCTCATTATTGGGTAAAGCTGGGCTAGAAATTGGCACCGCAATAAATTTACTGCATGTACACTGCGGGTCATTATCAAATACCTTACTTATATAGTCTGAGACCACTATGAAAATGCTTCTATTTTGCATTTTTCTAATTTAATTATAGTTTTAATCTAATTACACAGTGCCGTTCAAAATGTTGGGGTCAGTACGATTTTTTGTTTTTGAAAGAAATTTTATCCAGCAAGGATGCATTAAAGGTGCCCTAGAATTAAAAATTGAATTTATCTTGGCATAGTTGAATAACAAGAGTTCAGTACATGGAAATGACATACAGTGAGTCTCAAACACCGTTGTTGTTTCTTCCTTCTTATATAAATCTCATTTGTTTAAAAGACCTCAGAAGAACAGGCAAATCTCAACATAACACCGACTGATACATAACAGTTGGGGTCATTAATATGTACGCCCCCAATATTTGCATATGCCAGCTCATGTTCAAGGCATTAGAAAAGGGCAGCCAGTATTAATGTCTGGATCTGTGCACAGCTGAATCATCAGACTAGGTAAGCAAGCAAGAACAATATGGCAGATGGAGCGTTAATAGCTGACATGATCCATGATATCATGATATTTTTAGTGATATTTGTAAATTGTCTTTCTAAATGTTTCGTTAGCATGTTGCTATTGTACTGTTAAATGTGGTTAAAGTTACCATCGTTTATTACTGTATTCACGGACAAGACTGTCGTTATTTTCATTTTTTAAACACTTGCAGTCTGTGTAATGCATAAACACAACTTCATTCTTTATAAATCTCTCCAACAGTGTGTAATTAGCTTTAGCCATGGAGCACTATCAAACTCATTCAGAATCAAATGTAAAAATCCAAATAAATACCATACTTATGCGATCAGACATGTTGCATGACGAACACTTTGTAAAGATCCATTTTGAGGGTTATATTAGCTGTGTGAACTTTGTTTATGCTGGTTAAGGCAAGCACGAGCTCTGGGGGAGGGGAGCACAAGATTTAAAGGGGCCGCAGCCTGAATCGGCGCATATATAATTATGGCTCAAAATAGGCAGTTAAAAAAAATGAATAAAAAAAATCTATGAGGTATTTTGAGCTGAAACTTAACAGACACATTCAGGGGACACCGTCTTTTAAAAAGACGTTCTACGGCACCTTTAAATTGATCCAAAAGTCAAAGTGAAGACATTCAACAACATTCATAATGTTATGAAAGATTTCTATTATTTCAAAAAGGCACTTTTCTTTAATTCATCAAATAATTTTTAAACCGTATCAGTTTCTACAAAAATATTAAGCAGCACAACATTGAGAATAATAAGTAATGTTTCTTTAGGAGCAAATCAGCTTATTAGAATGATTTTAAAGGATCATGTGACACTGAAGTCTGGTAAGTAAATTATGAGTAAATTATGTTTTAAAATATATTAAAATTTTATAATATTACTATTTTTACTGTATTTTTGATCAGATAAATGCAGCCTTGGTGTGCAGAAGAGAATACAGGACTATATTAAGTAAAAATGTTTAATTGAAAGACAAGTTTATGCACATGTATTTATGTACAGTTATATGCAGAAGTGTAGTAGTATGATGTAAAGTTGTGTACTGTACCTCACCCAGAT
Organism: Chanodichthys erythropterus; assembly: GCF_024489055.1. Classification (NCBI taxonomy): domain Eukaryota; kingdom Metazoa; phylum Chordata; class Actinopteri; order Cypriniformes; family Xenocyprididae; genus Chanodichthys; species Chanodichthys erythropterus. The sequence goes on along the minus strand of NC_090242.1, from coordinate 12,618,403 downwards.
GATAAAGATGAACATCTCTCGGGAGAATGACTTTGTGAGAGACAGTGTGGCAACTCTGACCAATCAGCTACGGCAGTACGAGAACCATTCTGACATCATGATGAGCATAAAGAAGGAGCTGTCCAGTCTGGGCCTTCAGCTGCTGCAGAAAGACTCCTCCTCCTCAGGCCCTAAAAGCAAAGCACAGGTAAGGTCATGACCTGACTTTGATGATTTGACTTAATTTATGTTCAGATTGGAATACTGAATACTATGGTATTTATTCATTTAATTTTCTTTGAAGGGGTCAATTTTTAACTTTCTTTAGTGTGTAATGTTGCTGTTTGAGCATGAAAATGGTCTGCAAAGTTACAAAGCTCAAAGTCAGTCCAAAGGGAGTTATTCTCTATATCAGTGCGCACTGTTTCTGAACTCCCTGGAACGCCTCCATTGTAGTCTTGAGTTTCTTCTAAGAAGGAACACGTCACAATATTCCTCATTTAAGTGATTCCTGCCCAAGGCATACACAAAAAAGGAGGCGAGGTCTGGTTGAGTTATATAGTAGTGTGTTGAAACTCGCTGTTATGGTACGGGGCGTGACATTTTCTAAACACACACAAAGTTGTTGACCAATCACAACACACTGGTCCGGCTGACCAATCAGAGCACATTGCTCTTTTCGGAAGGAGGGTCAGAACCAGAACGTTACTGACAGACTGGGAAGAGAGGTGCTGCAATAATGTAAAATTTGTGAAAAATATTGTGTTATTGAATATTAAAGCATGAAAACCTATTATTCTAGTAGACTCCAAAAACAAAATCAAGACTTTGAAAAGGGCATAATAGGCCCCTTTTAATAGTGTGCTGCATTATATCACATGATCATTTAATTCAGCGAGTGGCATCCAGTTCTTCTCTGATATAAGATTGGTTTATTTTGCGTTTTTAATTCCATTTTGGCTGTCCAAATCAAATAATGAGTCAAGAATGAGATGTTAAAAACTGCAGTTGATATCTCTTCCACTTCATTTGTCATACTGGAAATGGAAAATACAGGAGTCTGCTCTAGTAGAATACAGAAAATATGCATAACCCTAACTGGGTGCATTTGTAATATGAGACATATCTATATAACTGCATAGAGTATATGTAAGTGTTAATGTAGTTTTTAGGATGACATCTCTAACATCTGTTGAGTTAGACATGTGTTATGTTTGTAGGACACACTGGGGACAAATATTAAAGATGCTTCAAAGTTTCCAGCAAAGAAACCAGAAAAAGGGAAACCTCCACCAAAGCCAGTGAAGGAAAAGCCGCCTAAGCCAAAGAAAGAGACCACAAAACCAAACAAACCCAGTAAACCAGAGCAAACAGAACTGCCCAATAAAACCAAACCATCACAAAACCAGCCAGGACTCATCCGGGGAATCACATATTACAAAGCCACCAAAACCGACGGGACGGGCAACCAAAACAGAGGTAAGACACACATTATTTACACATTATCTTAGCCTCTAAAGCATTGTTATTGAATAAAAGACATTACTCTCTTTATAAACATTTTTGCCTTTAGAGATTTTGTTGTAATAAGGGATGAGTTAGCTAAATTCTGGGGAGTAACTCCACCAATTTTGCTTGCAAATTTACAGCTAGATCACACCCAGCAACACATATTCAATATCCAGGCCAATTCACACTGCAGACCCCAACAGACAGTGTGTTAGTCCCATCAGCGTCTGTTGGCATTGACCGGCTCTTGTTTTCACCAAATTAACATGTTAAATCAGCATTTTGTGTCGGGTCTTGGAATGTTTGAGAAGTGACGTACTGTTATCTGGTGATTGTCAGAATTGGTCGCTATCTGTCAGTGCAGAGTGAATTGGCCTTTATAGAGACAATGTTGTTTCCTTTGTGTTCCCCGAAGAAGCACAGCTGCTCGTATCCATGCCAGTCCAGACACACACACACTCACTCACTCTTAGATATTAGCAGACACTTTCATAACTTAAGACACATGTGCACACATTCTTACACATAGTCAATCATTTTAGACACATTTCATCTGTTGAAAGGATGGAACTGTTTTCTGATAGTATGAAAAAAACTTAGATATGGTATCCAGAATAAAATGCAGAATGCATCGTCTGTGTCACATTACCGACACTAAAACAGAGACAAGAAATTGAAGTTCTCTTTCTGCAGGAAAATCTCCCAGATGCACTGATGATAAACAAACACACACACACATACACGCACATTTTTGGGGATAATTCACCCAAAAATGAAAATTTGATGTTTATCTGCTTACCCCCAGGACATCCAAGATGTAGGTGACTTTGTTTCTTCAGTAGAACACAAATGATGATTTTTAACTCCAACCGTTGCCGTCTGTCAGTCGTATAATGCGTGTCAATGGTAACTCCATCTATAAGAGTCAAAAAAACATGCACAGACAAATCCAAATTAAACCCTGCGGCTCGTGACGACACATTGATGTCCTAAGACACGAAACGATCGGTTTGTGCGAGAAACCGAACAGTATTTACATCATTTTTTACCTCAAAGACATATTACACAAGATCACTTCCAGCATCAGAGCGTATTTTCAGACTTCACACACCAGATGCTCAAGGCAGTTGGACATAGTGGTGTATTAGAGGTAAAAAATTATATAAATACTGTTCGGTTTCTCGCACAAACCGATCGTTTCGTGTCTTAGGACATCAATGTGTCGTCACGAGCCGCAGGGTTCAATTTGGATTTGTCTGTGCATGTTTTTTTGACTATTATAGATGGAGTTCCCATTGACACGCATTATACGACTGACAGACGGCAACGGTTGGAGTTAAAAATCATCATTTGTGTTCTACTGAAGAAACAAAGTTGCCTACCTGTACATCTTGGATGCCCTGGGGGTAAGCATGTAAACATCAAATTTTCATTTTTGGGTGAATTATCCCTTTAATTACTACTAATGCTAATTCTAACCCTGAAATAAAACATAGCATTTTTACAGTTAAAAGAAAGTATTTTCTTTTTTTATGAAGCTGACAACCAAAACAAATTCTTCTGCATCTACATTGGCAAATAAAGTTATTTTGATATGATTTTCCAATTGAGGATGTTCCAGATGTCCTCAAAGAAAGGTTTTGTCAGATTGCTCTCTCCTTTGGGGATATTTTTGGGCTCCAAACTATAGCCAAGTATATGCACACACTGTACTCTCACATAATGAACATCTTACAGTGAGATTCAATCTCAGTATCTTGGAACTAGATGATCCAGCACTCAAGTTAACAGGATACTTTTGTAGGATGCCAGCCAGAGAGTGTCTTTAGAGCCTGAAATGACAGCCAACATACACTAATGAATCAGTTTCGGTTTCTGACGTGACATTCATATCAGCATTAGGGTTTCTACAAAAAAACAGCCAAATGTCTCCAATTCAACAGTGTTTCCATTCATGCGGGCTTTCAGCCTCACTTCCTGTTTAAGCTTTAGATGTGTGCCCGACAGTCTCCATGGTTACCGCCGTTTGCTTGACAGTCTGTGTGATGGCTGATTTTTTTTCTTTGAATTATACAAGAAGGATTCTGAAAGCACCACAATCAATGGCGGCTTTAGTGACATGTAATCTGGTCTGATCTAATCTTGTGTTATCCATAGGCATAACCTAATTGCTGCTTCCCAAATTGGATCCTGACTATTTCAGTGCACATTAAATACAATCAAACGGAATCTGATTAAGGCATAAATTACTTTAACTGAAAGGACCTAAGATGGACACACTTTCGAAAAGTTTAGTCTGTGTACTAGCACTTTGGAAACGTCTCATATTGCAGTTTTGGTTTACAGATAAAAACCCAAAATTAAGTTTTAAAACTCTGATGTCTTGAGATAATAATAAAAAATGTTGTAAAGAGAAACTGTGCCAGTGTGCCAATATCAAAACTGTATTTTATACATTTTATTCTGTGTACCATTTAAAGTTGGATGTTGGATATTCAACAGATATTCAAGATTAGGGGTATAAAATGTCAAATTAAGAATGGCGATTACAACCCTGGAGATTTTGGAAGACGCTGTATAAGGAAACACGACAATGCAAGCATTCATTTTGAAGGTGTATGATTATCAACAGAGGATCATTTACAGTTTTAATGCACACTTTTCTCTGCAGATGGTGAACTTTGAACTTTGACTTTGACACAATAATGCATTTTATTTGCTTAATGTTGAAAATCAGGGTACACCTTTCATGTTGTGGGTATATAAACACAGATCAGGCATAACATTATGAGCACTGACAGGTGAAGTGAATAACACTGATGATCTCTTCATCACGGCACCTGTTAGTGGTTGGGATATACTAGGCAACAAGTGAACATTTTGTCCTCAAAATTGATGTGTTAGAAGCAGTAAAAATGGGCAAGCGTAAGGATTTGAGTGAGTTTGACAAGGGAAAATTTTGTTGGCTAGACGACTGGGTCAGAGCATCTCCAAATCCACAGCTCTTGTGGGGTGTTCCCGGTCTGCAGTGGTCAGAATCTATCAAAAGTGGTCCAAGGAAGGAACAGTGGTGAACCGGTGACAGGATCATGGGCGGCAAAGGCTCATTGATGCACGTGGGGAGCAAAGGCTGGCCTGTGTGGTCTGATCCAACAGATGAGCTACTGTGGCCCAAATTGCTTGAGAAGATAATGCTGGCTCTGATAGAAAGGTGTCAGAATACACAGTGCATCTCAGTTTGTTGCGTATGGGGCTGCATAGCCGCAAACTAGTCAGGGTGCCCACTGTCCACAGCCGAAAGCTCCAACAGTGGGCACGTGAACATCAGAACTGGACGAAAGATCACGTGGAAGAAAGAATAGAGCATGGTGCTAGCAATTCCCATGGAACGCATTAAATAAGTTTACCTTGAATTAAATGAATGTTATGTGGATAAAATTGTTTACCAAATGTATAAATGTACTATCTTTAGATCCTAGATCACTTCTAATTTCCAAAACCAATGCTTTCTGTCCACTAAATGTTTATTGTCCGCTGAAATTTTGTGGAATTGCATATTTTCAGTGATTTATCTGTTAAAAGAAATGATCTCTGTCCCTCAGAAGCCTTGTTTTTGTTCAAGTCTAATTGAATCTGGCATCTCCATTGACTAAGGACTATTTAACTTTGTTAGCGTGTCTTGGCATTTGGACTGGATTTGTTTGACTGGTTTAAGATAATGTATAACAGAGCTGTGATGCAGATTCAGTATGATCTGTCCTGACAGGAATGCAAAGTCAATACAAAAGCCGGCGGACCGTGCGTAAGTCAAGTAAAAATGTTCTAATAAACATAAATTACTTTAATAAATACGATATTTATTTTCGTCGTCCCACCATGTGATCTAATGTACAGTAATCAAATCCATTTTCTCATTAAATATAGCCTGCCACCCTAGCAGGTGCACCACTACAGTAAATGTATGGTGAGACGGAGCGTGTTATATGCTCAACGTGACAGCGGTTACGAACCAGGTGTATTCATATTCCCGGAGAGATGTATGCAAGCAATTTTGTCCTGGAAGTGTTGAGTAATTGGTGTAGAAACAAGTTTGAAACTCAAACTGACATGTCAACAAAGTCTTATTGGCATGACGGTTAAAGAAGTACAATGTTTCCAGAGACTTTATGTACCCACACCAGAGCAGGTGTAGGAAATAAAATGAGTCTGTATTTGGCTAGAATCTGCTCTTGTGTAGTATTTCTAAATCTGTCGATTCATATATTGTTTTTAACATTTCAGTATTATAATGTGGCTTGTGTTTTGTATTAATTTGACCAAATATGGATTGATTTGATCTATTTGATTATTTGCATTGTGTTTAGTCTTGAATTCACAGTTCATTTTCTAAACAACAATTTTTAGGTTTCTGGACAAATTTAACAAGTTGATTTGAATTTAATTTCAGTCAAAGCTTTATTATATGCATACATGTAAAGATGTTGCCATCTTCTAAACTACACTGCTAAATAGAAAATATTATATTTATTTTATCTCGCTTTTAATCACTTGCATACCAGTGCAACATAAGGTTGTTGACCTTGGTTTAGAGAGTGTGCAGTGCATTTATGGAAGTGTGACGTGAGGTGATTTTAATCTCTTGCTCTGTTTCTGTTCTATTTCTATCAGGTGATGAGAGAACTGATGAAACAGACACATTGCTTGAGGTAGAAGTAGAAGAAGAGCAAAGTACCATAGCTCCCATCACCTTAGCAACAGAGACTTCCCCAGCAACCGTAGCCACAACAACATCAACCACTCCTCCCACAACAACAACAACCCAGAGGACAACAACAACTAGCAGAACAATATACAGAGAGGAACGACCGGCCCCAACGATTGCACTAGTGCTGGACAACACCGGCAATAACTCATACTTCGCAGGTACAGTATATATTTACAATAAAACTCTTGTAAAACTATTGTAAAAGTTTGTACAAAAGCAGCACCAAGAAAATGACCCTAAACTAAAATCTATTGGTTTAAAAACAGCATAAACTGAAATAAAATAATGCAAATGAAATGTAAAAAAACTAAGCTAAACTTAAAACTGTGCCTTAAAGTTGCCCAAGAATGCTTTTTCACAAGATGTAAAATAAGTCTAAGGTGTCTCCTGAATGTGTCTGTGAAGTTTCAGCTCAAAATACCCCATAGATTTTTTTTAAATTAATTTTTTTTAACTGCCTATTTTGGGGCATCATTAACTATACACTGATTTTGGCAGCGCCGCCCCTTTAAATGGCGTGCTCTCGACTATATTACAGCGCATTTACAAAGTTCACACAGCTAATATAACCCTCAAATGGATCTTTACAAGATGTTCGTCATGCATGCTGTATGCATGCTTCGAATTATGTGAGTAAAGTATTTATTTTGATGTTTACGTTTGATTCTGTATGAGTTTGAGGCTATGCTCTGTGGCTAACGGCTAATGCTACACTGTTGGAGAGATTTATAAAGAATGAAGTTGTGTTTATGCATTATACAGACTGCAAGTGTTTAAAAATGAAAATAGCGACGGCTCTCTTGTCTCCGTGAATACAGTAAGAACCACATTTAACAGTACATTAGCAACATGCTAATGAAACATTTAGAAAGACAATTTACAAATATCACTAAAAATATCATGCTATCATGGATCATTTCAGTTATTATTGCTCCATCTGCCATTTTTCACTGTTGTTCTTGCTGGCTTACCTTGTCTGTGCTCAGATCCAGACGTTAATACTGCCTTTCCTTGTGTAATGCCTTGAACATGGGCAGGCATATATGCAAATATTGGGGTCATACATATTAATGATCCCGACTGTTGCGTAACAGTCTGTGTTATGTTGAGATCCGCGTGTTTTCCGGAAGTCTTTTAAACAAATGAGATTTATATAAGAAGGAGGAAGCAATGGGGTTTGAAACTCAATGTATGTCTTTTCCATGTACTGAACTATTGTTATTTAACTATGCCAATATAAATAAAAAATTTTGATTCTAGGGCACCTTTAATTTTTTTCAACCAAGTTAAATGGTTGAATCCTGGTGCATGTGTGTTGTTGAGCTGAATTAGATTTTTCTTTTTTTCTTTTTTTTTTTTTGGCAGTTAAGGAGCACAGCTGTGAAGGGACGCTGGCGTCAGTCGATCTGCCGGTGAAACAGCACAGTTATGGCAGGAACGAGGGCGCGTGGATGAAGGATCCCGCCGCCAAGGACTCCAAAATCTACGTCACCAACTATTACTACGGCAACAACCTTGTAGAGTTCCGGAACTTAGACAACTTTAAACAGGGTGTGTAGAATAATTCTGCTCTTTAGAGACATACAAATTAATGATTCATTCAGTGCAGCTTTCTAGACAGATATTTGAGACAATACCCGGGTGGGTAGTGTGTGTTTTGAGTTAAAAGCTCTTCATTTTTATGAAACAAAGGCAGGGATTTTCTTTGGAAAATGTTGGGATTTCTAAATAATTGTAAATGTGAATGGTGTTGATGTTTGTGCTTTTGAACAAGCCAGTTTGTGTCTGGGTGTGTGCCTGGGTGTGTTGCTGAGTGAATGTGTGTGTGTGTGAAAGAGATTGGAAGATGTTTGTGTGCCTGGTATTAATAGACTTCTAAAACATTTCCTGTTAAGACAGAGCCAGGGGAGTCATACACTGAATTTTTTCAGCCAGCATCAGTGGAAATCTTGGCTGGCATCACAAGATATGTGAGATAACTAAAGGGGAATAACACTTTAACTGCTTTAAGTTTGGTTGCAGTTGTGCTTATTACGATTGTTATATACAGAACCTGATTAAAAAAACTGATATCAGATTTATAAATTATGAAATCATTTATAATTCTTTTATACATGCATAAAAAATAACAGTTCTGTCATGACATCTCTGAGAGTGTTTAGCATGGTGATGTTGATATGTTTGGTCTTGGCGGAATAGACATGCGACACTGTTATTTCTGCAGAGCAAGTATGGCAAGTATGGTACAGGACTTGCTACTGCCAATACACACACGACATACTGCTGCTGTACAATATAACGTACATGAATTACCTGTAGCAGATCTATGCAGGTGGAGCTGGGGAAGGTGGAGGGTTTCAGAATGCACGCTGCAACTGCTACTGCAAATGCTGACCCAAGTATTTGAATGTTTGGCATGCAAGCTCATTGGCTACTGATACAGCAGAAACCAATCAGCTGTGCCCTATAGAGAATGATGTGATTGCAAGCAGATTTCATCCAGTGCCATCTAGAGTTTCATGACAGAACTTTTTTTTAAAATTCAAAACTAAGATTGGCTAGTTTTTTTTTTTTTAATTCATGAATTCTAGACAAATGCCTTTTCTTTTTCTTTTCTTTTTTTTTTATCTACAATCAGCTTTTCAAAAAATGTATTTAATAAATTTAAGTTGCATTTAAAATCCATTTGCCTCATAAAATCCCTCGGTTTGAATGGGTTTGTTGTTTTAAAGGTGTTAGTTCACCCAAAAATATATGCACCCCATAATTTACTCACCCTCAAGCCATCCTAGGTGTATATGACCTTCTTCTTTCAGACAAACACAGTCAGAGTTATATTAAAAATGTCCTGGCTCGTTCAAGCTTTATAATGGGAGAGATTGGAGGATGATTTTTTGAAGTCCAAAAAGGTACATCCATCGATCATAAACTGTACTCCACATGGCTCCGGGTGTTAATAAAGACCTTCTGAAGTAAATCGATGCATTTGTGTAAGACAAATATCCTTATTTAAAACTTTATAAAGTAAAATAACGAGCTTCTAGTGCGACACATTCGATGTACGTCCAAAACTCCATGACGTTCTATGCTATGTCCTATGTTACATATAGTATGTCATGTCATTGTGTACTACATCACGTTTTAAATAAGGATATTTGTCATACACAAATGCATCGATTCACTTCAGAAGGCCTTTATTATCCCCCGGAGATGCGTGGAGTACGTTTATGATGGATGGATGGATGGATGGATGGATGGATGGATGGATGGATGGATGGATGGATGGATGGATGGATGGATGGATGGATGGATGGATGGATGGATGGATGGATTGATGGATGGATTGATGGATGCACTTTTTTGGACTTCAAAAACTCATCCTCCAATCTTTCCCATTATAAAGCTTGAACGAGCCAGGACATTTTTAATATAACTCTGACTGTGTTTGGCTGAAAGAAGGAAGTCATATATACCTAGGATGGCTTGAGGGTGAGTAAATTATGGGGTAATTTACATTTTTGGGTGAACTAATCCTTTAAGGTTTAGGGTTTAATTTTCACAGGCAAAATCTATTTATTTCAATTGGAATCTATGCGATTTTGCTTGAGGGGAAATCATTTTCGCAACAAGTTCAAATTGGCCACATGGATTTGCCACTGTGACCAACAGAAAGTTGCTTGGTTTGAAAGTGACTTAACTGAGCTTTATGACTACACTAAAGACAATGAGCAATTGACCTTTTTTGCCATGAAATTTCACTTTTGTGACCTTTACTCCAAAAGTATAGCAACTCTTTACCCACTTTCCTCTCTTTTTTCCTGCAGGCCGTTGGAGTAACTTGTACAAGCTCCCTTATAACTGGATTGGAACCGGTCATGTTGTGTACAGAGGAGGGTTTTACTATAATCGTGCCTTCACGAAGAACATCATCAAATACGATCTTAAGCAACGGTACGTAGCCGCCTGGGCTCAGCTCCACGACGTCGTTTATGAAGACACCACACCTTGGAAGTGGAAAGGTCACTCTGATATCGACTTCGCTGTGGATGAGAACGGACTTTGGGTCATTTACCCATCTGTTGATGATGACTACGGACAGGCTGAGGTCATTGTAGTCAGTAAACTAGATCCCAATGACCTGTCGGTCAAAAAGGAGACCACGTGGAGGACGAGACTGAGACGAAATTCATTCGGGAACTGCTTCATAATATGTGGCGTCCTGTACGCAGTGGACATTTACAATCAGAGGGAAGGGGAGGTTTCGTACGCGTACGACACGCTCACAGGGGCAGAGGCGTCTCCGCGTTTACCTTTCATTAACGAATACGGGTTCACCACACAAGTCGATTACAACCCTAAAGAGAAGATTCTGTACGCTTGGGACAATGGACACCAGCTCACCTACAACATCAACTTTGTTGAGCAGGAAAAGAAATAAAATCAGACTTTATCAATGCCGTCTACTCTACGCTCCAACGAAGCAAAAGCCACTTCCTGTGTATCTGATCACAACTGCCTCATTGGTTCCAATGATAAACGCCCTCATGGAACAGTTCATCACGTCCTCCTGAACTTTAATAGACATTTGTTTGAGATTATATAAGGACAAAGGGATTACATAACCGTTTAGTAGTTCTAGAATTCACTGACAGTTCTAGAATCCTGACAAATGGAATCTAAAGAATCTTTCACATGATTTACATTAACATTTCAAATGCACTGCACTCAATGGAGCGAGCGTAGTGTTGAGAATTGTATCTTTGACCCATTTTGAAGTGCAACAAATGGTTACCATACAATTACACAAAGCTTAACATTAACCAACTTCAACTTTGATCCCACAAGCCACTGACTGACTTTTCAAAGTATGATTTTTGGACAATTTGCATGACGGTTTTGTTTTTTTTGCTACTTAGCAACCCTGAAAAAAAAGAACTTTGCAGGTAAAAGTCCTTAAAGGGTTAATTCCCCCCCAAAATGACAGTTTTGTCATTAAGTACTTACCAAAAATATCTTAATTTGTGTTCTGAAGAAGAACGAAGGTCTTACAGGTTTGGGACAACATGAGGGTGAGTACTTAAAGACAGAAATTTCATTTTTGGGTGAACTAACCCTTTAAGGCAGGAACACATCAAGCCGATGCCGACGAACTAGTGGTGACGAAAGCAAACTGCGGGGTTGGCTCACGCCGGCAGCGTATGTGTCCAAAGTTGGCCTGACACACCAAACTGACGCTCGAAGTAGCACGTCCGTTCTGCGCCTGCGTAAGATGAAATGCCTTTCTGAACCAGCAGGTGGCAGTAACTGAACAGCCAATCAGAATGATCGGATGGCCCGATGGACCAACGAGCTCCAATGCTGATTCAACATGTCGAATCGGCCGAAAAAAAGCCGACAAGGACCAACTTTAGCCGACGGTGTGGAACACAGTGAGAAAACTTAGTCGGCCGATGAACAAAAACTGAAGTCTTAATGCGATTCATGTGAAAGGTTCTAAAGAGTTTTCAATTACAGCCTGTAGAGCGTTGAATTTTATATATATATATCTATATATATATATCTATTAAAAAACGTTTACATAATTTACACTGTCCTAACCAGTCATGCTGCAATAAAGTGCCAAACAATAACATGTATGCATACATTAAAATTTAATAATTGAAAATGTTTAATTTTTAATGAATACAAGTATAATAATTTAAGTAATAAAATGTAAGTAATGCAAGTTTTTAATTACTCGTTTTTAAACATGATAACTAGGAAAAAATGCAAAAAAATTAATCTTTTTTCATGGATTGTATCTTTAATACTAATGTATTTTGTCTTGTCACTCACAAATTTCTACCTGTTTTTAGCATAAATAAGTTAAAAACAAGTGAAAGTAAAATCTGCCAGTGCAGTGAGACAAAACACATTTATGTTTAGAATATAATGTTACTTCCCAAGTAAAATGATCTTATTTAAAGGATTTTTAGATATTTTTACAGGTAAATTAAAAGCGTTTATTAAGAATATACGATTTCGAGCAGCAGACGATGCCTACCATGGCATCTTATTGGTCAAAAATCCTGCTCACATAATTTTGTTTACACTGTGGACAAATGTCTCGCATCGCTCCTGGTTAGGACACGTGTAAACCGTTAAGGTAAGAGTTTCGTGACATGCTCCTCTTTACTATAAATTAAGCTTAGATGTCATGTCAACTATACCAACAACATAACGCAACAACCAATCTTTCATGTAGCTATAATGATATTTTATAAACATAACAAGCATTCAAGACACACCTGCAGAAATGTTGGTGTCTGTTTTCACATCAAGAATGTGCCAGAAAATTGTCTTCCAGTGCTTCGGCCAATATAGCCTCAGTGGACTAGTAAAGCATGACATCATATTGGAGAAAGAATGCTTTGTGTGCTAATGAGAGCATATGATTATGTTTGAGAGTCTCTCTAATGACTATAGAATGTTTATAACAAACAGACAGGTTGTGTGAGGAAAGCCTGTGTGATGCATGGGTACGGATACACATGTCATGTATAAACAGTTTAACAGTGTTTAGAATGTTGTTGTTGTGGTTTAAAGTGGTTTCTCGTCCTTGTGGTCACTGTAAATAGCAGAATATTTTGTTTTGATTGAGTTTTAGAAACAGTCTTCCCAAGTGGAAGAGATTGACTCTGTCAATGCAGCATGTCTGATTTTAATAAACTCTAATTGGATTTTGTTAAATGTTCAGTTGGTGTTGTGAAATATATTCCTAAACATATTAAAAAGACTGCTGGGATGGAAGTGGGAGCACTTTCTGGTTTGTGAGAGTGTGTGGGAATGAAGGCCATTAAAATTGAAATTGACCCTATTTGTTTTCTTAATGCATGTTATTGGTCTTATTGTGAATGATTCATCTGGGCATTTTGTTTTTGTTTTGTAATCTTTAATCAAAATGTATCTTGCTCTTCTTGTGATATGACTTATTTGATGCAATGCAATAATCACTTTTCACAATCCAATTGATAGGAAAATATACGGAAGAGGATTAGGGCCAAGCAATAATAAAAAAATAAAACCATCACAAGATTAAAGTTGTTAAATTTCGAGAAAAAAGTCTAAATAAAATGTTGAGAATAAAGTCATTAAATTACGAGAAAAAAGTTGTTAAATGTAGAGAAAAAAGTCGAGATAAAATGTTGAGAAAAAACTTGTTAAATTTCGAGAAAAAAGTGGAGATAAAATGTTGAGAATTAAGTCATTAAATTACGAGAAAAAAGTCGTTAAATTATGAAAACATTCGTAATTTAATGAATTTGTTCTTGTAATTTAACAAATTTTTTCTCATAATTTAATGAGTTTATTCTCAACATTTTATCTTGACTTTTTTCTCGAAATTTAACGTCATTTTTCTCACAATTTTACAAATTTGTGCTCGTAATTTAATGACTTTTTTCTCATAATTTAATGAGTTTATTCTCAACATTTTATCTTGATTTTTTTCTTGAAATTTAACAAAATTTTTTCATAATTTTACGAATTTGTTCTCGTAATTTAACAACTTCTTTCTTGTAATTTAATGACTTTATTCTCAACATTTTATCTTGACTTTTTTTCTCGATATTTAACAACATTTTTCTCATAATTTCACGAATTTGTCCTCGTAATTTAATGACTTTTTTCTCAACATTTTATCTTGACTTTTTTCTCGAAATTTAACGTCATTTTTCTCACAATTTTACAAATTTGTTCTCGTAATTTAATGACTTTTTTCTCGTAATTTAATGACTTTATTCTCAACTTTTTATCTTGATTTTTTTCTTGAAATTTAACATTTTTCTCATAATTTTACGAATTTGTTCTCGTAATTTAACAACTTCTTTCTTGTAATTTAATGACTTTATTCTCAACATTTTATCTTGACTTTTTTTCTCGAAATTTAACGACATTTTTCTCATAATTTTACGAATTTGTTCTCGTAATTTAATGACTTTTTCCTTGAAATTTAACAACATTTTTCTCATAATTTTACGAATTTGTTCTCGTAATTTAACGACTTTTTTCTCGTAATTTAATGACTTTATTCTCAACATTTTATCTTGACTTTTTTCTCGAAATTTAACGACATTTTTCTCATAATTTTACGAATTTGTTCTCGTAATTTGATGACTTTTTTCTCATAATTTAATGACTTTATTCTCAACATTTTATCTCGACTTTTTTCTCGTAATTTAACGAGTTTATTCTCAACATTTTATCACGACTTTTTTCTCGAAATTTAACAACTTTAATCTCGAGATGGTTTTATTTTTCTGTTATTGCTTGGCCCTAATCCTCTTCCGTAAAAATGGGTAAAATGTTGCAACCGATGGATAAAATCAAGTCTCGCAAAATTCTGAATATCAATAAAATATTACAAAATATTTGGTATTCAGAATTTTGCTGAGGAAGGCAATGTAGGCTGTCACATTTTTGAGCTCTGAAAATAAGAAACTGTATTGCATTGTGGGATATGGTGTAAATAGTTCACCATTATACAATCAGTGTTCCCTTTGACTGGGAACTTGGATCTTATTAACTTAATTTACTTCATGGTGCAATAATATTTCCAGACAATGATTTGTTGCACATGATTACATAATCCAAATGTAATTATAAATATAATGTAATGACTTATATTTCATTATTTTTTATTTAAACAATAAAATTACGATATAACTTTTATTAATTCCACAATGCACACTGGGAACCCAAGATCCAGTATACTACTGTGAACATCACACTATTACAGTTAATCTGTAAATATACAAGAGATCACAGTAAAGCAAACACAGATACTCACTGTTATTCTATAGATCAGTGCTGTTACTTTAGTCATTTCCTGAGCCTGTTCACTCTAAACACACGTTGCATTTAGTACAATTCTGCTTTGAAAATTACTGTGAAAGGACTATACTCAATGTTTTGCATTAATGATCTATTTGACTGAATTCAAAGGGTGTGTTTTATCAGCCTTTGTTGCAATGGTTAGTGTTATTGTCAGTGAATAATTGGACAGATAATGTGTTTTTGTTGTTTTTGAGCAGGTTTCGCCCACTGATGGGCGGTTCTGTGTGGTAGTCCAGTGTTTTTGGCAGTAGTCACTGTCTGTAAATCATTCAGATTAATTCAAGAGAAGTTTGTTTTAATAACTGTGGAGTGATGTTATGGAGAATGAAACTGTAAAATTTGTAATCTGCAATTAATCAAACTCACAATGAAGAGAATCAGGCAGCGGATGAGAGACGTGCCTGAAAGCATTTTATGGTTTTGGCTGCAGCTAACAGATAGTTTGAGGATAAGAGAGACACTAGTTTCTCAGAAAATACAGAGAGTAAGAGAATGTTTGAGCATTGCTGTAAATAACATTACAGATAATAGTGTTACCTAAAACTAAAGCCATAAAAAAAAAAACATTATTTGAAATAAAATAAAAATACTTATATAAATTTATAAGTACTTATAAAATAAAAATCGTATTTTATGTCAGCTATAGTTGCCAAGGCCTCATCTTTTCTAAGTTTGCGTTGAAGTATTAAAATAACTAAAACTGTTATGAGTTAGACCATGTATAAACATAGATGAAATAAAAAATACATATTTATTCAACAAAGAGCAAAAACTAGGAGAAACAAGAACGTAGGAAACTAAGGACTTAAATACACAGGGGAGCAATGAATGGAAAACAGAAGAAGTGTAGAACTAATTAACAAGCAAGGAAACAAACCAGGATCAAGAACACAGGCAAACTAGCACAGGGAGAACCAAACTAAGGGGCCATTTACACAACACCGTTTTCAACTAAAAAAGGAAAGATTTTTGTGTTTTAACCATTCATTTACATGTCCTGACAACGGTGTTCTGGTGACCTGAAAACAGGTTTCAAAGTACAAGTTTTTGAAAACGATACCATGCGTATACATGTGTATTACGTATTTAGGCTATAGGCATGCATGTTTGCCTATATACACCCCCCACCCCCCCAAAAAAAAAACAAATTAAAAAATAAAACTTTTATTCTTATATAAACACGACAAAAAAGTTCCCAAAATTTTAAATTAAAATGAAAACATATAAATATAAAAGTGCACTTATTTCCACTTTTGCTAGTTTAAAGGTGCCGAAGAACATGTTTTCAAAAGATGTAATATAAGTCTAAGGTGTCCCCTGAATGTGTCTGTGAAGTTTCAGCTCAAAATACCCCAATTAATTTTTTTAACTGCCTATCATTATAAATGTGCCGATTCAGGGTACGCGTCCCCTTTAAATCTCGTGCTCCACGCCCCAAGAGCTCGCGCTTGCTTTAAACACCATAAACAAAGTTCACACAGCTAATATAACCCTCAAAATGGATCTTTACAAAGTGTTCATCATGCAGCATGTTTAATCGCCTAAGTATGGTATTTATTTGGATTTTTACATTTGATTCTGAATGAGTTTGAGGCTATGCTCTGTGGCTAAAGCTAACATTACACACTATTGGAGAGATTTATAAAGAATGAAGTTGTGTTTATGAATTATACAGACTGCAAGTGTTTAAAAATTAAAATAGCGACGGCTCTTGTCTCCATGAATACAGTAAGAAACAATGGTAACTTTAACCACATGTAACAGTAGATTAGCAACATGCTAACGAAACATTTAGAAAGACAATTTACAAATATCACTAAAAATATCATGATATCATGGATCATGTCAGTTATTATTGCTCCATCTGCCATTTTTCGCTGTTGTTCTTGCTTGCTTACCTAGTCTGATGATTCAGCTGTGCACAGATCCAGACGTTAATACTGGCTGCCCTTGTCTAATGCCTTGAACATGAGCTGGCATATGCAAATATTAGGGGCGTAACAGTCTGTGTTATGTTGAGATTTGCCTGTTCCTCGGAGGTCATTTAAACAAATGAGATTTATATAAGAAGGAGGAAACAATGGAGTTTGAGACTCACTGTATGTCATTTCCATGTACTGAACTCTTGTTATTCAACTATGCCGAGGTAAATTCAATTTTTTAATTCTAGGTCACCTTTAAGGATTAGAAAAATGGTCGGCGTGCCAGTGTATGGTCTAAAAGGGTTGTCCCTATTCTCTTAATAAGTAATGGGTGTGTTTTGGGCATAACGTGCATTAAACCAATCAGAGTCTCATCTCCCATTCCCTTTATTAGCCAGTTGCGTTCGCAACAAGGCGGATTCGCTATTATCAAAGTAGCCATAGCAACTTTTCTCTATTTATGTATATGATGAAACACGCATGGGCGAGTAACAAAAACACTCAATTGCATGCGAAAACCATCCTGTCAGGTCTAAAATATAAACACTTATAACAGGGTTACCATAGTAGTCAAACAGGGTAAGACATAAACAGATTTTGGAAGAAGGATTGTGTATTGACTCATTTAAATTTTCAAGTAATAGATGACACAGTGCAGAAAAACTTGGTCCAACCAGATTAAGGAATTTCATTTCGCGGTGGTCTAGACCTACCAAGCTTGATTCACCAGCTCCAACAGTGTATGTTCTGCTGACACATACATTCAGGCCAAATATGTGTTTGTGCATTTGTTAAGGCCTCAGAGGTTTCAGGGATTAAAAGTGAGCCCCAGATTAGATAGAACAGAGGAAGCTCACTCTCATTATCTAGCATCTCATCCTGTGGTATTTGGGCTGGGGTAGCAGGGGTTATTTAGCTATAGTCCTCCAACTGTGCTTCTACACACAGACACCAAAGTGTCATATGTTATCATTTAATGTCCAAAAGCAACACTCCCTCTGAGGCTTCCTGGGTTAAGTGCTGCAGTCAAAGGCACGTTTGATGAATGAGATTTGTGATTGTTCTTATGGCTCAACCGTATTCATTTCAAAAGTAGGAAAAGGAAAGAGTGTCAGTAGAGCTGCACAATTAATCGTTAAAAGACTGTGATCTTGATTCGAACACCTAAGCAATCTTATTCCTAAAAGACAACGATACGGCTCTGTCTGTTAAACCTTACGATCACAATCAGTAAATCTATGTTGGTGCTGCTGCTGACTCAGAGAAAGCAGTTGTCATGTATAGGTATGAAACAGCTTCATCTTTTCAAGCACACAGTATCATTATTTCAAACTGTTACAATAATTCAAACTATCACAGAAGTACTGGGATAAAAGTTTATAGTTCAGATATAAACACTGATGTCTACGGTAGTGATCAAAAGTAACTTGACGCTTCAGATTAGGATTGTATCAATTACATCATTACACCAGTAGGTGGCGACAAGTAACTTTTAAAAACTGAATCTGAAATCAGTTAATAAGTGCCTACTCTCTTGAGTAGGCACTTATTTCTAAAAAAGTATAGTATGAATGTGTGTAGTATGAATGTAATCCAGACATGCTACATTCGCCATGTTGCCCTTATCACGTGACCTACCAGCATCAGTTACTTTGCTTTATCGCCATTCACAAATCCTCTCCCATGGCCTCATTGGATAGTAAAGTGTCCGTCGTATGCACTCTTCAGAATCTCGCCAGAAAAATGTAGGTCATCCAGGGACTTTTTGTCTGCACTTTTATGAGTACCGTGAATTCGGACATACTTCTTTTGTCACATATATTGTTTTTCGCCTACTATATAGATTTTGGATGCAGCCAAAGTCTTTATGAGTGAGTCATTGAATCATTCAAACTGATTTTTTTTAACTCAAAATTAATTAAATTTTTTTAATATATAATTTCGAGTTTAGAGTCTCACAATTCATTTTTTTTCTCAATAAACTTGCAATTGCAAGTTATAAAGTCAGACTTGAAAGATATAAACATCTGTCATTTTTGTTTAGACAAGAGATCTTGGAAAAAAAGAGTGTTGCGACACTCACATAGACTTCCACTGGAATTGGAGAATGCAGAAGTAATGCGTGTCTTGGGCAAGATTTAAATGATTATCAGGTCAAATAAAGGTATTGTCATTTCTTTTAGTAAAAGCATGGCTTCTAAATTACGCTTATTATTATAGATTGCATTTTATTTACAAAACTCAGGACTATTTGCCTGCTGCAATTAATGTTGCGAATAGCAGGCGGTAAATGGAATGTTATTAAAAAGAGATGTTTTTGTTGATCACGACAGCAAGAAATTAATCAAATGATTGGGAAGTGCATTATAACCAGGCATAAACCCAAACCCACAACGGAGTCATGCACACTTTTGGCATTTTATAGAGCTGATTCAGGTATCTGGCCTGTGGGAAATGTAACATACAAATGTTTGCACCATCTGCATAATTCCTTAGTGAAAATTAGTGTAAATGATGCTGTCAAATTTATCCTTTTAGAATTCCTCCTTCAGTGTGAAAATGTGCACAATCCAAACAAAACACAAGGAAATGAGAAGCTTTAGTTTTAGAGCTGGTCCTGATGTCAGGATATTAACAGTGATTCTCCATGGATTCCCTTAAATGGGAGAATCATCAATATAAGTAAACATTTTGGATTTCCAGGACTTTTCTTTGCTTTCATGGGAATATGAAAGTGACTCTCTTCTTTCTTATGTTTTCTATGGAGCAAATTTTGAAAATCAGCTCTAAATTAAGAAACCTAAGGAGGCAGTGCTCATTGAATTATGTTTAAGCATGGCAGAGAAAGATTTTATTTGGATTTATCCCAGGAAAGAAGTCGGAAGATATTCATGCAATAACAGATTGAATGTATCTGAAGGCTTCAATAAAATAAAATAATAAAATAGCATTTTTATGGAATATTTTTATAAATTATTTATCTATATGATATTTTTTTAATCATGTACCATAATTTTTAATCAAAATAACTTCCCCTCCCTCCTGCAGCAACATTTCTTCTCTGATGATGTGTTTACTGGTGCGAGGGTGTCACTCACACGAGATCCACCAATAGCAAACCACACAACCATCCAATCAATTCCTGATCTACAAAATCAAGTTCCACCCTACATTTTTTCTCATTTGAGAAGCCGTTTCACTTGGATATACATCACAATAGAGAAGAAAAGACTTCTGCTAACAACTTCTGTTTCAGGCCGACTTTAAAAACAAAAGGAGGTTTTCACAGCAATCACAGAAGAACCATTTTTGGTTCCCCAAAGAACCTTGCAGTGAACAGTTCTTAAAAAAGGTGTGAAGAAAACTAAAGAACAGTTTTTCCACTCTGAAGAACCTTGTATGCAATTGAAAGTTTCTATTGGATGTTAAAGGTTCTTTAACCATATGCAAGTAAAGAATCTTTATTTTTAAGAGTGGCTTCAAGTCTCGAGTGGAGAGAATGTGTGTGTATCTTTTTAAGAGGCATCTGAAGGTTTTTTGCTCTCAGCTGACCTTGGCTATTCAGTCAACAGAAAATACTTTTCTGAAAATATCATGTGTCTGTCTGTATCGCAGCTCAAACACTCACACACAGTCCTTCAGAAACAGATAAGAGAGATTCAGAAACAACACAACGGAGTCTTTGATTATTCAACTGGAACTGGAGGCGAGGAAAGATCTGCACATGAAAAAAAAAACCACACACACATGGGTTTTCATGTTTTATGGGGACATTCCATATGTAATGATCTTTATACTGTACAAACTGTATATTCTGGCCTCTAACCTATACCCATCACAGAAAAACACAGTGATTTAAAAGCAGTTTTCCTAATGGGGACAAAAAAAATGTCCCCACAAGGACAAGGATTTTAGATATTTCTATCTTTGTGTGGACATTTTGTCCCTATAACGTAGGGTTTGCCTGAACCACACATAAACATGCCATGATATGGGATTGTTGTGGGTGTCACTACTGTCTCAGGAAGACTTTTTTTATTAATCGACAGTAATAATGAGGATGCCATACTCGCATTAAATATGTGCCACCTTATTAACTATGCAGGGTGAGCGATTAAAGCCAATGATAAGACATCTGGATTTATTAAAAGCAAATACTTATACAATTCACTTGCCTAACAAATACTGAACACAGGAAGCACCTGAAGACAGTGATTCGCCTCTTTTGCTGTAAAATAAATAAATACATTTTATCTACTTTCACCCTTCTTCTTTCTCAATGAGCTTGGTGTGTTGAAATTACAAGGCTTGATGGTTTCTTCATAAGAAATCAATTTAATGAATATTTGCACACAGATCGATGGATCTATGATAGGAAGCACATAACAGATTCAAAGTGAGAGCGGATGGTGTGTGTATGTGTGTTAGATCTTCAGTCGGATTTCATTATTGATGTATAGCAGAGCTTTCTTTGTTTCAATAATCAGATTGTCCTGAAGATAAACGGCCTCTGAGAACTGTGATCTTATTCTTCTCTCCATATGAGCACAACAGGGATTAACTGTGTTTGCTTGCTTGTGAAATCACAATATTTTACTCTGACCTTTCAGATGATATTTTTAATTGCTTAAGATGATGAAAGCATTCAGACACTAAAATAAATAAATAACAATGCATGAATGTCATTAGAAAACAATAAAATATATACATATGATAGCACTAGTAAAGTTTAAGCAATAGCCTAAATAATGACAAAAATATGACTGTCATTTTATGAAAAAACAAAAAAAAAAAATCAAACAACATATTAGATTTAATCTTTAAGATAGCACTAGCAATAAAAGATATATACAAAAAGAGATTAAAATAAATAACAACAAAGCATGAATGGAATTGTATTTTAAAACAAAATATATTAAAAAAATATTTATTAAATATAGCACTAAACTTTAAGCAAAAACAAAAAAATAAAAAAGTATGTATGTCATTATATTAGAAAACATAATGTCAAAGCATTTAATTTAAAAAAAGCACTAGTACTAAAAATATACAATGTACAAATGTACTTTTCAAAATGATGATCAAAAGTAGGCCTATTGTCACACATTCTGTACCCAATAGTCTTGGCCCCGCCTCTTTAATGAAACTAATTTATTAGCCCCTCCCCTCTGTCAATGACACACCACCTTTTCAGACCTCTAGGGAGTCTGGCATCCATTTAATCTATTCATCTCTCACTCAATATATTGAGTCATAAAAATTGAGACTCAATTCACTTGTGTTACACTTCCATACAAACCAGAGTACAGTTCACGAGCTGCATTATCATTATTACTCACTGAAACACCGGTCAGCACCTTCACCCCGGCCATCCATTAGCTGATGAAAAAATGACACCAGTGTATGATGGTATGAAGGGCTCCAAAATCTCAATGAGTGAGATTATCCATGAAATCCCTAGATCCAGTGCAGTGAGTGGCTGTTTGTTTATATATATGGTCCAGGTTTGTTGTGGGATGCTAGACCTCACTGTAAAATGCATAGCAAAGAATTACGATTAAAACCAAACCATAACCACAGGATAGATCAGAAACAGCCAGATGGTAAACCTGGTGGTCCAGCACTAATTAAAATCAGCGTTAACCTTACAATACTGTGCTGTAAAAGAGCCAAACTGTTAATTTGCCTGTAGAAATGCAACTTTGGAGGAAAATAGATTGTATAGGCAGAGCAGTAAATTATATGAAGTGCAGTTTTTATGTTAAAATTGGCCTACTTTCCCCTATCGTTGTGTATTACACTTTAGTGCGTATTTCATCCCATTCTGTTTGCGAGATATAAAGTCAGAATTGTGAGATATAAAGTCAGAATTGTGCGATATAAACTCAAAATTGTGAGTTATAAAGTCAGAATTGTGTGGTATAAAGTCAGAATTGTGTGATATAAACTCAAAATTGTGAGTTATAAAGTCAGAATTGTGTGTTATAAAGTCAGAATTGTGAGTTATAAATTTAGAGTTACAAGATATAAACTCAAAATTGTGAGTTATAAAGTCAGAGTTGCGAGATATAAAGTCAC
The DNA here is from genome assembly GCF_024489055.1 of Chanodichthys erythropterus. Classification (NCBI taxonomy): domain Eukaryota; kingdom Metazoa; phylum Chordata; class Actinopteri; order Cypriniformes; family Xenocyprididae; genus Chanodichthys; species Chanodichthys erythropterus. Next base: position 12,595,276 of record NC_090242.1, on the reverse strand, counting down.
AACTGCATGTTATAAAGTCAGAATTGTGAGTTATAAAGTCAGAGTTGCGAGATATAAAGTCACAACTGCATGTTATAAAGTCAGAATTGCACATTGCTTTCTCACGGCAATTCGTACGCATTCACACAACCTCTCTTGTATGAATTCATATGAATTGCAAGATATAAACTCAAAATCCTTGCAACCCGATCATGGCAATTCGTACATATTTTACAAGGTGGCAAATTCGTAAGAATTCGTATGAATTATCTACCTCTAATTCCGCCCCGTCACTGGGGTTTAGACAAATCATATGAATTCGTACGCGTGAGGTCATATGAATTTGTACGAATTAGCCACCTAGTAAAATACAGATGAATTGCCATGAGATAGTGTTGTACAATTGTGAGTTCATATCTCGCAATTCTGAATTGTGAGTTTATTTCTTGCAATTCTGACTTTATGAATACGCACGAATTACCGTGAGAAAGCAATGCACAATTCTGACTTTATGAATACGCACGAATTACCGTGAGAAAGCAATGCGCAATTCTGACTTTATGAATACGCACAAATTACCGTAAGAAAGCAATGCGCAATTCTGACTTTATGAATACGCACAAATTACCGTGAGAAAGCAATGCGCAATTCTGACTTTATGAATACGCACAAATTACCGTGAGAAAGCAATGCGCAATTCTGACTTTATGAATACGCACAAATTACCGTAAGAAAGCAATGCGCAATTCTGACTTTATGAATACGCACAAATTACCGTGAGAAAGCAATGCGCAATTCTGACTTTATGAATACGCACAAATTACCGTGAGAAAGCAATGCGCAATTCTGACTTTATGAATACGCACAAATTACCGTGAGAAATCAATGCGCAATTCTGACTTTATGAATACGCACAAATTACCGTAAGAAAGCAATGCGCAATTCTGACTTTATGAATACGCACAAATTACCGTGAGAAAGCAATGCGCAATTCTGACTTTATGAATATGCACAAATTACCGTGAGAAATCAATGCGCAATTCTGACTTTATGAATACGCACAAATTACCGTAAGAAAGCAATGCGCAATTCTGATTTTATGAATACGCACAAATTACCGTGAGAAATCAATGCGCAATTCTGACTTTATGAATATGCACAAATTACCGTGAGAAAGCAATTCGCAATTCTGACTTTATGAATACGCACAAATTACCGTGAGAAAGCAATGCGCAATTCTGACTTTATGAATACGCACGAATTACCGTGAGAAATCAATGCGCAATTCTGACTTTATGAATACGCACAAATTACCGTAAGAAAGCAATGCGCAATTCTGACTTTATGAATACGCACAAATTACCGTGAGAAAGCAATGCGCAATTCTGACTTTATGAATACGCACGAATTACTGTGAGAAATCAATGCGCAATTCTGACTTTATGAATACGCACGAATTACTGTGAGAAATCAATGCGCAATTCTGACTTTATGAATACGCACAAATTACCGTGAGAAATCAATGCGCAATTCTGACTTTATGAATACGCACGAATTACCGTGAGAAAGCAATGCGCAATTCTGACTTTATGAATACGCACGAATTACCGTGAGAAAGCAATGCGCAATTCTGACTTTATGAATACGCACGAATTACTGTGAGAAATCAATGCGCAATTCTGACTTTATGAATACGCACGAATTACCGTGAGAAAGCAATGCGCAATTCTGACTTTATGAATACGCACAAATTACAGTGAGAAATCAATGCGCAATTCTGACTTTATGAATACGCACGAATTACCGTGAGAAAGCAATGCGCAATTCTGACTTTATGAATACGCACGAATTACTGTGAGAAATCAATGCGCAATTCTGACTTTATGAATACGCACGAATTACCGTGAGAAAGCAATGCGCAATTCTGACTTTATGAATACGCACGAATTACCGTGAGAAAGCAATGCGCAATTCTGACTTTATGAATACGCACAAATTACCGTGAGAAATCAATGCGCAATTCTGACTTTATGAATATGCACAAATTACTGTGAGAAATCAATGCGCAATTCTGACTTTATGAATACGCACGAATTACCGTGAGAAAGCAATGCGCAATTCTGACTTTATGAATACGCACGAATTACCGTGAGAAAGCAATGCGCAATTCTGACTTTATGAATACGCACGAATTACTGTGAGAAATCAATGCGCAATTCTGACTTTATGAATACGCACGAATTACCATGAGAAAGCAATGCGCAATTCTGACTTTATGAATACGCACAAATTACTGTGAGAAATCAATGCGCAATTCTGACTTTATGAATACGCACAAATTACTGTGAGAAATCAATGCGCAATTCTGACTTTATGAATACGCACAAATTACTGTGAGAAATCAATGCGCAATTCTGACTTTATGAATACGCACAAATTACTGTGAGAAATCAATGCGCAATTCTGACTTTATGAATATGCACAAATTACTGTGAGAAATCAATGCGCAATTCTGACTTTATGAATACGCACAAATTACCGTGAGAAAGCAATGCGCAATTCTGACTTTATAACATGCAGTTGTGACTTTATATCTTGCAGCTCTGACTTTATAACTCGCAATTCTGAGTTTATTTCTCGCAATTTCAACTTTATAACAACTCTGACTTTATAACTCGCAACTCTGACTTTATATCACGCAATTCTGAGAAAAAAGTCAGTGTTGCAAGATAAAAAAGTTGCAATTATACCTTTTTTCTTTTGGTATTCAGTGGTGAAAAAAAGCTTTCATAGATTTTGGATTTCCCAATGAAAAAAAAGTGAGGATGAGGAAGGACTGGGAAAGACAAAAAACTTTTTTTTTTTAATTAATAATGATATAGTAAGTGGGGACCAGTAAGTATATAGACCAATATAGACCAGTAAGTGGGGCTAGAGATGTTGGAGATCCCAACAGTAAGGTTTTAAGTAAAAATTTCATTATTTTCTTTATCAACTAATTTTTTTTTTTTTTTTTGTGAAAGAGAAAAACAACTTCTTCAGAAAATAAGCTCCAAAAACAGACTGCCCGTATTTCAAAGAATGCATTATTAATTAGCATTAGCAAGTGCACAATTTTTCAGCAAAATGCTTCAAGCTAAACAGAAAAGAAAAAATAAATCACCATTGTTATTGACATTTCAGCATGTTTCTGCATTGAAAACAATCTAAACAGCCACTAGTGCCAGCTTGAAACCACACACAACACACAAAAGGAACAAAACTTCAGAAAATATAAAGGCCTCATCTTCACCAATTCATGAGCTGTTCATTAACTGTTTACTGTCTGTTTAATGGGTTTTATTAACTGTTTATTTAATGTTTACTGGGTGCCCAGGGCAACATGCTGCTGGTACTGTCACTTTCTTCACTGTTGTGTCTCTGTGTACTTTCCTTTTGTATTCCTTTCTCCCCCACTGACTTTCCTTTTATCTCTCGATCACATTCCCATGTCCTTCATTTCTCACTCGATATCTCAGTCATTTAATCTTGCTCAGGCCGTGGCTTGTTAAAGGCAATGTGATTAATTAGCTCATGTCACACTCTGTTCTTTGTTACCGGGAACAAAGAGCTCTTTACGTCGTAGATCAATGCATACCCTCTTTCAAACGTCACACATTTATACTCATTCTCTATCTCTCCTTCAAACTGGCTTGGAGCAAATACCAAATGCACAAACATGTAAAATGTCACTGACTTTTAATGCACACTAGCATGCACATTGCTAAAGATCACTGGCTTTGCTTTATGTAGCTGACACACACACAAAAAATGAGTAGGCCTAATAAAATGGCACTTTATATCATAAATCTCTAATCAAAATGTTGGCTTAGCAAGATAAATTGTGTGTTTCTGGACGCTGGTGATTTTCCCTTCTGTTTGCCAGCTGTTGTCCTCAGAGATTGAGGTTGTGCCCTGTAAACACAAAAGAAACACTCCTCAGCTGGCAGACTTGCATAGCAACAAAGGGCTCAAGGCTGACTAATTGACAAATTGTGGACATTTGGTGCATTCAAGTCCTCCTGGGAAGATTGTAGTTATGAGTGGGAAGTTGTGTTTACACTGTCAGGTGCGTTCAAGTCACTTTCATCGGAGCAAGATGGTGGTCTACCTTTTTCTTTCTATACAAAAATACAGCAGTTTTTTTTTAACTCTACTTCTAGAAAATGAAGAACAAAGCATTGATAAAGGCTAGAAGCATCCTTAATGGCAAGTCAGGTTATATAATAAATAATAATTTGTAGCAACATCACTTCATTTCCCTGGGCAGTGAATTAATAATCAGAGAATCGGTCAATCTTTGATAAGAGAGGCAGAACGGCTGCAGGAAAAGCAGCAGAAGTTGGAGTGAGCGGATAAGAGTGAGGAGTTATTTCCGCTGCAGATGATTCCTGTTACTGCATTTCTGCATTGCCTGGAGGCCATCTGCTGCCTTTTACATTCAGAACCCAAAAAGAACCTCTTTATATTTTATCACTTCCTGTTTCACAGGAAATTAACATACTTGATTGTCAACTTGATGGATAATTTCTTTAATTAATACGAAGGGATCATTTAAGATCTTGGACTAAAGACTGAAACACACACACACACAAATACCAGCCATAAAGCTGCTGAACACATGTACCACTAGGCAGACACGCAACTAAAGATTTATCATATTGTTGACCATCTCTTCTGAAGCACAGAGAGTGTTTAGCCAGTGCCATTGACACACTTTCCTCTGCCTCTGCACTCATCCTGAACCATAAGTTTATTTCTGAACAATGTGTTGGATGGTGCCATTTTTGGTTTCAGGTTCAGTTCATAGAGTCCCTATTGAATTCATCCTTCAGACACTTATTTCTTCAATGGAGCAAAGATCAACATTCATTGGACAACAATTGTCTTTGGATGCTGTGCTCAAAAGCACCAATGGTCACTACAATCAATTTAGCTCACAATGCTTTTGAGAAATGCCGTCCTGATTGTTATCATGCGATTTTCAATCAATGTATTTTTTTTCCACCTGAAATCCCAGCTTCTCTTTGTGAGTGTGGTGACTGGCTCTCAGACGGGTGGGGCTTTGTAACCAACATCCAGTAACAATGCAACAGTGATGTAACATGCTGTAATTTAGTGTTATATATTTATATATATACATACAGTATATATTTATTACTACAACAACAACAAAAAATGACCATCAGCCAGCATTGTTGAGCATGTTTATAAATCTAAGGCCTGAACTGAGTCTAAATTTCCTTGATATATTTGTCATAAAACATAACCATAAAAAACACTTTGCTCTGTTTACTTTATAGTCATTTATCCATGAAACACACGCCAGATTTTGGGCCCCGTCTCGGCTTTTGTTTTTGACATGGGTGTGTTTGGCTAGCGTTTGAGCATTATGCATCTGTTTATGTATGTTGGTTTGTAAAGTAATTGGCTGGTCTAAACAACTTTAGATCAATCTATCAATTAGCTAAATCTTTCTGTCAACAAAACTAATTAATTAGTCATGAACCACATACTGATTTAGGAAGGGTAGCAGTCGTATATCACGTCAAACTAAAAGGATTTGTCAATTAGTGTTCCAGCACTCCCAAATCAATTGTACATACATGTCCTGGCCAAAATAAAGACGTTTTATCTGAAAAAATGTGAGATCCTCCATTGTTCAATCGCAACACGTGGGGATTTCCAATGCGGCAAGAGTAGTGAGGGGGATTTCCTTCTCTGAAAGCTGGAGTATTATTACAGGCTTGATGTGTCTCAGCGCACTGGACTGCACATTCATTTCAATAGCAGAAAATTATGTCATCCAGTAAAGATGCGAATATCGCAGAATGCACAATGTTAGAAATATGATTCAAAAAAGAATATAGAAACGAGACATTTATTTTTTATTTGCAATTTATGCACTGCATACAGTTCATTTTTCTATGTTTTTGCCTTCTGTTCACAAAGCTTTTGAAGATGTTCTCCAAGTGGATACATTTGAAAAAGTAATTTTCGTGTTGTAGTGCAGACTGTGAAAACTTAGGTATTCGAAAGCAATGACATGTTTAGTCATGGTTATTCAGTCATGTTTAGTCATGGTTAACTATGGTTATACAGGCATGTGTCTACTGTGTGTGCTATTCATTTCCATAGTGTTGCTAAAGATAAATGTTATTTTGTACGATCTCTTCATATTACGTAAGGAATATTTGATGACGGGCCATTGAATTATTAGAAAATAATGCACATCTGAGGTGGTAATGTGGCCACGACCCGAAGTGAAGCACCTCAGTGTGCATTTTTCAAATAATTCAATGGCCCAGAGTCAATTATTCTGCTTATACTACTGTTACCACACCTCAAGATACTATTCAGTGTCAGGTTTTTGTGTGGACAAATTTCTTGCACATCTCATTACAAGCCTCCATTGCTAATTTCAAAACATCATTTCAGAACTAGCAACAGAGGTCTGAGCCATTGATAGCAGTCTAATGTTATTAACGCAGTTATGAGAGAGAGAGAGAGAGAGAGAGAGAGAGAGAGAGAGAGCATAAACATGTGAATTAGCCTACCTGATTTTCTACATCTGTCAACAGTGTTTTGCAACAGTGTCTCTACACAGCAAAATCCCCAGAGTTAAATCAACTCTGTTCAGAGTACATTTGGTCCCTCTCTAAATAGTGTTAAAATAACACTGTAGCAGAGTTAAAGTTGAGATAATTAAGCAATTCTCTTTTCTTCAGTGATTCTGCTTGTTAACAGCAGGTGTTCATCATTAATGTTCAATCATCACTTAATTAATTGCTTAGTTATCTGATTAACTTTAACTCTGCTTCAGTGTTACTTTAACACTATTTAGAGAGGGGCCATATGTGCTCTGAGCAGAGTTGATTTACTGTGTACTAATAGCGAAACTGTAAGTATATCTATCTCAAGAACCACACAGTCATTACCTTCCTGGTGACAAATGTCATGTAGATTTTAATATTGCTAAACTATTTTACTGATTAATTTGTCAAGAGCAGCATGGACAACAGGCATAAAGTTTTTTTTTTTTTTTACAAAGTGTCTGTAACGAGGTTAGTAGATTTGGGAATAAGGAGGCGGGAACCGGCGAACTTTCAACAAAAGTTTAATTCAAAATAAACAAAGAACAAAACGAAAGTAATGCCGGCAGACCCTCGCGGACGTCTGCCAGCCACACAAACATAATAAAACATAAAATAAATTCCAGGCCTGGTCCTCTCTCGTCCTCCACGGTCGTCGCTCCTCCTTTTATGCTCCCGGAGCTCCACCGTGAGAGACTCAAGGCCGGTGCGCCTCTGTCACCGGCCTCGCGCCGTTCCCTCACGGCTCTCGCCCGCCCTGGTCGCCACAGTGTCATCGCCAACTACTTGTCTGGTATGCGTAATGCAGCGTTTTTAGTCTTTGCGTGGATCCGTGTGAACAGGGATAGTTTTGAAAACGTTGTCATCTGTAGAAAGAAAAACTTTTCCGTTTTTAGTACATCAATGTCCTGTAAATATACCCTAAATAACAGTACAATCCGCTAAAAAGATGTCTATCCCTCACAGGCTCACTTTCATTCCTGTTAAAAATCAAAGATGGCGCTGCTGTGAAATAGGTCTATTGCTGTCCTGGGGCAAAACATGAGGGTAATTGTGTACATGGAATACCGATTGAGTGCTACATGGACAGACCAGTAAATAGTGAGATATTTTCCTAATAAAATGATCATTCCAGATGAATAGCATGGGAAAGTTATTACGTATGGTCTCTCAGGCCCTGTTTACACCTGGTATTAAGATGTGTTTTGGTAGGATCAATAGTAGATGAGAGAGACATGTTCCCGTTTACATCTGATGTTTTAACCCTTAAATGCATACCTTGGGTCTTTGGTGACCCAGGACATCATTTACTACCCTCCTCCTCATTCATTTTTTACAGTTAGAAATCAACCTTCTTGGTATTCCTCAATCAATTTATTATAAAGAATATAACAAGAAAAAAAATCATAAAATTATAAAAGAATGCCTATTTTTGCGTTCGTTTTGTGTAAAAATTGTATAGGGTCGCTAACGACCCGAGGTGTGTATGAGTGTACGTATATTTTTTCTGCACAACAATAATTGAATCTTAGATGATGGAAAAGGTGCAATTCACCTTTATTCCACAAGGTGGCAATGTCTGATACACAATGCTGAAGTGACGACTCATTCAGACAGAAAACGAAATAATAAAACAAACATGAAATGGCTCAGCGATTTACTGCAGAACAAGTACTGAAAGCCATCAAATATGACTTTAACTGTTACTGCATGGATCTGGTGAAGCTGTTAGCAATCAAAATATTGATTTTGAAGATGTTGAAAATTATATAGTTTTGAGAATACATTTGAAATAGGCTCATATTCGTGACCTCAAACATAAAACTAGCCCATTATTTGCTGAATTTACTGGGAAATGAGCTCTGACGAGGACAGGGATGATGGCATAAAACATCTGCTCAAACGGAGCCCTTTCAAGCTCCAAAAGGTAACAAAATATGCTTTATTTTTTTCTTCTGTAATTGTTACTCTAATATCAGATGAGTTTTATATTATCACGACAGGTAGAGATCCTTCCCTGTTACATATTTATCCGGGTTGATAAAGACCCGAATATGTAAGAATGATTGGCAAAACAGTCATACATTTAAGGGTTAATTTGTCTTTTTTGTCCATTTTCAACCACTTCAGTCCCCTTCGAGGGAGGGTCTATGTATGGGTGGCTTCAGATATTTTGATCTAATGGACAAAATAAGCTTGCACAATTTACAAAATTGTGGAGGGCAAAATATGGAGGGCATCAGCTTTCGTTTCTGCTCTGACAGCCGCAAAACCGTGTGTTAGAAATCAGGAATGGTGAGAGAACATTGTGCTCGGTACATTTTTCATCTTCAAACCAAACTTGGGTCGTCAGCCAACAAAGTTTAAATCTCATCTAAGTAGGTGGAGAGTAGGTGAATTTTTGAGCTGTTTGAACACATTCAACCACATGAGCGTTTACAGTACGAAAGCAATCCGGTCGAATACATTGCCGACTTCCTCTGGAAGTGGTTGAAAGTTGACAAGGTCAAAACCTTTTACACCCTGTTTACACCTGTATTTAGCGTCGGCCACTTGTGATCCAAGCAACCAAACGTATCTTAATAGTTTAGGCAACCTACTAACTAGTCAGTTTTGACCAATAGACACATGACCAGCTGCTTTCTTTGTGTGTGTGTGTGTGTGTATGTGTGTGTGTGAGTTTGTTTATATTACATTGTAATACCGGTCCCCACAATGTAAATTAATTAATAAAAATACTAAATGATGTTTTTGTGAGAAAATAAAGGTTTCCTGTGATGGTTAGGTTTAGGGTTAGGGGTAGGGTAGGGGGATAGAAAGTACGGTTTGTACAGTATAAAATGCATTGCGGCCTATGGAAAGTCCCCACAATTCACAAAAACAAACATGTGTGTGTGTGTGTGAAGATGGGGGGAATCAGGTGATGATGGTCATTAACTCATAAACCTGCTGATTCTGAAGTCACAGGTCATTCACCTGATGCCCTCCAGACAGACAGCATGCTGGGAAAGCATAAGCATGTAAATCAGCCGAGGTAACCAAGCACAAACATCAGTCTGACATATGCTTCACCCACACACGCACATACTGTAGTGTTTGCTCAGTAAATTTTAACTGGCACTTGAGTACTTTAAAGAGTGTGGAACATATTTTCTGGTTTTCTGCAAGGCCATCAACTTTGTGTAAGATCAAAGTGTATGCATTTATGAACAAGTGAGAGAGGGTACTACTGTACAAACCACAAAAGACAACCATGCTCTTATCTAAAGTGACTTAAAGTGCATTTATGACAGGGTTAGTCCTCCTGGTGCAGACTGAGGTTAAGTGCCTTGCTCCAGCCACACAAACCAGATGCTTGTCAGGGTCCGCTGTAGAAAACACCTGCGGTCGAGAGCTCTGCATTACAGAATACGTGCATTAGTTGTCATGAATGCAGATAATAAAATGCAATCAACCATATAATCATGCATATAACATCAAGACTTACACAGAGTCACTCTTACTTGTAATGTTGGCTGCTTTGAAATGATATGAATTGTGAAAAGCGCTATACAAATAAATGTGAATTGAATTGAATAACATTAATATAATTCATTGTTTTATGAAGTTCATTTTGTTTAAAAATCATATTTAGATTTTTTGATTATGGTGTTTCTCCATGCAAAAACAATAATAATAGTGATGCTTGCCTTAGCAACACATATTAAAGCTGTTTATGAATCGTATTTTTGGTCTCTGAGAGTATCACTGACCTTTGCATGGTTTATTAGAATAATGCAGAAATAGCAGTCCAAAAAACTGTGAATAAACTGGTTCATGGGACACGACTGACATTCCACCCCCACCATGTTACTCTCCCACTCATTCTTCCAGTGTATTCAACTCAAATTTTCCAGCCTTCAAAGGGATAGAAAGGTCAGAGATATTCTCCCAGACACACACACACACACAGAGTGAGAGACGGAGCGCGTGTCAATCCCATTAACCTACAGACTTGACTCTTAACCCTGGATTACTGAGGAATGTTCTTCATGCATACACACAACTCAACAGTTACAGAAAATCTAATCAAATGTTTCAACAATCTTTTATGAAAATGGTTTAGCAGAAGAAGAAGAAAAAATGGACTCACATCTGTGGTCTGTACTGTGGAAAATGTTTCTGAAGGAAACAATTGCACCCAAGAGTCATGGAATATAAACAAAATCATTAAATGGTTGTCATGGCATTCAACTGTAAATGCTGGAAGTTTCAGGCCTTGCTGGCAAACTGTCATAACAGTTACGCCCACTAGGATGTGCTGTGGTTGGGACAGGCTTTTGGATGACGGGCCATGTTTCCTGCAGGTGCAAGATTTATTATTTCCATACAGCAATGGATGAAAATCATTACAGGGATTTGGTAAGTGACTTAATACTGTTCAGCTTATTATAAATGTGTGAACAGAATGAGGCTATTGGCAGAGCTGTGCCAAGCCTGCACTCCTAAAGGCGAAGTATGTGTGTCATTTCTGCATTTTAGTGGCAAGTTGAATTGTGTATAAACAAATGTAACCTACTTCTTTTTAATCTACAAACTAAAGCATCAAAAGTAGGTAGGCCTATAAGTCTAAAAAAATGATCCCCATTCATATGAATCCATGAAAATGACTAAAAACGCTGTTTTCTGCTGGCAGGCCATTAGATGACAATGAAACTCTAGACTGAGGCTGCGTCCAAAAACCTAGGTAGCTGTCTTGCTGCCTCGCTATCTTATAAGAGAATGACTTGTACAGCAGCGTTTGTGCATGAAGGTACCTCACGAAATTGATTTCGGACAGACTTCTGAGGCAGCGTAACAGTTTAATGATCTACAGCAATATAGCGCGAGCTTTGGTGAGAACTAAACAAATATTTAATTACTACAGTAGTAATTTCTCGATAGAAATGATATCAAAATTGAAATATGTTGATCAAAATCGTACATTTATACACAAACTGAGCAGCAAACGCAACTTTCGGACGCCATCTTTATTTTCTAGCTCAACTGTCACAGAATGGAAAGCACAGGATTGTGGGATATCAAAGGCAGCTAAGGATACATCTATGCTTCCTTCAAAAATCGATCTGAGGAAGGTATCTCATGAGAGAGGAAGTAAAGCTAACATTGGATTCGGACGTGCCTTGATGCCTTACTACCTTGAAATGTGTCCTCGGAAGGCAGCATTTTCCAGTTTTCGGACGCAGACAGAATGTGTAATGCACATGCATTATGACATCATTTTCACAGTTTCGCGTTTTTAAAAACTTGCACTTTGAAACCTGTTTTCAGAAGTTTGCATTTTCAGGCCACCTAAACGCCATTGTAGTAAAAATGAACATCCAAATCGCATAAACCGTTTTCCGTTTTTAGTTGAAAATGGTGACGTGAAAACAGCCCCTTAGCCTACCAACAATTCTTGACTTACTGCTGCCAGTGTTGCCAACTGACCCTTCGCAAAGACCCGCCCCCCCCTTAGTTACTGTTGCTTTGTCCAACAAGCCGTGGCGCTGTCACGCCACACACAGTGAAAAATATATCGCGGAGCAAAGAGGACACTGACGACACGTCGACAGACAAGACAAAGCAGGTTACTTATGATATTAAACAAAGTTCCAGCTTAATTTTTTAAGAAATTCGAACAATAAAAACCATTTTGTGGCTCTTTAATGTGTCGTGACAGATTACTGTAGCGCCTCAGCTGAAGTGGCTCGTGAACCAATCATCTCTTCCTACTAGTTCATTTATAGCATCAAAGAAACATGAATGAACATGAGAAGGAATGTTGTTTCAAACACAGAAAGATGTAAATACACACCATTTTTCAAGTTCAAGTCCACCGAGGTTAATCTTCTAACTCCTGACTGCTTTGTCGGACAAAATGGTGGATTTGGCGTTATAATTGGTTAGATCGCTTGTCAATCAAACTCCTGGCGAAGGGTCATTTGCTACTAGTCGCTAAATGTCACTAGATGACGTCATACTGGCGAGTCCAATGATTTATATTAGAAATATAGATCAATAGGCGAGTCTCGAATTCTAGATAAGGTTTGCTAGATTTGTCGCTAGGCTTTTGAAAAAGGTTTCAAAAAGAGCGTGGAAGTCGCTAAATCTAGCAACAAAATCGCTAAATTGTCAACACTGACTGCTGGACTCAGAACAGTATGAATCATTGAAGGCGATTTGAGAACAGGTTCAGCCATTTCATTCAAAAGAATTGGTTCAAAAGAATGATTTGTTCATGAATCGGACATTGCGTAGGAGTGGGTATGGATTTAGTCACATCAAAACAAAGAAGAACAGTATGTTTTTCTGAAGTCAACTGGTGAAAAGTTCCCAAAATATAATTACTCGGATAAAGTGAATATACTTTATATGTGTCGTTCCATGTCAACCCAACCAGAGGGTCCCTGGCTCAAATTTTTGATTTTGTAATATTTTTTCTGTAGAAAGACAAACATAAATTTTCTCTTGAGATTTGGAGTCAAATTGGAGGGGTGTACAATTGACTTTAGAAAGATGGCAGCATTGTTATTTAACTTTTACACAGAGATTGGAAGGTCTATTAGTAAAATCTGTTGACTTTAGCAATCTTTTTTCATTATATGCCAACGGTGACCATTCAAAAATGGGGAAAAAAGCTCTTTTAAGTTTGCATGCCTGTTACTCAAGAAGTATTAAAGATATTTTAATATCCTGTTAGATTCTGGTTCTTAACAAACTTTCCTTTTGGTATCATTTTAAAGGCCCTCAATGGCTCAATCCCAGAGATTTTGAGATCTTAATGCGGCACCATGAGTAAATTGGCAAACTGAACAAATTTTCAGTGGTAAAAAAACAAATGTGGGTCACTTTGCATACAGCTTATACTTTTTTAATTTAAACAGGAATATCTGAAGAACAAATAATGTTGAAACTATAATCTTGTGTTTTTCTATCAACTCATTTGCATAGAACATGCCTGTCTGAGTGTCATAAATATCCCTTTTCCAAAGTTTGCATGCCTGTAACTCTAAAAGTTTTCAATATACCTTAATATCCTTCTAGATTCTCATTCTTAATAAACTTTCCTTTTGAAATTCTAATTTTCAAGGCCCTGTATAGTTCAGTCCCATAGATATGGAGATCTCAAATTGTTGAATTTTACCCATATTCAGTGATTGAAAACCAAATGTGATTCACTTTGCACACAGCTGATACATTTGAAGAAGAATGTCTGAAGAATAAATAATGTTCAAACTAGAAATGATTCCCAAGTTTGGTTGATTTGACACGGAATGACCCACGTGACTTTAAAGAAATATATTGAGCACAGTGCTTGGGACTGTGCACATTCTTGTGCTGTCTTCAGCAATGCAGAGTTGTCATGATGTAATTTTCTTTGGTGTTCTTGGTGGAGATTCAACACTCAAGAGGGTAATGTTACTTGCGCTACATACCCTAGAATGCTGACCAGAACAGAGACTTTAATGTCAACAAACCTTCCAATGAATCTAACACAACACTTTGTGATGCTCAGTAAATGGCTGACAGCGTAACACAGCTCCGCAACAAACACACACTTATACAAGCAGCACTGATGACATTTGGCAGTCAAAATGCATGTCTGCTGAACTGCTGAAGTGGCTCTGATAAGCTTAAAATGAAAACAGTTAGTGCTTTCCACCATTGCCGGTTTTATATTAACCAGGCTCACTGAGGCTATTGCGGTTTATTTTTCCATTGTAGTGCTGAGAATGTTTTATATTTCAAATACATTTAACTTCATTTTCCATTGAGCATCACACTTTCTTTACCAATTCCCCATTTCACCATCCAGACAGACATGTTTTGAAAGAAAAAAATACATGTGTTGTGTATATGTGGTTTGGCACATTGGGAGATGTTTATTGAATGAGATCATTATAATTAATGTCAGTATCAAGAACCGATCACCTCCCTCCTTTTTTACTCATCCACACGCTCTTAATGGAGCTCTATCTCTAATTAGAGCTGGTGTGTTGTTTATGCGCCACTAGTGGAACCAAACAGAACTGGGGGGAAAAGGAAATGATTGTTAAACAAACATGAATAACCTAATTAATAATAACCTAAACATAACATTCACTCCAGACAAATATGTAGTTTTTCATCCAATCTGCATGTTATATATGGAGTACAAAAAAAATTAAAGGTGCCATCGAATTGAAAAATGAATTTACCTTGGCAGAGTTGAATAACATGGAAATGACATACAGTGAGTCTCAAACTCCATTGTTTCCTCCTTCTTATATAAATCTCATTTGTTTAAAAGACCTCCGAAGAAAAGGCGAATCTCAACATAACACCGACTGTTACGTAACAGTCGGGGTGTACGCCCCCAATATTTGCATATGCCAGCCCATGATCCCAACATTATGAAAGGCATTAGACAAGCGCAGCCAGTAACGTCTGTAACTGCACAGGTGAATCAACACACTAGGTAAGCAAGCAAGAACAATAGCGAAAAATGGCAGATGGAGCAATAATAACTGACATGATCCATGATTACATGATATTTTTAGTGATATTTGTGAATTGTCTTTCTAAATGTTTCGTTAGCATGTTGCTAATGTACTGCTAAATGTGGTTAAAGTTACCATCGTTTCTTACTGTATTCACGGAGACAAGAGCCGTCGCTATTTTCATTTTTAAACACTTGCAGTCTGTATAATTCATAAACACAACTTCATTCTTTATAAATCTCTCCAACAGTGTAGCATTAGCCGTTAGCCACGGAACACTAACAAAGTCATTCAGAATCAATGTAAACATCAAAATAAACACTGTACTTACGCGATTAGACATGCTGCATGACGAACACTTTTAAATTGCTGTGTGAACTTTGTTTATGCACTGTTAAAGGCAAGCGCGAGCTCCGTGGGCAGGGAGCGTTAGCATTTAAAGGGGCAGCAGCCTAAATCGGCTCATATTTAATGATGCCCCAAAGTAGGCAGTTAAAAAAATTAATCAAAAAAAAATATATGGGGTATTTTGAGCTGAAACTTCACAGACACATTCAGGGGACACCTTAGACTTATATTACATCTTTTAAAAAGACATTCTACGGCACCTTTTAAAAAAGGTGAAGTGTGTCATTTATACATCACAAGTGGAATTGCAAAAGCAGCCTAATGATTTATATACCAAGCAAGTTTCCCAAACCTGTCACTGTTTTTCATGATTTTTACTTTAATATGTGTTTTTTTTTATTCATTTTTATATGTGTATTTATATTTAAGTAGTAATAAATTTTAAAACATTCATTTAATATTTTAAAGTTTAAAAAAAGCTAAAACAAAAACCTGGGGTCTGTAAGATTTTTTTTAATGTAACGTTTTTGAAAGAAGTCTCTTATGGTCACCGTTTATTTGTGTATAAATAGAGTAAAACTTAGAGTAATATTTTAAAATATTATTACAATTTAAAATAACTATGGTTTATTTGAATATATTTTAAAATGTAATTTATTTCTGTGATCAAAGCTGAATTTTCAGCATTACTCCAGTCTTCAGTGTCACATGATCTTTCAGAAATCATTCTAATATGCTGATTTGCTGCTCAAGAAACATTCCTTATTTTTTTCAATGTTGAAAACAACTGTGCTGCTTAATATTTTTGTGGAGACCATGATGATTTTTTTTTTTTAGGATTCTTTGATAAATGGAAAGTTCAAAACAACAGTATTTATTTGAAATGGAAAATAGTTTAAATGTATTTACTGTCACTGCAGTTTCCTGAGCATGATCTGAGATAGTGTCTATTTTGAGAACTAAAGGTTTAGGAAATTGAACCAGGCAGAATCCTGTGATTCCAGTGGAAATCGCAGGAAGAGGTCATTATGATGTCATAAAGAATGGCCCAGAAGGAGCAGAAATTGACTCTGATTGGTTCTGTGAGTGCTGGCAGGTTGATAGGTTAATAGGCAGCAAATACTAGCTTGTTTTCTAAAGGATTGTTTTAACTCTGACCTTGGCAGCTAATAATGCCGGTGAAATGTTCTGCCTAGGGCGGAATCTAAATTGGAGTTATAGGAAAGAAAATTCTGGAGACATAAAGGTTGGATAGAATTACTGCCAACTGCATGACAGGAAACAATTTAGCAAAGATAATGTTTCCAGATTGTGAGACTAAGACATCTAATTTAAGACAACATAAACAGTAGACTTTTGAGATTTGTAAATGTAATGTCTTGTTTATCTGGACAAACATTTGTGTGCTTATTACTTTAAAGCCTTTGCATTAAATAACATTTTGTTCCCAACAGACTCAGTAAACGCCAACCACACTCATAGCTGTGTCTTTAAAGTTAATGAATTAAGCCACAGATCAGGTCAGTGATTGGCTTTATGCTTGTAATCAAACACACACAGCCCTGGAGACATCCATGCATGTGTGTGTTCATGCTCTCCCACACAAGCACACACGTCACTTCATCACTGTGAGTTCCATGTGTTAGAGGAGACTGAATGTCTGAGCAACATCAGAAGGAGTGAATGTAGAAATGCCAGGATGCATGCGCTTCCTGTCCATCTGTGTGTCACTTGTGCTGCTGTTAGGTTTACAACAAAGGCATTCTGAATGATATTATACAGCGTTATACAGGTTAGAGTTAGATTTGGCTGTTTACTTTGAATTGGCATTGCAAAAAGGATGTACGTGTACATTATTACAAAACAAACTATATATTCTCACACATTCACACTGCAAGTCTAACAAGTCAAAATATAATTACACAAATTCCAGGATCAATTTGGTTTCAGGAGTGAAGAAATGGAACTTTATGACAAAGTAAAAGTATTTTAAAAGGCATTATCAAAACAGACAACACTGTAATATGCATTACATAAAATAGACATGATTAATTTGCCTAGCGACTTTTTTTTTAATAATTGAACTAAATTAGCATGTTAAACTGTCAGCACTAATATTAATGTTTCACAAAGTAAACTCTATATAGCCATCCATAATTAATAATTCGATGGATTACCTTGCCAATATAGGCCTACCGCACAAAAATAAAGCGTCAGGATCAGTGCTGCGTTCAGAAAGATCTTCCTTAAACACTTTTTTTTATTTTAAAGCATTTAAAACCCAAGAGTTAAACTAACAAAAATGTCTTCAAGCTCAAATCACACCTGCTTCTAGTTCCAGCTAAATTAATATTACACAATAACGATAAACACAAGAGTGCAGACAGTCAGTCAGTATATTTTGTGGAAGTCACGTTGGTCGATGGATTTATACGGACATCTAGTGGCGAGGATGCAGCGTTGTAAAAAGGCAAAACTTTTCACTTACAAATACCAAACGTGCTATTTACGGTCAGTGTTGATTCATTTATTCTGAGAAAAAGTGTCACTATTGTTTTATTTTACATTAATGACACGTTAAAAAAAAAAATAAATAAATCAAAGGTGGCAAGAAGCCATCATTTTAATAATACTAAACTTATTTCTAAAAATATGTTACAATTTAGAAGTAAATTTTTCTTACATGGGGTAAAGAGGATTAAGTAAGTGTTAAAAGCAAACGCACAACATTGTTCTTAAAGGGATAGTTCACCCAAAAAATTAAATTCTGTCATCATTTACGCACCCAAGTTGTTCCAAACCTGTATGAGTTTCTTTCTTCTGTTGAAGACAAAAGAAGATATTTTAAAGAATATGGATAACCAAACAGTTGATGACTTCCATATATATATAAAATATATTATTTTATGTTCAGCAGAATAAATAAATTCATACAGGTTTTGAACAACTTGAAGGTGAATAAATTATGACAGAATTTTCATTTTTGGGTGAAATATCCCTTTAATGGAGGCATCTTCCCCCATCTCTCTCTACCCCCCCCCCCAAAAAAAAAAAAAACAATTGGTGCTTATACTTAAGTTCATTACTATTGTGACATCGTTTCCAACTCATCTCTGATACACTTTGTAAAACACCAGAAATCTCCAATTAACATTACACAACGAACACTGACGATTAATCTACTTCTGGAAGTTAATTTGTTGCTTAGAATGTGATGGAACAAAAAGCTACTGAACAGTGTTTAGTGTTTATATAAACAGTACAGCAGGATGGAAAACAGATGGGAGTCTAAAAAAAAACATCACAAGTGGATGTACAGTAAATGATTTGAATGTGTTCTTCATAGGAGTTCTGCTGAAGCTGAATCTGCAAGATTTCAATAAAGCCTAAAATATAAAATAAATCATTTATTTTACATATTTAAAAGTCTGGGGGTGTGGGTGTGGGTTTGGGTTAGTTTATAGTCTTTAGCTGTATGTCCCCATTTAGATATCGCATTAAAAGTGTGTGTGTGTGTGTGTGTTGTATATCAGCATTCTACATTCTACGTCCTGTGAATGGAATGTTACTATTCAGTCTCCAAATAAAACATTTATCACTCTGGACAGATTGTGATTGAATGTGTGTATCTTTTTTCAGATCAAGGTTGTGAGAAAACAAGCACATGAACCAAGATAATAACACTATCCTTTCAGAGTTGCCAGATGTTATATATATATTTCAATCATTACAACTCTCGGAAGATGCATGTTAATGTGTATGACTATGTTAATGTATTTGGCCTTGGTAGAATAGATCTGCTACGCTACTGCTGTAGATTATTGCATCAAATTTGAAATGAGTTCATTTTGAAATGAGTTCATTTTAAACATTTGTTATGTTAGCTATGTTCTATTGTGAATAAAATATTGGCTCATCCGGCCTTTTTCCATAAAAAGAAAGAATTGAAAGAGAATTGCCCATTTTGATTTCATGCCAACTTTAAATTTGTACACAGCAAAATCCCCAGAGTTAAATGAACTCTTCTCAGATTACATATGGTCCCTCTCTATACAGTGTTAAAGTAGCACTGAAGCAGAGTTAAAGTTAATGAGATAATTAAGTGATTAAATAAGTTATGATTGAGCATTAGTGATGAACACCTGCTGTTAACAAGCAAAATCACTGAAGAGAAACACAATAACTACAAATTACTTCCAGCCACAGACATTAAATAAAGACATTAAATCGCTCAAGATCTGATTAAACAACTCCACAAACAGCATATTATCTCATTAACTTTTTCAGATTGTGATTAAAAGTGTGTATCTTTTTTCAGATCAAGGTTGTGAGAAAACAAGCACATGAACCAAGATAATAACACTATCTTTTCAGAGTTGCCAGATGTTATATATATATATATATATATATATATATATATATATATATATATATATATATATATATATATATTATTATTATTATTTTTTTTTTTTTTTTAATCTTGACAACTCTTGAAAGATTCATGGTAATGGGTAACAATGTTAATGTATTTGGTCTTGGTCAGGGGCGGTTTCTTCATTAGGGCAATAGGGCGGCGCACCACCAAAGTGAGAAAGGGACGGATTTTTCAATCACATTCAAAGACAGAGTTATGCTAGCTGTCACTGCTAGGCTGTTTGTTCTGCCTCTGGATATAGTCCAATCAGCGTCGAGTCACGCTCTGTGGAGTACCGCCTCTTTTTGGGCATTTCAGTCTGGCGGAGATTTGCCCCGACTTCCATTCAAATGACTTTTTTTTTTCGAACTGCAGGCAATCTCTTTGGGTTCCGGTGTTACAATATATTCGGTTTCTGAAATATTCTGTTCCACTGGGTGGCGCTTACACGAATATTCATGATATCCTGCTATTGTGGGCGTGTCCTTGAGACAAAATATTAGTACACGCTCCTCAAATTGCAGCTGTTTAATAGATTATTTCGAAAAGGTAATAAAATATACAATGTTAGTCAATAGTTCACATGTTCGAAACAATGCATAGTTTGTGTAATATGATAAATCGTCTAAGCTATTTTGCCTGATTGAGTAGAAAGGTCTCTTTAGTGTCCTAAGTTATTGTAACTGAACTTGATTGACCTATAGGTGCATGTGCAGTTGAAAAACATGACAAACATTGTTAAAAAGCTTTATAAAGATCTGTAAAGCTTATTTGGATTGTACAAAATTATCTTTAAAAATTCTGAAAATGACTTTTTTTTTTTTTTTTTTTAGATTTTTTCATTTTTTTCTTAAACAAAAAATCCAGTTGTAGCCTTTATAAATAATCATTACATTAAATATTATAACAAGCACATAAGTAATTACTCTATGAATGTAAATCAAACTGAAATTCAAAACAATGTGTGAAATGAAGCAATGCAAAATGTGAGCTTCTGAGGTAAATATTTAAACAGGGCCTTGACACTCAGGAACAGCCTTCATGCATGTCCAGATCACAAACTGCCAAGACTTCAGCTCTCACATCCAATCTGAAACAGACAGCGACTTTCAAGATGATGAGTATAATGTGGAATCACAAAAGCAAAACAAGACCATATTATGACATTGTTGATAATAACAAGTAGGCTATAACGTCATCTTGTAAAGTAGCTGTCTATTTTTTCTGTGCATTTGTGCTGCATTACCTTATAGAAATAAATTATATTATTATCAGAATTATTTTATTTGACTGCTTTTGAAATTGTTTTAAATTAGGCTACATAAGGTTGTTTGAGTATGTGTTATGTTTGACAAATTTCAGGGTTTTGTGCTGCAATATCCTGCCTTGTTAAACTTTAAATAAAACGAAACTAAACTATAATTTCCTATCATAATTATAATATTTTAAACAAAAATAACATTCTTTAAGTAGCTGCTGGCATGAAGACTGTCATCAAAACAAAGCTCCAAAGATTTATATTTCAAAAGAATATTTTATTAACATTTCGAAATAATCTATTAAACAGCTGCAATTTGAGGAGCGTGCACTAATATTTTCAGTTCCATTCGCTTGCGCGTTGTCTCAAGGACACGCCCACAATAGCAGGATATCATGAATATTCGCGTAAGCGCCACCCAGTGGAACAGAATATTTCAGAAACCGAATATATTGTAACACCGGGAGGGCTCGCACTAACGTGTTTTCGTCATCATACGTAACCTTAACTTGTGCAGCGATTGGTGGAAACAAACATACCTCTATTAATATTTTTTTTAAGCTGAAGTGACATTTAATAATTTCCTCAGTGCATAATTTACATTTCACAGACATATTCTCCATCTATAAAAGTTAGAAAGTCGAGAATATTTCCATTTTGCAGTCAGGCGTGGACGAGCCTTCAGCAAGCACAAACTTCCGTGAACGAGCGCCGCCGCGTGCCGAACAGACGGAGTTCAATCTGAGTAAAATACATTTTGCTCATAATATTTGTTGAAAATTTGTTTTTGTTGGCGAACATAATTATGTCATATGTAGAATTTCGAACCTACAACTAAGTGTATTTGTACGATAGCAGTAACTGTGTAAAGTGACTATTCTAGGGTAATCAAAATAATAATTATTATTAGTCTGTTCTTTTGTTTTTATTTATTTTCATCTTTAGTGTATTTAATATCTGCTTCAAGATTGTAAAGGTACAATTTTAGAATGTAGCCTAGGCCTAATGTGATTTGACCCCTTTTTTGCACATAATTTGTAGCATTTACTGCAGTTACATTCATGTTTGTTTTATAGCCTTCAATATGAACATTGTTTCTAGGAAAATATTGGGCAGGATCTTAAATAATTTTTTTTTTTTTATTAAATATATATATTTTTTTTGATCTCAGCCCTATGGCATGCTGAATTTTCTATGTTTTAGATAGATACATTATTATATCACTTGTTAAATGGATATTTAACAATTAGCCTATTCATTCCTGAATTTCTAAATTGTTTTTTTGTTTTTTTTAACCCCCCCCCCCCCCCCCCTCATATTTTTTGCACCAGCCGCCAGTGGTCTTGGTAGAGATAATTAAGTGATTAATTAAGTTATGATTGAGCATTAGTGATGAACACCTGCTGTTAACAAGAATCACTGAGAGAAATACAATAACTACAAATCAGTACTTCCAGCCACAGCCTTAGATGAAGTCAACTGAAGATAAAAGACATTAAATCTCTCAAGATCTGATTAAAAAACTCCACAAACAGCATATTATCTCATTAACTTTAACTCTGCTTCAGTGTTATTTTAACTGTATGTAGAGAGGGACCATATGTTTTCTGAGCAGAGTTGATTTAACTCTGGGGATTTTGCTGTGTAGTGAGATAAATTAATCTCTGTAAATTGAGTCACATTTGAAATCTCGATGTTAAAAAGAGGCCAGAATGACCAGATTTCACCAGATGTAAAACCTCCACCTCTCAGCATTTCTGCTAGTCCACAAACATGGTAACGCACTGTTTAAAAAAAGCTAGTTTACTGAAATTAAACGCAATTACTCTGATCTATGTTTCCCCTGTTCACATGCCTTTTCCTGCCAGTACTGCCTTTCCTTGCAAACCGGAAACAGCAACACAGTAAATGTGTGTGTCTGTTATCTTAATCAGTCAGAGGTCTAGCGTCTCACAAGAATAAGCAAATATGCTATTTTTCTAGAACATTCTGGTATTTCGTAAACAGGTCTATAAAGCAGCATAAACAAAATTAGATCATTCAAATATATTGTAGATCATATAAGATTCAAATACAGCAGTCATACTATCTAAAACACACCCAGTACAGATCAGGAAATTATGTAATAAATTAACAACAGGCTTTCGAGTCAAAGATCCCTCAGCACTGTTCTCTTTCTTTCTTTCTTTCTTTCTTTCTTTCTTTCTTTCTTTCTTTCTTTCTTTCTTTCTTTCTTTCTTTCTTTCAGTCTGACTATGTCATAGCAACCACACAGAAAACCTTATTAATGCATAGGAAGCAGAACTATCTGTGTGTCTGTCTTCGTCATTTTCTCTCTATGTTGAGCTGTAAAGTGTAAGTAACAGCCAACTTTCCCAGGGGAACTGTGGGACAGACGGGACACGCTGTCTGGGTTTTATAATAACAGCTAAATGGGACGTGGATCCGTGATGTCACCGCATTGTAACTCACATCCTCGCTCGAGCCACATCACTGTGCTGAAGGCGCAACTGCTGTTCAGACGGCGACTGAAGACTTCCCGCGCGAGTTTGTTTCTCAAAACAACTTTTTCTTTCTTTAGTTTGAAGAGCTTGTTTTTTTTCGTACTGAAATTCATTTTTTGTTCTAGAAACGGACAGCAGTTCACACATAGGCCTAATGGAAATCCAAGCTATCTTGTTTTTAATTCTGAATGCGCACACATGCACTGCCATCTTTAACGGTAAGTTCAATTATGCATGAAGAAAATGAGATTATGATTTTCAAACTTTGCCTATCTTTTTGCTGGTGCCCTTTAACTTAAATGAATAACTGAAACTGAACTACTTTTAATCATCTTTTTACTATTGTTACTGCTCGAATAAAATATTATCCCAAATAGCTTATACTTTTATATCTGTAGCCTATATATGTGACCCTGGACCAGAAAACCAGTAGGGGCCATTTTTTTTAAATTGAGATTTATACATCATCTGAAAGCTGAATAAATAAACTTTCCATTGATGTATGGTTTGTTAGGATAGGATATTTAAAAAAAAAAAAAAAAAAAAAACGCCTTTAAAGTTGTCCAAATATAGTCCTTAGCAAATGCATATCCACTCACAAAA
Source organism: Chanodichthys erythropterus (assembly GCF_024489055.1). Taxonomy (NCBI): domain Eukaryota; kingdom Metazoa; phylum Chordata; class Actinopteri; order Cypriniformes; family Xenocyprididae; genus Chanodichthys; species Chanodichthys erythropterus. Next base: position 12,571,034 of record NC_090242.1, on the reverse strand, counting down.
ATACATTTTTGATATAGCCTATTTATGGTAGAAAATTTACAAAATATCTTAATGGAACATGATCTTTATACTTAAAGGTGCCCTAGAACTTTTTAAAAAAAGATGTAATATAAGTCTAAGGTGTCCCCTGAATGTGTCTGTGAAGTTTCAGCTCAAAATACCACATAGATTTTTTTTTAATTCATTTTTTTAACTGCCTATTTTGGGGCATCATCATAAATGAGCCGATTCAGGGTGTGTGGCCCTTTAAATGCTGACGCTCCCCGCCCACGGAGCTCGCGCTTGCCTTAAACAACATAAAAAAAGTTCACACAGCTAATATAACCCTCAAAATGGATCTTTACAAAGTGTTCGTCATGCAGCATGTCTAATCGGGTAAGTACAGTGTTTATTTGGATGTTTACATTTGATTCTGAATGAGTCTGATAGTGCTCCGTGGCTAACGGCTAATGCTACACTGTTGGAGAGATTTATAAAGAATGAAGTTGTGTTTATGCATTATACAGACTGCAAGTGTTTAAAAATTAAAATGCGACGGCTCTTGTCTCCGTGAATACAGTAAGAAACGATGGTAACTTTCACCACATTTAACAGTACATTAGCAACATGCTAACGAAACATTTAGAAAGACAATTTACAAATAGCCTATCACTAAAAATATTATGATATCATGGATCATGTCAGTTATTATTGCTCCATCTGCCATTTTTCGCTATTGTCCTTGCTTTGATTACCTAGTCTGTTGATTCAGCTGTGCACAGATCCAGACGTGTAATCCCTTTCATAATGTTGGGAACATGGGCTGGCATATGCAAATATTGGGGGCATGCATATTAATGATCCTGACTGCTACGTAACAGTCGGTGTTATGTTGAGATTCGCCTGTTCGGAGGTCTTTTAAACAAATGAGATTTATATAAGAAGGAGGAAACAATGGAGTTCGAGACTCACTGTATGTCATTTCCATGTACTGAACTCTTGTTATTTAACTATGCCAAGGTAAATTCAATTTTTGAATCTAGGGCACCTTTAATATTCTAATGATTTTTGGCATAAAAGAAAAATCGCTAATTTTGACCCATACAATTTAATGTTGGCAATTGCTACGAATATACCTGTGCTACTTATGACTGGTTTTGTGGTCCAGGGTCACATATATTCTTTAAAATAATAATAATAATAATAATAATAATAATGAGTGATAATAGATAAAAACAGAATACTATTTCTATATTTCTTCATTTAAAGCACCCTGATATTTATTTGATAAATTAACAGCTAAAAAGTATCTACCATGTTCCAAAACAGCTACCAGTACCAACCAACAGGATTTTTTTTTAATATAACTTGTCATTTAAGTTTATACTCAAACTTAATCCTTCCAGGCACATCAAAAGAACCAAGGCCCTGATAGAGAGTCTGTTCACAGCATTCCTAGGAAGTGTCCTGTGTTTGTTTTGGCTGGGAGTATTCAGCCTTTATAAAGATTTTGTTTCATTTCACATTTATTTGTAGATAACGCAAATATTGTTTCAAAGCAGCTTTACAGAAGATGCATGTCAACATTATAATTTAGAGCAGGGACTTGCACAGACATTTTGGGGGGCAGGGGCTCAAATGGAAAAAAGGGCACTTCTCATATTTATTTATTTAAAAAAATAACAAACCCTTAAATATATTAAGACAACTCTGACTTCTCTTACACTCACGCAATTGTTTTATACTCCACAGATTTCTACAAAATAATTAGTTCACATATAGAGACATATATGGTCTTCTTTAGTATTCACTAGGTTTATCACAAGAGAAGTCAACAACTATTTTCAAGTAGCTATATATTTAGAATAAATGACTGCACCAAGGAGAGGGACATAGTTTCACTAATAATTTGTTTAAATCAATAAATCGTTTTAATTTTTTTGGTGTTATTGGAATACTTTGTTCATGAAGTGGACAATTTTAATATTTTGGTCCATTTTTGCTGCCATGTCTTAATGGAAAGAAAACGTCTCGGGTTACAGATGTAACCCTGGTTCCCTGAGTAGGGAACGAGACGCTGCGTGACAACGCATTGGGAACCTTCTGCGTGATGTCGTCACTGAAGCACTCATGTATCTAACCAATCGCGTAGCGAGACGTCAGAGACGGGTGACGTCACGGACCAGGAAACTATAAAGCACACCCGGATGCAGAGCACGGTAGCTTCTGGATAAGTCTGAAGCAAGCACTCACAAGTGTGCAGGGGTACGGCAAGAGACGCAGCGTCTCGTTCCCTACTCAGGGAACCAGGGTTACATCTGTAACCCGAGACGTTCCCTTTCGTGGGAACTATCGACGCTGCGTGACAACGCATTGGGAACGCAATCCCAACTGAGCCGTAGCTCAAACACTTGTCAAAGTTATCTTGACAACCCGGAGGACCCTAGGGTGGAGCCGATATCAAAGTTATAATACTTAATAAATGTGTGCTGGTATGACCATCCAGCTGCATCACATATATCACCCATGGAAACTCCTGACATCAAAGCTTTTGATGCCGCCATACCCCTAGTTGAATGGGCGCGAACATTCAAAGGAGAAGGCTGTCCGGCCGCTTCATAGGCAAGTGAGATGGCCTCGACCACCCACTTGCTCATTCTCTGCTTCGATGCTGGGCCGCCTTTTTTTAGGGGACCAATAACAGACAAACAATTGATCTGACTTACGCCACAGGGCAGCTCTGTGGACATAAGCATCCAAAGCCCTTACTGGGCACAGCAGATTAAATTTTTCCTGATCCGCAGATTCAAATGGAGGAGGATAGAAGGCCTGAAGCACAATGGGGCCTGGGACATTGGTAGGGACCTTTGGGACATAACCCGGTCTAGGATACGGGAATGCTTTCACCATTCCCGGAGCAAATTCAAGAAAAGGAGGAGCAACAGAAAGTGCTTGTAAGTCTCCTATCCGCTTCAGAGAAGTGATAGCCAAAAAAAAAGAATTGTTTTAAGAGTGAGGAACCTCTCAGGAACCTCCTCTAGTGGTTCAAAGGGAGCCTCAGCTAACCCCTGTAAGACCACGGCCAAGTCCCAGGCCGGAACCCTTGTGCGCACTGGAGGCCTCAACCTCAATGTGCCATGGAGGAAGCATGTGACGAGGGGGTCTCGACCTACCGAGATATTCCCCTCAAGAGGAGCATGTTATGCTGAAATTGGTGCAATGTAAACCTTCAAGGTTGAGTGAGATAGGCCCTCCGAGAATTTTTCCTGGAGGAATTTTAGCACACAGCTAATAGAAGAAAGGACAGGGTCCGTATTATTGTTTCTACACCAGGTAGAAAACAAATTCCATTTGTAGGCATGCAACTTCCTCGTGGCGGCAGCATGGGTCCCTGGGACAGGAATCAAGGCTTTTTCCACATGACCCGAGCACGAAGGCATCGCTGCGTGACTTCGATCATGCGAAAAGGGTTTCCCCTCAGGGAAAACCCCTTGGTCCTGTGCCACCACTGTAAGGGTCTCATGTGCAGAAGGCCAATAGTAATCACGTTGGACGCAGCTGCCATCAGACCCAACAGTCTCTGAAACTGTTTTAAAGTGAGAGTGGTTCGAAGGGAGCCTCAGCTAACCCTTGTAATACCACAGCCAGGTCCCAGGCTGGCCTCAACCTCAGTGTGCCACAGAGGAAGCGAGTAACGAGGGGTCTCGACCCACCGAGAAGCCACCCTCAAGAGAAGCATGAAAGGCTGAGATAGCCGCAACGTAAACCTTCAAGGTTGAAGGCGATAGGCCCTCCGATAATTTTTCTTGGAGAAATCTTAGCACAAAGCTGATAGGAGGGTGGACAGAGTCCATATTATTCTGTCTGCACCAAGCAGAAAATAAATTCCGTTTATAGGAATAAAGCTTCCTCGTGGCGGGAGCTCTGGAGTTAAGGATGGTCTCCACAACCTCAGTTGGAAGACCAGCATCTATGAGCCTGGCCCCCTCAGAGGCTAGGCCCATAGCTTCCACAGTTCTGGGCGGGGATGTATTATCGAGCCACCCGCTTGCGACAGGAGGTCCTGTCTAAGGGAAAGCTCCATTGGGGAGCCGTCTAGTAAGGACACTAGGTCCGAGAACCATACTCTGGTTGGCCAGAAGGGGGCTACCAGTATTAGGCTGACCCCTTCCCGGTGTACTTTCTCCAGAACTCCCGGGAGCAAGGTGATCGGGGGAAATGCATACAGACGTAGCTTCGGCCACGTCTGTACCATGGTATCCAGACCCAGAGGTGCTGGATGTGTTCGGGAAGTACCAGAGTGGTCACTGGGTTGACTCTCCCAAAGCAAATAGGTCGACTTCCGCTCGACCGAAATTTTTCCATAGGAGATCCACCACTTCTGGGTGGAGTCTCCACTCCCGGGCCTCGGCCCCTGCCTCGACAGGGCGTCTGCTCCCTTTATACCCCAGGATGAAAGCTGGCTTCAGAGAGAGCAGCTTCCCTAGGGACCATCGGAGGATCCGACGGGCCAAGTAGTAAAGTTGGCAAGACCGCAGACCCCCCTGGTGGTTTATATATAAGACCACTGCCGTGTTGTCCGTGCGGACCAACACGTGATGGCCTCTCTGGTCTGGGAGAAAGTGTTTTAATGCTAGAAACACCACCATCATCTCCAACCGATTTATGTGCCGGCCTGGTATGCAGAAAGGCTTTCACCATACCAGGTGCAAACTGCTGACAGCGCTTGTAAATCACCAATTCTCTTCAAAGAAGAGACGGCCAGGAGAAAGATAGTTTTAAGTGTCAAGAACTTGTCTGACACTTTCCAGGACCTCCCATAGACCCTGAGCTGAGCGACCACTCATGATCGCCCCCAGCCCGTGAGGGAGGCATCTGTCGTAAGCATTACATGGCCGACCAGAAATCCCCAGCACGGGTACCTGGGACAGGAACCAGGATCTTTCCACATGGCCAGAGCACGAAGGCATTGCCGCGCGACTTTTGATCATGCGAAAAGGATTTCCCCTCGGAGAAAATCCCCTGGTCCTGAGTCACCACTGTAAGAGTCATATGTGCAGAAGGCCAAAAAGGTATGACGTTGGACGCAGCTGCCATAAGACCCAACAGTTTCTGGAACTGTTTTACAGTGAGTGACTGGCCTAACTTCACCCCTTTCACGGCTGCGAGAATGGAACTCACACGAGCAGGAAACAAATGTGCCTGCATCATGGTGGAGTCCCAAACTACACCTAGATAAGTGGTAGTCTGAGCCGGAACTAGCACACTCTTTTTTTTTTTTTTTTTTTTTGGCATTGAGCCACCGCCCGAGCCTTTTCATGTGGTACAGAGCAGCATCTCGATGCTGAACTGCTAGTTGCTCTAATTGAGCTAGAATCACTTTCTATGTAATTCAGTACGCGGATGCCCTGGAGTCTCAGTGGAGCCAGCACTGCATCCACGCACTTCGTGAATGTGCGGGGTGATAATAACAGGCCGAAAGGAAGAACCCTGTATTGGTAAGCTTTGCCCCCGAAAGCAAACCTGAGGAACTTCCTATGGGAAGGATGGATGGACACCTGAAAGTATGCCTCTCTCAGGTCTATCGCCACAAACCAGTCCTTGGACCTGATCTGTGGGATAATCTGTTTAAGTGTAAGCATCTTGAATTTGAGCTTTCGTATTGAGTGATTTAACACATGTAAATCTATGATAGGACACATCCTTCTTTGGAACAATGAAGTAGCGGCTGTAGAAGCCTGACAGCTTGCTGGGAGGAGGAACCCTTTCTATAGCTCCATTTCGCAAGAGTGTCATAACCTCTTGTTCCATAACCAGAGACTGCTTGGGGGTCATCACTATGGGAAAGACCCCATTGAATCTGGGCGGGCGAGACCCTGTAACCCTCTGATGAGCAGCATCCATTTTGATATATTCGGTAGAAGTTTCCATTCTACCATAAAATCTACTAAGGGAACCAGTCTCTCGAGACTGACCTCTGGTGTTTTTGAGCACTCGATTCAACGTTCTGGAGCGGCGCACCGGCAGAAAACAGACGAATCAAGTCATAACCGGCTCTCCTCGGAGAGTCGGCGGAGACCGTTGTGCCCTGACGCACACTGGGTGGCAGGGTTAGCATAACGGCCCCCTGAGGGCGCCAAAGGGGGACGGGTGTCAGATATTCTAACACAGGACCCCCTCCGGAGGGGCTGCCCTCATGGATCCTGGCCCACAGATGTCAGGACCTCTTTGAAGCCTTCTTGGTGGTAATAACAGTCCGCAGATCTGTCCTACTTCACAAGGACTTCAGCTGTGTCACCTGTCCCGGTCCCCAAGCTTTCTGCGGGAGCAAGGGTGGTGACACCCTTTTCCTTTAAATTCCTCAGAATTTAATGTATTCAATATTTAATTTAATCCTTAAATTAAATGCAGCCCAAAACAGTCAAAAATGACAGGCTGAATATATTAGAATACAAAGAGAATTATAGCTCGTAATAGTTTGCAAGGTATTATAGGGAAAGAGAGAAAGGGAAACTCCGTCTGCTCAGTTCCCTCCAGATATATATATTATGTATAAACATTATATACAATATATACTACGTGCACGCAATCTATGCGCAGCCTAGCAAACGCAAGATCCGAGCGAGCCGTATATTTTTTGTTGCACACTTAATCTACGCGCTGCCTCGGCAAACGCGAGATTCGAGCTATATATTCCTTATTGCAGGCTTAATCCACGCGCTGCCTCGGCAAACGCGAGATCTAAGCCTCGTGTTAGACTTTTATTCCCTCGAGAATAAAGCCAACAGGAGTGGAGATAAAAACTCCCGCTAGTTCATTTCCCCTCCGGGACATTTTTATGAATGAACCGTCAGCTGCTTTATTTTTGAACTGACGTGCATGCTCCACTCCCTAACACGATGTGTGTGAGGTGGCGAGTCCTCAGATCGATATCACAATATCCACCTCCTCAGAGCTGGCATGTGAAATACCGGTGCCTCAACCCGGGGAAGAAACCGCAGAGCGTGCTTCCACCTGGGAGACGGCACTGAACCTGGCAGGTAAGGGCAGAGAAAGGGCAACGCCCGTCTCTAACCCCTCTGTCAGATCCATTTGTGAACCCCACGAATGGCTTCTTTTCCGCGATCCGCGGGGAACACTGGAACACAGTATTCTGAGAGCGAGTTTTTTTTTTTTTTTTTATAGTGCACACAGACGGCTCCCTCGAGAGCTGCCCAGGCTTACTCAACTCCCATTCAACTGCTGTTTCTCGCCATAATACGTGTCTTTTTTATATATATATATATATATATATATATATATATATATATATATATATATGGATTGGTGTGAGATACTCTTGTCCTCAGACAAAGATATCGTGACTTGTTTATATGAAATAAGACAAACAACACCAAATAAGACACACGATAACATAGAGCGCTTGCTGAAGACACAGAAGCTACCGTGCTCTGCATCCGGGTGTGCTTTATAGTTTCCTGGTCCGTGACGTCACCCGTCTCTGACGTCTCGCTACGCGATTGGTTAGATACATGAGTGCTTCAGTGACGACATCACGCAGAAGGTTCCCAATGCGTTGTCACGCAGCGTCGATAGTTCCCACGAAAGGGAACTTAGGCTAACCCTAACCCTAACCCTACACATTTAGATGGTGTTTGTTTTAAGCCTACTGCCATTCATCTGTTTGCATCTGTAGATTTATTTTAAATAAACCCAAACAAGCTAATTTGCATATTTAAACACATCAATGTTTGTTTTCCTGAACTGTTAATGCTTAATGCATTATATATTACAACAAATGCCTGCAGAGGGCGCCAAAAGTCTGCAGATTTTTGTTGTTAGACAGCACAGCATGATCAAATCCACGATCAAAGCCAACCACCATAATTAAAAATATATTATTAGTTAAATAATAATATTCGGCCACTTCTTTGAGATAATACTACAGCCACTGTAATTTCTTCAACAAGAATATGTGGACTTCAAACATGCAAAGACAGAGCGAGGGTTTAAACTTTTATTGATGTATTATCCTGTGTAAGCATAGATTTAAGAATAGCAAAATACAGCTAATGCTGTATTATGATTTTTAAAAAGTTTTAACAAATCATGCATCCTTAGAAAACTGTCTAATAATGTGGTTCATGGATGCTTTTCTTCTGGTATTGACAGCCTAACTGATATCTTCACCATGGTACAAAACGCAATGCATAGCACAGTAAAATAATTGAACTTATAATATAACATAAATTACTATCAAATCAGGAAGATGCGTTGATGGTGGTCAAACTATTAATGCAGCGTTACATGTATAAATAACCCTTAAACAGCCAAAACTTTCAGGTTTTTGAACATAGACTAGCCTACCTGAAAGAAATGCAAGGGATGGATCCATCTAGGACTTTTTACTTTTTCACTTCTCATCACCAGACAGCGGTTGCATTTTCGCGAGAAAAGTTGTTACAAGTTTTCAGCCAGCAGCAAACTCGAGGTGGGGCGGGGCGTGCGGGCATGAATGGCGTGTCGCAGAGTGAGGGTGTGACGAGCAGGGCGGGCGAGAGCCATGAGGGAACGGCGCAAGGCCGGTGACGCGAGTGATAATGAGCGTCACCTGCGAGGCGTGCCGGCCTCGAGTCTCTCACGGAGGAGCTCCGGAGGCATAAAAGGAGGAGCGACTACAATGAAGGACGAGAGAGGACCAGGCCTGGACTTTATTTTATGTTTTGTTATGTTTGTGTGGCCGGCAGACGGTCTGCCGGTATTACTTTCGTTTTGTTCTTTGTTTATTTTGAATTAAAAGTTACGTTGAATGTTCGCCGGTTCCCGCCTCCTCCTACCCATTTACGAACTGTGTTACAGAGGGCATCTGAACTCGACAAAGCCGACCTGATATAGTATTTTTTTTTTATTACTTGTTTTATTCAGTAAATATATTTGTTTGACAGGGAAGCTGTGCGCAAACAGGAATATATATATTAATTTATTAAAAAATATTTTTTTTTTTAAAAAAGCACCCCAGAAAAAAGGGCACTTTCTCTCGAGGAAGAAAAAGGGAAGGTGCTCAAGCCCCTTTTTTGTCTATGTGTGCACGTGCCTGATTTAGAGTAATCTTTTATCAGAGGTGACTGTCCAAATTTTCTAATTTCAGAAATGTACATATACAAATGACGCAGTTAGCTAACATTAATTTAAACAATGTGAAGTTCATCTGAAGTCCTCACAGGGGTTGGGGTCATCTCTTCACAAGTGTCTTCATAGGAGGCTGGATCCAAAACTGGAGCTGACGTACTCTCTAGTCACCTTGGGAAGGGCATCCTGAGATAAAACAGAAAAGCAAATGGAGAATAATTAGTGTTGCTGTTCAACAAAGATAGTCATGTGCACTTGATATAAATGAATTACAAGAATATGAGATGCATAATGTGAATGCTTAGCAAAAGAAATGCATCTTTAATCTAGATTTAAACTGGGAGAGTGAGTCTGAGCCGCGAACATTATCAGGAAGGCTATTCCAGAGTTTAAGAGCCAAATGTGAAAACGCTCTCCCTCCTTTAGTGGACTTGGATATCCTAGGTACAACCAGAAGAGTTTTGTGATATTAAAGAGTGTGATGGATTGTGGGGCAATAGAAGATCGGTTAAAGGATTAGTTCACTTTGAAATGAAAATTACCCCAAGCTTTACTCACCGTCAAGCCATCCTGTATATGACTTTCTTCTTTCTGATGAACATAATCGGAGTTATATTAATAAATATCCTAATGTAATCCTTTGGGAGCTTAACCATTTAGGGCCTTATAGGTCAGTAGCAATGCTTTATAACTGATATACGGAACTTAATAGGTAACCAGTGTAGAGAAGATAAAATTGATGTTATATGATCATATTTTCTTGACCTAGTAGGAACTCTGAGCTAACTTTTCTGCATTAGAAACAGATAACACATGTTCTGTAGCTTAACTGTGTTTCTGAGGTGAAAGAATGCTGTTTTTGTAATATATGAAATATAATTTTATAAGTTGCTGTCTAATATAACACCCAGGTCTTTAACTGTATTGGATGAAGTAATTGTATTAAATTGTACTCTAAGAGATTCTGTGTACAGGTTTTTGGTTAATAAGTAATACTACATTTAATAGAAGAAAATTACTGGTCATCCAATATTTTATATTTTTAACACACTCTGTCTTATATTACCACGTGGCAGCATATATATTGAAAATAGCAGAGAGCCTAACACAGATCCATGATCTCAGATGTGGTCTTTTTCCTTTATTTGTCTAGTAGTGTTACATAACATGTATTTCTTTTGTATGTTTGATTACAGTTAGTGCTGAACACAGTTTAGCTGATACTGCAGCAACTGTTAAGCCAATTAATCCACCAGACCATGAGAAACCCAGAACAGGTATAGTAAGAGATACTCTAAATTCTATCTTACTTTTGACATTAAAATTAGTGTTCAATACTGGTTTTGCTTTGGGATACAGACTATACATTGAAAATTGTTTGTTTTCCCCCTAAAAATCAACTTATCACCACAAACTGCATAGGCCTAAAAATCTGCAAAAATTATTTTCTAAAACCACTTAAGATTTTGAGTCCCTACCATTATCATGGAGATTTTGAATGCATTCATCAATGTAAAAAAAAAAAAAAAACCTGTAAATTGGTTAACTGTAAATTACTTTACCATATACAGTACAGTATATCTTTGGTTTAACATCACATTAAATGTAATTTTACTGTAAAATACTGTCAAATATATAGTTTTTGTATGTAAACTAACTATAAACGACTATAATTTACAGAGAAAAACACATAAATCTATTACATAAAGTCCTAAGATAGGCTACAGTAGGCTGCTCTTGCCTTTAGCTAGGACTAAAGGCCTGTTCATACCAAGAACGATAACTATAAAGATATAGTTCTAAATCATTCTAAATATAAAGGAATAGCACTGTCCTCACCACAGCTATAACAATATAGAGAAACTATATCGTTGGGATCACTTTCAGAGCTCATTTTTTTTCCAGCTGTCGAACGATAAAACACTGACAACCAATCAGATTCCACTCTGCATTTAAAATGGCAGACGTCATTGCGGAGAAGTTAATTGCAGAGGTCCAGAAAAAGCCACCACTGTTTGACAAGTCAACCCCTCTTTTCGATGTACTTTAAAGATAATGGATATATGGAAAACAATCGGTCATATATACCCTCGGAATAAACGGTGAGAAGTATTAACAGAGATGAGATCATTAGCAACATTGTGTCGGCCCAGATAAGGTCCAGTTTAGGTTTATTTTTTTGCTCTTGGCTGACATGTGGCCTTCTTGTGGCCTAGATCTGGCAAACAGAAACGGCCCAAACAAGAACCGTAATTCAGTGCAGCATGTGGGCTGGATCTGGGTCGAAACAATGTTGCTATCTGGGTTATGTCAGGCTAGCAAACAGGGTAACATAAAATTACCTACCCAAAGCTATTTCGATAACATGGTCTTGCTTTGCCGTGAAAAAGACTAGGCGTTGTTTTTTAACTATTCACTCAAAACTTAGCATGCTGAGGACATCTGCCGTGTCTGTAAATGCAAAAAGAACAGAAAAAACATGATGTACACAGACAGCAACGTAGCATGGCCCAGATCCAGCCCACAACTGGTACATGTGGATTACATGCGGACCAGATATGGGCCGGATCTGGGCCATCACTATGTTGCTGTCAGGGCAGCGAGTGAGCTTAGAATTAACAAACCATTATCGTTCATTAATGTGGACGCAAATATAATTACTTTATAGTTATAGTTCTTGGCCTTTGTGTAAATGTGTCCCAGTACCATTTATTTGTTTGGCAGTGTTATGAGAACTATTACTGATGCTTCTGTGTTTGGTTACAGCAGCAGCCCCACGCAGTTTTGCAATTAATCGTGGCTATATAACCCAAACCGATGAGCCAATTGACTTCAACATGGATGAGACTTTGCCTGACTCTTCCTCAACTCCAAATAAAACCCGTGAAGGTACAAAATCCTTATAGACACACACCAACAACACTTTTACAATGAAGAAAATGGCCTTGTGTTTGTTTTAACTCTTCATCAAGGCCTCTTAGTCATGTTCAGTTGTCTGCTGGTGTAATAAGAGATGTCACTGATGGTGTTGTGTTTTTGGTTACAGGGATTGTTTTTTTAAGTTATACTATTAGACGGCCAGAATTGTCTCGGCCTAACTATAAAGGTGCACATCCATGTAACAGCACTGATCTGAATGAAGCAAACTGCAACCAGACTACAATCCTTAAGATCTCAGATGAGGCTGTTTTCTTCCTCAAAGGCCTGCTGGTCACACGCGTCATGCCCTCGTTCTACATCTTCATCATCCTCTTTAGTTTGCCCCTGAACGCTTTGGCCTTGGTGACGTTCACCTGTAAGATTCGAGCGAAGAAACCAGCGGTGATCTACATGTCTCACCTGGCATGTGTGGACCTGCTCTTCACCCTGCTGCTGCCTCTGAAGATCCACTACCAGCTGAACGCTTCAGATTGGGTGTTTGGTGAGGTGGCGTGTCGCGTAATCAGTGCAGCTTATTACTGCTACATGTACTGCTCCATACTGCTGATGATGTGCATGAGTGTGGACAGACTGCTGGCCGTGGCGCATCCCGTCGCCTCTCTAACCTGGAGGAGTGCAAGGAAAGCCACGTGCGTATGTGTGCTGGTCTGGCTGCTGGCGCTCGCTGGTACGGTGCCACTTCTCTCAATGAGACAAACATTCAAGATTAAGGATGTGGGCGTCACTTGTCACGATGCGCTGTTCCATGACGACCCTACAGATCAGCTATACATGTACCTGTTCTCCATCCTCTCTTGCCTCTACTACTTTGTGCCACTCATTGTCACCTTAGTGAGCTATTTTACCATCATATATGTGCTCAGTGGCAAGTCTAATCGATTAGCAAAATCGCCATCATTCTCAGAAAAACGAAAAAGAGCAGTGATTATGGTTATCGCCGTGCTGATGGAGTTTGTGTTGTGTTTCGCTCCAACCAATGGCATCCTGTTCTACCACTGTGTTCGTTTAGCTGGTGGAAACAGTGGGGAGGGAGATTCATCATATGCTGTTTACCTGGTGGCTGTGTGTTTGGGGAGCACAAGTGTTTTTCTAGACCCTTTTCTGTACTACTATGGCTCGTCTCAGTGCAGACAGAAGATCAGATCTGTGTTCTGGTGGAGAAGAGCAAAAACCAACCTATCAAATACAAGCACTCACACAGGATCCTCTTTTGTGAGTTGTGAGTATAGTCAGGCTAGTGTAAAGATATGAATTATTTAGAAAATTATTTTAACTTTTTTTCAAAAACTGAATACTTTTTATTGTTTATACTGCTGCTCATTGTGCCATTAACAGAAAACTGAATCTGAAATAGCCACAAATCTTGATTCATGCTAAAGCAGGATGAATTTCCCTTCCATGCTGTTAAATGTCCAGCTGTTAGTAGGACAGATTGACCCCGTGTAATCACATCTTCAAGGGACTCCATTTCCTGTTTGTGACTGAGCTTGTGTGAGAAATATGGTGATAGTGAAAGCATTTTTTTTTTACATTGCTATATTCAGATCACATCTGGAGAATGTCATGAGATTTCAGGCTGCAAAAATCTGAAGTTAAGTTGCAGATCTGTAGTAACCACGGAATTAAAAAATAAAAATATTAATTGTGAATTTTTATCTCAATATCTATTCAGTGTAGATTGCTAGACAATTGCAAAATCATACAAATAAGTGCTTAAGATTATACTTCATGTATAATATGTTGTTCTTTTAATATTTTGTCAGCATTTTCTGACCATTTATTTTTTTTAAAAATCCAAAAAAAGTTTCAGGCTCTATTTAGCGCCAAATTTGTGGAAAGTGCCAGCCAGCCAAATATAATAAATAAAGAAGGCATTCAAAACCATAGTAGGTGTGTCTAAATATATATATATTATATATATATATATATATATATATATATTATATATATATATATATATTTTTTTTTAGACACACCTACTATGGTTTTGAATGCCTTCTTATATATATATATATATATATATATGCGTGTGTGTTGACTAATTCTGAACGTAAAATGTTAAGCTGCAATTGTGTATTTCGTTATATGCATATAAACGCATTATCTGTATATTGTATATTACAGGAGTTTTTTCTATAACCTCTGTTGCTTTACAGGTTCTTCACTGCATGATATAAAATTGCCAGATGGAATGTGTAAATATTTGTTCGCATTTAATAATATGTGCACATACATAATATATGTAATGAATATGTTCTTAGATTATTATATTTTATAAGTAAATTGAACATATTTACAATATAGGGGCTAGTTGTCAAACAAGCTTATTTTATTTTTTTAAAATATTATTTTCTCTATTTTTTTCTGTTCTCAAAACCGTCATGTTAATGAATTATTGTGTGAAATATTAATTGGAGTAAAAAGTGTAAAACATGCCTTTGGTCTCTCCTATCATATTGTATCAGAAGGTCAGACTGTATACTTTTCTCAGTTCTATGTGACAAAACTGAAATGCTGAGATCTTCTCATACAGCATTATATTTATCTGTACCGATAAGCATAACTTCTGTGCGATTCAGATCTGAACATGTTATCTTAATGTGCTAATAAACTACTGTATTTCAAACATTTTTAAATATGTATATAATTGTGCTGACACTGTCACATGACATTAGTTTCTTAATGAAACTAATGTCATCTATGAAATCATTCTTAAAGACGTCTAACTGCAGCCCAAGAATAGACTAGTCATCGAATATACAGCTAATGAATGACTACATATATACATGTAATAGACATCAGAATAATGTCTAAAGGATTCTTTTCACTTAAATATAACTCATAAATGACAATCCATTCAAACCAATTAAATATAAAGGTTTTATTTAGAAAAAGAACTCAATATAACACAAAATGAAAAATAAATAATAAATACAATTTTACAAATACAATACTATTAAATATAATTTGCGTTTTTTTTTTTTAAAATATGAAACATTTTACAACTTTACAAAAAATTATAAAAAAAAAAAGATAAATAAAAAAGGACGAAAATCTGATTAATTGTTGGTTTTATTTCCATAGCATTCTGTAACTTAAACTATGTTGCCGCTGGAAAGTTCATCTGCCAAATAAGAAAAAAAAAAAAAAATATGCACAAGAAAAGCATTGTTGACAAAAGGGAGTCATTCTCTCTTTTTTTTTTTTTTGGATGCACCTTAGGGCTGGGCAATATAGTTTATAGGAATATATGGATATATTTTTCAAAGCAATATAGACTGAGACTATATCATTTATATCAATATAGCCTGATGTCACATTAAAATTATTTATTCAACCAGTTCTTAACCCATAAGAACCCGGACCAATTTCCCCTTATAGGAAAATTATGGGGCATATAAAATGGACCACTTAAAAAATGTTTCTGCAACTGTTTTTTTTTTAAATACAACCACTCCTTGTGAAAGATCTGTAATGTTACATATATGTGACATTGGGCGTTTATGATAAATTTTTAATGTTACATATTTGTCACATTGGGCTTTTATTTCTCATTTGAAAAAAATAACATTTTGTCAGTTTTCTTGCTAAATAACATTTTTTTCTATTTATTTTCTTTTCCACAACATTTTCAAAATTATAACTTTTCTGGGAAGATAAATAAAAAAAACTTTTTCAGAAGTAATACAGTTTCTGCATTTTATTTGCTTTGTCACATATTTCAAAACCACATAACTGTGACCATTCAATTTTACAACAACTTTTTTGTAACTTATCAAAATTCTACCTTTTCAGGTATACGGTTTAACCAGAAATAAAGTTTTAGAATATTTTTTCACAACTCGAAAATGTGCAAACTGAATAAAAATAAATAACTACCTCACACTGGAGGTAAAAATGTTGAACATGCATGTAGTGCAATAACATTGCAAAAGTGTGTATATTGTGCAATAAAACTGTAAACAAACAAACAATACAATGCTCAGTGAAAAAAAAACTTGTTCACTCTGATCAAACCATTGTTATCACTTTTCTCACTTTTTTGGCAATTTAGGGCAGATGGAAGTTTTTGAAGCAATTTCTGTCCTCAGTGAAGCAAAGCCGCACATCACATTCTCACAGACAGTGGTGGTTGCAAGGACTTTGCAGAATTTGCAACGGCCACGTGTGTCACATTTTGCAGGCCAATATGCAACCTGGTCAGTGCGAACAAGATAAAATAACCTTAAAATAGTACCAAAATATGATATCAACATATGTTATACCTGTTTTATACCATATACTGCATACCTGTTTTAGTTACAGGTATGCAAAAAAAAATTCTAAAATACATTTCATTAACAATGTTATTAATTTTACATTTATTTTGTTTACATATGTTAAAATATGCTTTTAATTGAGCAGCAGAATATATATAAAACACTAAAATGATTGAATCATCTAAATTATTTGAGCAGCTCATTACCATTTTTCTTAATGTGACACATACGTCACATCAAAATTCCACCTACTGTTTTAAGATTAACAGCCCGATGTGACACATATGTCACCACAACATTTTTAACTTGTTTTATATCAATTTGTGCAAGACATGTTTTAAAATCAGGTCAAGTGTAATCTAGGATATGTTATTAAAACATTAGAATTGTTGCATGGGTTGAAACATACCTTTAGTAACAAAAACAAGCGTTTTTAAAAATTGCTGACACTGCAACATGTGCACACCAGGCAGGCCACAATTTTGGAAATGTTACCATGTCAACAAAAATGCACAGATTGTCACATGACTGAACCTGGATGTTCCTTAAATGTCACTTAGGGACTTCCTGGGTTGAAAGTAAGGGATAATGCTTTAAAAAGACCTTTCCAGATTATCACCAGTGTTTGTGACACCCACGTCACCACGGATTCTTATGGGTTAAAAAACAAAAAAAAAACAAAAAAAAAAACATTGTGTATCACCATTCAGTTGTCTGGTCAATGTTTACACCTACACACATACTTCTAATGACTGAAAACAATGCAGTGTTCTCAAAAGCCTCCTTCTGCAGAGGACCACCCCCCTTCATATTGAACTTTGACATGAAGGAATTTTTTAAAACCCTAAAATATAATACAATTTAAGGTGATTAACAGTTGCAGACAAAGACTGACATTTAAAAAATGGCCGGTAAAGGAAATCTTTTTTAAATTTCTGATTTGCGTTGTGACCACATGAAAGTACATTTCTGATCTTTTGCTACATTATGAACCATCCAGACCTCTCAGGTCATCTGGGGCAGGTCTGCTTTCTATCCCTAGAGTCAAAACTATGGTCAAGCAGCATTCAGTGCACTGTTACCTGATAAAATGTCACTGATCCTACTTGTGCTTAATGGTGCGAAATCAGATTATAAAGTCATTTCAAATACAAGTTGATCATATACAGACCATATAGGTGTCGATAACCCTTGTTTTTTATGATAAGAGTTATTTGATAAACTAGTATTATCTAATACAATGTTTATTTGTTTGTGTTTATCAAACTCATATGTTAACCTGTAGCTGTTTAAAGAGAAATGGCAAGCATAGACCTCCTGAAGTTGATGCTCATCTTTTCACTGAATAGCTGAAAAGTGTCTGTATCAGCAGAACAGACTGAGCACTGTATGAGGGTGTCTATCTAGATACTGAGGTTTTACGACTTTTAAGTCTAGAGTGAGAAGATTGATGGGGGTCAATTTTTTTTTGCTTTCTACTATAATTGTGCATAGCCTATATGGGGTAAGTACATCAGTAATTAAAAGTGCTATGACTTGCTGATCTACTAGAATTCATATTAAATTACTTTTTATAAATTGACCCACAGCACTGTTAAAAATGAGCAACTGTTTATGGGCTGAAACAGAAAAAGGAAGTCTTTAAATTCATGACCTTGCAGGCAGATAGAAAACATTGCAAATGCTCAATCACAAGAGACTAGGTTGCTAGTACTTTTTACTGTAGATGGCCTTGTTTTATGACTGGGTTTATTAATCTATACATGTTCTTAAAGTTAATCTCTTCCTCTTAGCAAATGTGTCATATTAGCCTTTACTTGTCTGGTAATGTTTTGTTTGTGTGGTTACAGATGGCTCTTAACGCAATTTCGCTGTTACAACAGAGACCTATGAGACAACAGAAAATGTTTCCTTTTCAGATGGGGTGTTGTATAAAAAGAGACTATTCTAAAGAACATTATTTTAACTGGAATGACTGGGTTTCTTGAAGCAGTAACGGTAAATGTGACCGCACCTTTAAAGAATGTTAACAGATGGACACCCAATCTCTTGTCTCATATTCACATGCTTTGGCTAGTCACAGAATCACTGCATGTTGTATAAACAGAAGTTTCAGCATTTGAGACAAACATTCATGATTAAGGATGTGGGTGTTAGCAAAGTCCCTTTAAGACAAGTCATTTCACTCGGCGACCATCTTTGAAACGCCTCTGAAAGCGCGTCTGACTTTTTCTAAACCAGTGCTTCTAACGGCGCTGCAGTGACGCGATGACTTTACCAGTCGGCGAGTGGCTCTTATTTAGAAGGCCAGACTTATTCCGCCATATTGCGCATTACACTTTATGCCGCCATCTTTATAAAACTGTCTTTGAACTTCCGTTTTGCGTTAGCTCTGTACATTTCTATGGCATCACTGTCAAAGAATAATTAGTTGGTTAAGTGGATTTAACGTTAGCTACTTGTTGTAGAGTTAATGAAAGTTATCATGAGCATTGTTATGTTTAACCCCTTAAGACCGGATGGAGCGTCGGCGCTCCCATTTGCGTGCCTCTCTTTAAAAGCCAATAAAAATTGAATCCATATAGGTAGCACAAAAATTCTTTTTGCATACAAAACCAGAGACTTTAAAGTTTCATATCAAGCCTCCAACATGCTTCTGTTGCGTTGTTTTCACCCTCTAATGAGTCTGAGTAATATGCATTTACAACAAAAATAGCACAGCCGCTAACTGAATACAAGTATGTATATTTCACGTGCTCGTAACTTCATGAAAAATGCACAGATCATAGAAAATTGCACATCAATATTTAAAGCAATATTTAAAACATGAATCCAAAATCATATATAATATAATATATATAATATAATATATTGCGTTGTTCACAAGATATTACTCACGGAATGATTATCATACTTGGCTAAAAACATGTCTTTCATCTCTCCGGGATGCAGTGTGTATCCAATGATCCCGGACCCATCCATGTTCGTTTTCCAATGTGGAATAACACATAATAGATATCATTTTAAAGCTTAGAATCTCATCTTTTTAATGCATCTAACCATTTTGAAAAACTCCTAACAAGTGCTGAGAAGTGCCTCTAAACCGGAGTTTACCCGTTGGCGCCACCTGGCTGCGGAAAAAATGAACAACAATTTTTCAAACTATTCTTTATGCTATCAGCACGAAATTTGAACCAGATGCAGCTCACATATAGGAGAGCATCACCAAAAAATAATGTTTTAGCGATCTTATTGTGTTCCTGAGTTATTCAATGTCAAATAAAAAAAAAAGAAAAATTATTTTTAAAAAAATATATTTTTTTGTCTTTTATCAGCTGTTTCTCAGCAAGAAAATGTCCAAATGTAATGTAATTTATATTTTCTTAAAATTTAAAATGTTTTCTTTCAAATGATACATACCTTTTGACCCTCCTTGCTAGAGATTTGGAGTTATGAGTCTTTACTTTTGTGTGTGTCGCTCAGAAAAAAAAAAACTCTAAAAAAGCCTTCAGGTCTTAAAGGGTTAAAGCAGATGTCTTAACAAATGTCAGTAGATCAGGAAGATTTTAAAACGAGCAGTTCATTCATAAATGTAATATCGCTGTGGAAATACAAACCGGAATTCAAAAGACAACGAGCGCTGAAAAGGGGCGGGGCTACATAAGGTCTATAGTCTTTGGTGTTAGTTGTCACAATGAATGTGCTCATCCATGACCTTGAGGACCCTACAGATCAGCTATACATGTACCTGTTCTTCATCCTCTCCTGCCTTCTTGCCACTCATTGTCACCTTAGTGAGCTACTTTACCATCATATATGTGCTCAGTGGCAAGTCTATTCGATTAGCAAAATCGTCATCACTCTCAGGAAAACGAAAGAGAGCAGTGATTATGGTTATCACTGTGCTGATGGAGTTTGTGATGTGTTTCGCTCCAGCCAATGGCATCCTGTTGTACCACTGTGTTCGTTTAGGCATCAGAGGGAAGGGAGATTCATCATGTTGGTAACCAAATAGTTTCTGGTCCCCATTTACTTCCATAGTAATTTTTCCCATTGAAGTTAATAGGGACCAGTCAAGTCAAGTCAAATTTATTTATATAGCGCTTTTTACAATTGGTAATTGTTTCAAAGCAGCTTTACATATTAGAAGCACAGAAAAAAGAGAAGTGGTTTAAAATAAACTGTACAAACAAGCGTGGTAATATGTAACATATACAAGATGGTGCTACATTAAGCCAATGTCGGCTCCGTTTGGTAGTGAAGTCAAGACCTCCTAAACCGAGACCAAGACTAGTGTGTGTCGAGGCCAAGACAAGACCAAGACCAGTCTAGCACTCCTCAAATTCATCTGAGAGATCCACATTTACTGCCTGATAAATGTCTTATTTTTTATAAAAAATTACGGTTAGAATAATAAGACACTATATAGAGCTGTTATCAATCAATTGATATCACTAACAACAAAATTCATCTTTACGCTGCAGAGGTGGAACAGAAGTTGCATCTGAATTTGTACAATCACAAATGCATAAATGATGTTGAGATTAATGTTTTAAAAATAACATTTTGATTATTGTACATTTATAAAAAAAAATCAGTATCACATTTGCACTTGTGCTCATATTTGTAAAAACAGCTCTCTTTCTTGTGATATTGCTTAACTATATCATATGTTATAATAGAAATATCAGGATATTACAAGTACTTTTTTGCAATCATATCTTGAATTTTTGGGCCATTTGTATTAATTTTGGTGACATTTATGACACAATCCCTTGTTGATTTCTGACAGTAACAAAAATAAATGAAATTAGAAATAAGTTGATTGCATTTGAAGCAGGAAGCTTTAATTCCAATAAAATGAATGATGTTAAGAAAGAAATCAGACATTGCAACTGCAATTTAGTGATATCCCCGCTTTTGTGGTCTTGAAATAAAAAGAGTCCTTTTAGTCTGAGACCAAGACAAGAAAAAAAGAAAAGAAAAAAAAAGTTTCAGGCTCTACTTTGTGCCAAATTCATGGAAAATGCCAGTAGCCAATGCCAGTCAGTAATAAAAATAAAATAAAACACACAAAAACTACCCCAAGGGGGAAAACATGTCTTGACTTGACTACACAGCAAGGAACCACATGGGAGGGAAACATTTGAAGGAGAGACACACAACAACGATCTGGCACAGGGGCCCTTTTCAGAAAGGAGGTTCAGTGAAAACTCTGAGTATGTTAACCCTGGAATAAGCGAAACTCTGGGTTTTCCGTTTCAGAATAGGAGGTGGCAAAAGGAAACACATAGGCCTAACAAGCCATGTGCTCACACAAAACATGACAAAAACTCAAGCACATGGCCAGCAAAACAAATCACCAGCCATGTGCTCAAACAAAACAAGACATGAACACACAGCTAATGAGAATGCTCATAAGCCGCATGTACACACAAAACATGATAAATCTTGTCCTTTTAACATTTAAGGGGTTTTCTTTTCACATGACTAACAGCGCTGTCAAAGCATTTGTCAGTTTCAGCTTGTTCTGTTTTCGAAACAATTCAGTCTTTTCAATGTAAAGGTCTTCACTACTGACTGACACACTCATAAAGACAGTCTTTGCTGCCATCTAATGGTGTAATAATGTAACTTCTGTTGCTGTTCACGGTCAGGGACTATTTTTTTTCCGGCGGAAGGAAGGCTTTCAGAAAAAGTTTACTTCATGAAAGTTGCATTGATTGACTGATTGTTCTGGCTTTAATATTTGTATTGTGTGGTAACCATTTTATAAAAGCAATAAGGTACTCATGGCTAGTGCTGTATCGTGAATAAGTCACGGCTGAAGGGCGTTGTTATACAAGACGCGAAGCGGAGTTGTCAAACAAGCTTATTTTACTTTTGTTTAATAGCCTATATTCTTTATTCTGTTCTCAAAACTGTCATGTTAATGTGTGAAATATTGATTCAAGTAAAAAGTGTAACAACATGCCCTGGTTTCCCCTATAGCCTAAATCATATTGTGAAGGTCCTACTGTATATGATATAGCCTAGGTACTTTTCTCAGTTTGTGACAAAACTGAAATGCTAAGATATTCAGTAGAGGAGTGATAAGGTTGCTTAGTCATTTTTTCTGTTGCATTATGTTTATCTGTTGTGCAGATTAAGCATAACTTCCTCATTCCACAGATAACTATTCTCAGATCTGAACATGTTATACAGAAATGAACCGATCAACTGAACACACCTTTGCTAAGCCATGGCATGAACTGTGGTCGAAAGCTCAAATCTGATTGGCTAAAGACAGATTCTGATGGGAGGAGAGCGCTGCCTTTACAGTCTCAAACACACACACACACACACACACACACACACACTCACAAATACCAAGACGATTGATTCACACGCTAATGACGATCTGCACATCAGATTCAAGGATAAACTCGTAAATTTTAAACACTCGAAACTTTTTGTGCAGTTGTACATCTATGAATTGCGTTTTGCGTGAATTAGGATCCATGCATGTGTGCATCATGTTTTTTTGTATGAAATATTAATAAGACTGATCTGGTTCCAACTCGTGCCTATTGATTTTGGAGTAAAACGTCTAGAGTTGGAAATAGACAGATGATCATCATGGGGATGAAAATAATCTTGCTTTCAGTTGTAATCGCACACATGTGCACTGCCACTGACGGTAAGTATAATCAGTTCAATATGCATAAAAAAATAACTTGCAATTGTATGTCCTGATGATGCATAACTTATAGTAACTTATAGTATCTATCATATTATGAGTGTCAGGAATTTTCATTTGCTTTCGCAATTCATAATGTTTTCACAGTTTTATCTTATTTCTAAACGAGAATCGAACCTTAAAATACTATAGCTGTAGCACCATGGTACGGTGATAGTATCAGATGCATTGTAAAAAAAAAAAAAAAAGAAACATTTTTATCAAAGCCTGTATTCAAGAATTCAAGAGATGTTGCAGGCACCACATTACAATACTAGACAAACCACATAAGGCAATGAGATGAGGTCCTCAGTGCTCTCTGCTGTACTTTTGGCAATGTCTTTCCAAACATTGAAACACTTCAGATACTATATTTCCCAGCCTTTGTTGTCATGAGCCCCCTTTTTAAAGGAAAAGCGGAATGTGCTCCTTTTTTGCTGGATATAATTTAAAATAGTTTAAATATACTAATCACCATGTAGCACATATATTATGCCTTGAATGCAGTGGCGTAACTTTAGCCAAAAATTACTTTACCCAATACTGTAGTTACTAAGTTCCCTTTCGATACTTCACTCGTACTGCGTATGGGGAAAGGTCTCCCTTTTTCCCCGCTGCTGAAGCCTTTTTCAATAATGCAGTGTAACTGCACCGTCATTGGTTCACTCATAGACAAGTTGTTGAACCAATGGCGGCGCGGCATAGCTGCGTGGCCTATGGCGACAAAGCGCGCGAATATTCCCGCCGAAATGGGTGGGGTATGGGGCTATATAAGCAGGCGTTTCGCCATAGGATTTCAGTGTTTTCTCCTTCAGCGACGACATCTACTTCTCTTCGCTGATCTCCGCCTGAAGCCGAAGAAGCTCGCCGCCTTCTGCTCTCGCCGCCGTCTGAAGAGGCTCCCGCAGCGGACTCGCCGGCGCCCTCGCGGACTGCAGCTTCTAGCGCCGTCGCCGAGCCGCCGCCTCCCGCTTCCGGCCGCTTCCTGTGTGTCCCCTGCCGCCATCCGGCGCGCCGCCTGAGAGCTTCATCCGCGGCTTAAATGCCGCTCTAAAAGAGCGATTTTCAGCGGTTTTCACCGCTCTAAGAGCTTCCGCGGCCCTCGCCGCTCTAAAAGAGCCACCCAATTGCCGTTTTCACGGCAGCGGCGTCTCACGATGCCCCGCCACTCATGTGGTACTTGCAGGGCCCCCCTGCACGACGACGATGGACACAGCGAGTGTGTCGCTTGCCTGGGCAAGCCCCACGCAGACGGCGCGCTCGCTGGAGACTCATGCCCGCACTGCGAGTGTATGAGTCTCGCTTCCCTGCGCTCGCGGGTCGCCTTCTTCACTGAGGGGCGATCTCGCCGCTCGCGCCCTCCCGTCTCCTTCCTCCCGCAAGCCGGTGAGGAAAAGACAGCGGGGTAGAGCGACTCAGCGCCAGGAGTTGAGCGAGCTCACGCCGGCCCAGCCCCCTGCGTGCCTCGCCCTCTCCTCCCAGGGAACTCTCTCCCGTTCTGTTCTCTCACCCTGAGCAGCGTCCCTCCGCAGAAGCGAGTGACCTCGTCTCATTCGGGGGAACAGACGCCGAACAAGACGACTCCATGTCTCTTGCGGCTTCCGAAGCGGAAGGATGGGCTGGCGAGCCGGAAGACCCCGCTCCACCGCCTCCCTTGGAACCCATCGAGCATGGCCAGGGCATGGATGCCGAGCTCTTCCGCATCCTGTCTAGGGCCGTTGAAGAGCTGGACCTCGAGTGGGCCCCTCCAGAGGAGCCGTCTCGCAGCCGCCTGGACGAATGGTTTCTGCCAGGCCGCCGCCAAGCACCTCGCCAGCGTTCAGCGCCCTTCTTTCCTGAGGTCCACGAAGAGCTGACGAAGTCGTGGCGCGCTCCTTACTCTGCCCGCCTCCACACTACGCACCGCTCCGCCCTCACCGCCGTCGACGGCGCCGAGGAGAAGGGATACGAGCACTTGCCACCCCTAGATGAAGCGGTGGCTGCTCACCTCTGTCCTCCCGCAGCTGTGGGTTGGAAGACGAAGAGGGCCCTTCCTTCCAAGCCCTGTCGGACCACCTCTACTCTGGCTGGACGGGCTTACACCTCGGCGGGCCAAGCTGCCTCTGCGCTCCACACCATGGCCATATTTCAAGTATTCCAGGCCAAACTCCTCCGCTCTCTGGATGAGTCTGGAATCGTCGCGCCAGCCTTCAAAGATCTCCGCAGCGCCACGGATCTTGCCCTGCGAGCTACGAAGGCTGCGGCCCAGGCCATCGGTCGTTCCATGGCTAGCCTGGTCGTGTTGGAGCGCCACCTGTGGCTCAACCTAACGGAGATCAAATACCTAGACAAGACGGCCTTCTTAGACGCCCCGGTCTCGCCTTCCGGTCTCTTCGGGCCTGCAGTGGATGGCTTCACTGAGCGCTTTACTGCCGCGCAGAAATCGTCTCAGGCTATGAGGCATTTCTTGCCTAAGCGCTCCAGCTCCGCTTCTGCGTCTAGCCGCCCCAGGACTGCGCCGGCTCAGCAGAACAATCCAGCCCCACCTGCAAAACAGGCAGCGCCGCCCCAGGAGCATCGCCAGCGCTCGCGCCCTGCGAAGCGCCCTCCCTTCCCGAGGCGCCAGGGACCCCGGCCCAGGATTGTGCTGGACCCGGTGCCTCCGAAGTCGTCCTGATTTGTCGGACAGGAAGAGGATGGGGGACCATCCCGTTACGACCGGACCACCCCAAAAGCTCCCACGAGTAATTTCCCCTCCGCCTCGTTTATTTCCGGGCGTGGGAAACATACTCCAAGTGACAGCTGGGCCCACACCTGTTGCGCCCACTCCAAACGCCGTTTTCACGGCGAACAAATTTTTACCTCATCACAAAAAGAGCAAATTTCCTCTTCCACCCCTCGCGGTGTACGACCCTCTCAACGGCGGTCTGTCACCCAACATTATTCAACCCCTAGCCACTCGGGCCGAGGCCTGGCAGGCCATCCCCGATGTGTCAGAATGGGTCATGGGGATCGTAAACCAGGGCTACTCGCTCCAGTTTGCACGACGGCCCCCCCGCTTCGCCGGGGTGCTTCAAACGTCGGTCAATCCGGACGACGCTCATGTCCTCCGGGCCGAAGTCATGTCGTTGCTGGAAAAAGGAGCTGTGGAAATGGTTCCTCCGTCAGAGAGCGAGACAGGCTTTTACAGCCACTACTTTCTGGTCCCCAAAAAGGATGGCGGTCTCAGACCCATCCTAGACCTCAGGCTTTTGAATCACTCCCTCATGAGACGGAAGTTCAAAATGCTGACGCTGAAGCAGATCCTCGCGCACATTTGCCCCGAGGACTGGTTCTGCTCGCTGGACCTGAAGGATGCGTATTTTCACATCCAGATAGCCCCCCGTCACAGACGATTCTTGAGATTCGCATACGAAGGGGTGGCATACCAATATACGGTCCTGCCCTTCGGGCTGTCTCTGGCTCCCCGCACTTTCACCAAGTGCATGGACGCGGCGCTTTCCCCTCTGAGACAGATGGGAATCCGGGTTCTGAATTATCTCGACGACTGGCTCATCTTAGCCCGTTCGCGAGTCGAGCTGGAACGCCACAGATCCGTGCTCCTCAGCCATCTACAATGCCTGGGTCTCAGGGTCAACTTAGCCAAGAGCTCGCTATGCCCCACTCAATGAATCTCGTTTCTGGGAGCAGTTTTCGACTCGTCCGTATGACGGCAGTAGTCTCGCCCTGGCAATTCAGCAGCTCACGGCATCTGTCACGAACAAAGCCTATCTCCCTCTGAAGTTTTTCCAGAGGCTGCTAGGGCTGATGGCTTCCGCCTCCCCGGTGCTGCAGCTAGGCCTTCTTCGGATGCGGCTTCTTCAGTACTGGTTGAAGTTCCGGGTTCCTCCCAGCGCATGGCGGCACGGCCGCCTATGTCTCAAGGTCAATCGGGCCTGTCTTCTAGCCCTGAAACCTTGGATGGATCCAGTATGGTTCCAGCGCGGAGTCCCTTTACGGGTGGTCTCACGGAGGACGGTGCTCTCAACAGACGCCTCCAACTTGGGCTGGGGCGCTGTGTGCGAGGGCAGACCGGCCTTCGGCTCGTGGAGCCACGAGGAAAGCCATCTACACATCAACTGTCTAGAGATGCTAGCAGTGATGAAAGCCCTTCAGTTCTTTCAGGCTTACTTGACGGGACGTCATGTTCTAGTTCGGTCAGACAGTATGACGGTGGTGTCATACCTGAACCACCAAGGCGGTCTTTCGTCCAGCCGCTTATGCGCTCTGGCGAAACGTCTGCTGGAATGGGCTCTTCCGAGGCTTCAGTCGCTCAGAGCGACTCATGTTCCTGGCAGGAACAATCTGGGTGCGGACATGTTGTCACGGAGCAACATCCCCTCCGACGAGTGGATGCTCCACCCCCAAGTGGTCCTCACGATCTGGGAGCTCTTCGGGAAGGCAGAGGTAGACCTCTTCGCCTCAGAAGACAACTCTCATTGCCCAACATTTTTCTCGAAGGAAGTAGATGCTCTGGCCCACACATGGCCCAGCACGCTCCTTTATGCTTTCCCTCCGATCGCACTGATCCCCCAGGTCATCAGGCGTATCAGAGAAGACCAGCACAGAGTCCTTCTGGTGGCCCCGCTCTGGAGGAACCAGGTTTGGTCCTCAGAGCTATTCAGGCTCTCTCTAAGAGCCCCGTGGCCGATTCCCCTGAGACGGGACCTCCTCTCTCAGGCAAACAGAACAATCTGGCACCCACAGCCACAGCTCTGGGCTCTGCACCTCTGGTCCCTCGATGGGAGCCGACTAGCCTCCCCGAGGACGTCCTAAATACCATTTCTCAGGCTAGAGCCCCGTCTACGAGGCGCCTCTACGACCAGAAGTGGTCAGTCTTTGTTGATTGGTGTTCAACACGCAACATAGACCCTGTGGAGAGTGACGTATCTTCCATACTGTCTTTCCTCCAAGAACGCTTGGAAATGGGGCGCTCCCCTTCCACGCTTAAGGTTTACGTAGCAGCCATTGCAGCGTTCCACGCTCCTATTGCTGGCCAATCGGTGGGACGAAACGGGCTTGTGATCCGTTTTTTGAGAGGTGCTAGGCGTTTGAATCCTCCTCGCCCTCTCACTATTCCCTCCTGGGACCTCTCGTTGGTCCTCAGGGCCTTGAAAGGAGCCCCATTTGAACCAATGGGTTCAGCCGACCTCAGGCCCCTAAAAACCTAAAAACCGCTCTGCTACTAGCACTAGCATCGGTAAAGCGTGTTGGCGATTTGCAGGCCCTCTCCGTGAACCCTGCATGCCTCGAATTCGGGCCTGGTGACTCTAAGGTCGTTCTGAAACCTAGGCATGGCTACGTCCCTAAAGTGCTCTCAACTCCGTTTAGAGCTCAGGTCATCTCGCTCTCTGCTCTTCCTCCCTCGGCGGACGAACCAGAGCTGCAGCTACTCTGCCCAGTCAGGGCATTGAGGACCTACATAGACCGATCACAGTCTTTCAGACAGTCGGATCAGCTTTTTGTTTGTTTTGGCGGCCGCACCAAAGGGTCTCCGGTCTCGAAACAACGCATTTCCCGTTGGATAGTGGATGCTATTAACCTGTGCTACTCCTCACTGGGCACTAATTGCCCCATAGGAGTCAGGGCCCACTCCACTAGAGGAATGGCTTCCTCATGGGCTTGGTCCAACGGAGTTTCCATCCAAGACATCTGTGAGGCGGCCGGCTGGTCTTCGCCTTTGTCAGGTTCTATCACCTCGATGTCCCGACCTTACAAGCTCGGGTCCTGTCGGTGTGATTAGCGGCCTTCAACAAGTCCCGCTTCACGCCACCATAGGAAGTATCTTCCTTCAGTGTAACCATGGGTTCGGTTAGGCTTTGCCTCCGCTTGTCCTTTTGGCCCCCCTCTGGGTTGGCCAAATGCAAGCTATATCGTTCCCAGCCGTGGCACGGCGTGGTTGAATTCGTTCCCCATACGCAGTACGAGTGAAGTATCGAAAGGGAACGTACTCGGTTACTAACGTAACCTCGGTTCCCTGAGATACGGAACGAGTACTGCGTCACTTGCCGTGCCACGAGGCTGCGGCTCAGGGTCGTCGCTTCAGTCGATTGACACTGAAATCCTATGGCGAAACGCCTGCTTATATAGCCCTATACCCCGCCCATTTCGGCAGGAATATTCGCGCGCTTTGTCGCCATAGGCCGCGCTGCTATGCCGCGCCGCCATTGGTTCAACAACTTGTCTATGAGTGAACCAATGACGGTGCAGTTACACTGCGTTATTGAAAAAGGCTTCAGCAGCGGGGAAAAAGGGAGACCTTTCCCCATACGCAGTACTCGTTCCGTATCTCAGGGAACCGAGGTTACGTTAGTAACCGAGTACGTTTTCTACAACTAGGCCTATAGGGTATTATGCTACAATATACACTAGTTTACTGCAGTAAAAAGTAATGTATACTACAGTATTCCTTACACTTTATCAGTTGAACTATAGTTAAAGGTGCCCTAGTGTTAAACTTTGAGTGCGCAGTTCGCCATCACTTGGTTATGGAAAACAAACAAAACGTTGCTCAGTGCTTATTTCTCTCTTCGGCAGCTTTATTCAGCATAACTTGAACGAGCATCAGTCTGCCCAGTACAACATAAAACAGCGTCTTCCGTCACAATGTAACGTCATCACGTTCAAAACCGTAATACCTCTAGATAAAACAATAGGCAATTTGGCTGATACCGTAATACAATGTGCAAATCTCAACATGTACGCCCCCAATATTTGCATATGCCAGCCCATGATCGAGGCATTGCACAAGGACAGCCAGTATTAACGTCTGGATCTGTGCACAGCAGAATTGTCAGACTAGGTAAGCAAGCAGGGCAACAGCGAAAATGGCAGATGGAGCAATAATAACTGACATGATCCATGATAACATGATATTTTTAGTGATATTTGTAAATTGTCTTTCTAAATGTTTCATTAACATGTTGCTAATGTACTGTTAAATGTGGTTAAAGTTACCATCGTTTCTTACTGTATTACTGTATTCACGGAGACAAGAGAGCCGTCGCTGTTTTCATTATTAAACACTTGCAGTCTGTATAATGCACAAACACAACTTCATTCTTTATAAATCTCTCCAACGGTGTGTAATGTTAGCTTTAGCCATGGAGCATATAGCCTCAAACTCATTCAGAATCAAATGTAAACATCAAAATAAATACAATACTCACATAGTCCGACGCATGCATGCACTATGCATGACAAACACTCTGTAAAGATCCATTTTGAGGTTTATATTAGCTGTGTGAACCTTGTTTATGCACTGTTTAACCCAAGCGCTGGGGGCGGAGAGCGCGAGCATTTAAAGGGGCCGCAGCATGAATCGGCGCATTTCTAATTATGCCCCAAAATAGGCAGTTCAAAAAATTAATAAAAAAAAAACTATGGGGTATTTTGAGCTGAAACTTCACAGACACATTCAGGGGACACCTTAGACTTATATTACATCTTGTAAAAAAACATTCAATGGCACCTTTAATACTACAGTATGCTGTAGCATTCATTAACAAAGTGTTGTAAATACTATAATATGTACAGTATACAATTTACTATAGTATGATTCAACATTAAAGTATTTACTATGAATTACTATAGTTTTTTTCATATGGGTTTGTTTTAAAAAGTGGGATGGGATAAAATGTGTGTGTGTGGTCATCATTACAATTATAAATGCATCTTGTTGAGATATTAACATAGACCTCATGTTTAATATGATAGTTTCATCCTTCTACTATAATTAGTATTAGATTGTTCTGGTGGACTAGTGGTAGAACTTTTGTTCAGTGTGGCAAAGGTTCTGGGTTCTAATCCACCCTTGTATAATTTATTTAATTTTTTTTCTCATTAAAACCAATGTTGTTCATCAGTGATTGTATATCAAGAGCAGGGATGCGATTATGTGCATTTTGTCTAGTGATTTCACTGGAGATAATAGAGTGTCTCCACAACAGCGTTAAGCGATAGACAGAAGCACTTGTCCGTGTGAAGACTGCGCCAAGAAAACGCTGTTGCGCCTCTGATAACAGCGGCAACAAGCACTCAGCATGATTTCAAAAACAACATATCCCAGTGCCATATTGCCTATTATTTAACATAAACGAATGTTTAATTTGTCCTAGAAGATAGGCACTAATTCTGTGTTAATTTGTAAAATAAACAAAAATAGATCATATTTAAATGCATAAAAAAACAACAACTAAAAAACAGTTTGTCAACCCCAGAATGCCAATGTAAAGGGTTGGGCAATGAAACTGAAACAACTGGTTTTAGACCACAATAATTTATTAGTATGGTGTAGGGCTTACTTTTGCGGCCAGTATAGCATCAGTTCATTTTGGGAATGACAGAGAAACAAGTCCTACACAGTGGCCAGAGGGATTTTGAGCCATTCCTCTTCCAGACCATTGTTCAGGTCACTGTGTGATGCTGGTGGAGGAAAACATTTTCTTGCTCCTCCAAAAAAATACCCTTAAGTGGCTCAAACATCTTTACTTCTGGTGACTGTGCAGGCCATGGAAGATGTTCAACTTCACTTTCTTGCTCATCAAACCATTCTGTCGCAAGTCTTGCTGTATGTATTGGTGCATTATCATGTTGATACACGTCACCCCCTTCAGGGAGCACATGGTCCTCCTGAATGGTTCGGTAGTCCTTGGCAATGAGGCGCACATCAAGCACAGAAGGGAATGCAATGATATTGCAGCCCAACCCATCACTGATTCACCCCTGTGCTTCACTCTGGGCACACAACACCACAGTCCAGGTGTCTATCCTCTTCAGGGTTTCTTCACACCATAACTCCATTGAAGGTGGACACATCAGAGAACAATACATGTTTCATATTGTCCACAGCCCAAAATTTGCACTATTGGCACCAATGAAATCGACATTTAGCATTGGCACAAGTGACCAAATGTTTGGCTAGAGCAGCCTGAACATGAACATTGACTCTAGAGCTCCCGATGAACAGTTTTGGTGGAAATAGGAGAGTTGAGGTGCGCATTTAATTTTAGATTTTTATATTTTATGTATAGTATACAGTATGGGTTGGTACCAGGACATCCCTTTCAGACGGTTTCCTCTTGCGTCGACAATTACTCCTGTTGGATGTGGTTCATTGCCCAACCCCGGCAAATGGACCTGACATTGATGAATTTTTGGGCAATATACAATTCTTGAATACATTTACCTTACAGTCTTCTTGTAATAGTAATGTTAATAGTAATGAAATCAAATGGTGAAACTTCTCCTTTTGGGGAATTGGAGGTTCTTTGAGGTACGACTGATACTTTGTATCAGTAGGCCTACTTTAATTTGCTTTGGATAGAAGCATCTGCTAAAATAGCTTAAAAATGTGTCCTAATTGCCTGTATTTGTCTGGTGGAGTTGTGTGCATTGTCGCTAGACCCTTTTTAACTGGGGCAGGAGCCTAGTGATAAATCCTTGTCTGGCAATGGAGATTACTGTATATGGACCTGAGACTCACTTTCCATGACAATATTTCAGCAATCATGTGATAGGTGTTTGGAATCGAGACTAACAATGCCAGATTTGCAAATTAATCACTTTTTTGATCTAATCAGGATTGCAAAAAGGTATGACTACTAAATCGTTTGCAGCAGTTTCTCACACTGTAATGGGATAGTAATGGGATACTTTATAAGACAGAAAACAAAAAGAGTGCTGGATAGAGTTGATATTTAGGTTTCATTAAGGCTTTATTTACTTACTAACTTGATCACATATGTAGTTTACAAGATGACGATTAAGAATGAATTTTTACGATGTGATTCGTTTGATTTTTAGAAAATAAGCTTGAAGGTCCTCCCCTAAACCTAACCGTTATTGAATGAAAACATACAAATGAGATCGTATGAATTGGCCACAAACTCAGAAAAGTGAAAAAAAGTTACTAATTGCCATGAGATTGTGTTTTATCTTCTATCCATTGTAAGAAACAAAACTCTAAAATGTCATTGATTGTCAGCAATGAAGCAGCACTTTATTGTGATCAGATTGTGAATGACTCTATACTGCAGGGAAAGAATTTATGTCCATATATTCAAAATATGAAAGGCAAGAAACACCCAGGTTGTGCAAACTTTCACTAATGGTGAATGCATATGTATGTTAATCTACAGATTTCATCATTGGCAGTTTTCTTGGTAAAGTGGACTGTAATTTTACCCTGGACCGAGCAGAGCTCAACTGTTCCTCGTTATCCATCTCAGATGAGGCTGTTCTCTTTCTCAAAGGCCTGCTGGTCACACGCGTCATGCCCTCGTTCTACATCTTCATCATCCTCTTTAGTTTGCCCCTGAACGCTTTGGCCTTGGTGACGTTCACCTGTAAGATTCGAGCGAAGAAACCAGCGGTGATCTTCATGTCTCACCTGGCATGTGTGGACCTGCTCTTCACCCTGCTGTTGCCTCTGAAGATCCACTACCAGCTGAACGCTTCAGATTGGGTGTTCGGTGAGGTGGCGTGTCGCGTAATCAGTGCAGCTTATTACTGCTACATGTACTGCTCCATACTGCTGATGATGTGCATGAGTGTGGACAGACTGCTGGCCGTGGCGTTTCCCGTCGCCTCTCTAACCTGGAGGAGTGCAAGGAAAGCCACCTACGTATGTGTGCTGGTCTGGCTGCTGGCGCTCGCTGGTACGGTGCCACTTCTCTCAATGAGACAAACGGCTAATATTAAGGATGTGGGCGTCACTTGTCATGACGTACTGTGGCACAATGACCCTACAGTGATGTATTATGTGTACCTGTTCTCCATCCTCTCCTGTCTCTACTTCTTCTTGCCGCTAGTCATCACCTTAGTGAGCTACTTTACCATAATATATGTGCTCAGAGTAAAGTCTATCCGCTTAGCAACATCAACTTCATCTTCAGACAACCGAAGGAGAGCTGTGATTATGGCTATTGCTGTTCTGATTGAGTTTGTGTTGTGTTTCGCTCCAACCAATGGCATCCTGTTGTACCACTGTGTTCATTTAGCTGGTGGAAACAGCGGAAAGGGAGATTCATCATATGCTGCTTACCTGGTGGCTGTGTGTTTGGGGAGCACAAGTGTTTTTCTAGATCCTCTTCTGTATTACTATGGCTCGTCTCAGTGCAGACAGAAGATCAGATCTGTGTTGAGGAGGGAAAAGGCAAAAAAGCCAACCACACCAAGTAACTCGCAGACAAAATTCACAGCTGTCTCAAACTAGGCTTGCAGTAAAGTGTGAAGTTTAAAAAAACACTGATTAGGCATGTGGTTTTCCTAATTGCCAGTGTCAGTATATTATATTATGTATGTATTATTCTTTATCCTGTATCCTAAGAAATAAATTCAAATTCTGCTATAAAGCATCTAAAAAGAAAAGACAATCATGACTTTATTCATCTTCAGGGCTGATGCATTTCGATAACTGTGTAAAGTCAAAAATCATGTAGAGTAAAGAAGGGTCATGTAAAGGTCTTTTTTATAGATATTTAGATATGCGCTACATATTTTACTTCCTAAAATCTACACTGTTAAACTGTTGCCAGAAATTTACTGTTGATTGTACGGTTAGTTACTGTAATCTACAGTGTTACTGTAAAGATAGCATGAACTAAATTAAAACTTAATGTGTTACATTAAATTGTCTGACTGTCATTTAAATTTACAAACTAATATTTATTATCTGCTAATAATGTGAGCATATTATTGCTATGAACTTATTTCTTTAGAGTCCACTGAATACATTTTAAATAAAGAGATTTTCACTGCATCAGCAACTACACAGTCACAATCTGTTAAATAAAACAGCATGCAGCGTATCATCAGTGTTTCTTGAGTTTCTCCTGAATTTAAGCACAGGCTCTACTGTTTAGCACAATGATGACCCACAAAACTCAATTTTACAGTAAACTATATATAACTGTTATAACTGTTTTTTTTTTTTTACTTGCAGTTTGTTACTGTTAAATTACATTTTGTGGGTGTGTCTTTTTATCTTACACCTTTAACTCTTTCAACCCCACAGGAACATCCTCTAGTGTCCACACTACAGAGTAAAAGTAACATTGACACTGTGTTGCTGTGAGATAATTACATTAATATGACGATTGAGCATTAATGATGAACACCTGCTGTTAACAAGCAGACCCACTAAAAAGAGGAACAAGAACAAAAAAAAACAAAAAAAAAGAACATAAACACAAAGAACTACAACTGTCTTCCAGCCATTACACATTTTTACACTTATTACTGACCAGTTTAACTTGATGTCTAGAGAAGATCTTATTGAGTATTAATAGAAGTTTAGATTTGGCATTGTGACGGTATCAAATTTTCATGTTGCAATAATTGCTGAAGCTTTTATCATGGTATACGGGACAATCACGATATTGAAATAAGTTGCAAAACAAAGTGTTGTCATAGTAACAGGTTTAAGTACTCTTTCTTATAACAAAAATAATTCTCAATGTTTAAATACAATAATGCAATACACACAAAAAATTACAAAGTAAAATTTTTCAAACAGATTAAAGTGCAAAAGAATTATAAAGAACAACAGGTAACACTTTACAATAAGATCTCATGATTTAACATTTTCTATTCAACTTACGGAATGAATGCAGCGCCAGTTCCGTTTTTTATCGTAAGTTGAATAGGGAGGACATACAGCGTAAGCTTTTTGATCATTTGATCATTTGATCATTTGTGTTTATAAAGCATATTCATTTTTATTTTTCCTTTATTAATCCTTTAACTCTCAGTATAGTCCTGTAGGCTACTTTCTTGAAAATTAAAATAAAAATTAAAAATTTAATTTACCTTGGCATAGTTAAATAACAAGAGTTCAGTACATGGAAATTACATACAGTGAGTCTCAAACTCCATTGTTTCCTCCTTCTTATATAAATCTCATTTGTTTAAAAGACCTCCGAAGAACAGGCGAATCTCAACATAACACCAACTGTTACGTGACAGTCAGGATCATTAATATGCATGCCCCCAATATTTGCATATGCCAGCTGATGTTCAAGGCATTACACAAGGGAAGGCAGTATTAAAGGTGCCCTAGAACTTTTTTTAAAAAGATGTAATATAAGTCTAAGGTGTCCCCTGAATGTGTCTGTGAAGTTTCAGCTCAAAATACCCCATAGATTTTTTTTTTATTCATTTTTTTAACTGCCTATTTTATATTATATCATTATAAATGAGCCGATTCAGGGCTACTGGCCCTTTAATTCTCCTGCTCCGCGTCCACAGAGCTCGCGCTTGCCTTGAACAGTGCATAAACAAAGTTTACACAGCTCAAATGGATCTTTACAAAGTGTTCGTCATGCATGCGGCATGCATGCGTCGGATTATGTGAGTATTGTATACTGTTATATTGTTTACATTTGATTTTGAATGAATTTGTGGCTGTGCTCTGTGGCTAACGGCTAATGCTACACTGTTGGAGAGATTTATAAAGAATGAAGTTGTGTTTATGAATTATACAGTCTGCAAGTGTTTAAAAATGAAAATAGCGACAGCTCTTGTCTCCGTGATTACAGTAAGAAACGATGGTAACTTTAACCACATTTAACAGTACATTAGCAACATGCTAACGAAACATTTAAAAAAGACAATTTACGAATATCACAAAAAATATCATGTAATCATGGATCATGTCAGTTATTATTGCTCCATCTGCCATTTTTCGCTATTGTTCTTGCTTGCTTACCTAGTCTGTTGATTCACCTGTGCAGATCCAGACGTTACTGCCTGTCCTTGTCTAATCCCTTTCATAATGTTGGAAACATGGGCTGGCATATGCAAATATTGGGGGCGTACACCCTGACTGTTACGTAACAGTCGGTGTTATGTTGAGATTCGGCTGTTCTTCAGAGGTCTTTTAAACAAATGAGATTTATATAAGAAGGAGGAAACAATGGAGTTTGAGACTCACTGTATGTCATTTCCATGTACTGGAACTCTTTCTATTCAACTATGCCAAGATAAATTAAATTTTTCATTCGAGGGCACCTTTAACGTCTGAATCTGTGCACAGCTGAATCGTCAGACTAGGTAAGCAAGCAAGGACAATAGCGAAAAATGGCAGATGGAGCAATAATAACTGACATGATCCATGATATCATGATATTTTTAGTGATATTTGTAAACTGTCTTTCTAAATGTTTTGTTAGCATATTGCTATTAATGTACTGTTAAATGTGGTTAAAGTTACCATCATTTCTTACTGTATTCACGGAGACAAGAGCCATCGCTTTTTTCATTTTTAAACACTTGCAGTCTGTATAATTCATAAACACAACTTAATTCTTTATAAATCTCTCCAACAGTGTAGCATTAGCCGTTAGTCACGGAGCACTATCAAACTCATTCAGAATCAAATGTAAACATCCAAATAAAAACCATACTCACATAATCCGATGTATGCATGCAGCATGCATGATGAACACTTTGTAAAGATCCATTTTGAGGGTTATATTGGCTGTGTGAACTTTGTTTATGTAGTGATAGTGTCGAGAGCTCGGGAGGGGGCGGAGAGCGTGAGCAAGTAAAGGGGCCGCAGCCTGAATCGGCGCATTTCTAATTATGCCCCAAAATAGGCAGTTAAAAATTAATTTAAAAAAATCTATTATTTTGAGGTTATTTGAGATTATTTTGGTATTTTAAGCTGAAACTTCACAGATACATTCAGGGGACACCTTAGACTCACATTAGACCTTGTTAAAAAAAACATTCGATGGCACCTTTAATGGAAAATGGTTTGTTACTGTTGGAATTTGGCCATTTTTTATAGCAAGGTTTAACAGCATAGTCAATGTTTTTTTGTTTTGTTTTTTTCACTAAAAACACTCATATTTTAGTTTTTTTGTATTTTTATTTTTTTACTCTGATTCATAGAATCCAGCAGGTTGTTTTTGCAATTGTACTATTAAAGGGGTAGTTCACCCAAAAATGAAAATTCTGTCATCATTGACAGACGAGATTCAGATGAGGTGTTGTATGAAAATTATTCAGAGACTATTTTGAAGAACATTTTGGAAATGATTCCAGAAGCTATTCTGAAAACTTTTCCAGAAACTATTCCATAGGAGATCTTCCAGTTGAGGTTTACAGACCTCCAGAATCAATTATCATCCGCGTTCTTCAAGCAATTTATGATCCTTACTCATTCATCATCAAATTCTAATTCCATACAGAACTGCTCATATGCAAGAGATGTATAAAGCATAGCTCACACAGAAGTCCCTTTCAAACCAAGGAGCTTTCTGTTGGTCAGAGTGACTCGTTTAAGTGACTGATGATGCAATGAGCCATTGAAAATGAGCAGAATCTACATGGGGAACATTTCCCCCTCACACAAAAGTGATCACGCTGATTCCTATTGGAATGACTGGTTTTCACCCACAAAGCTAAAACGGTAAATGTGTCCGAACCTTTAAAGGATGTTAACAGAGAGACACCAAATCAACTGCCTCATATTCACATGCTTTGGTTAGTCACAGAATCACTGCATTGTATAAACAGAAGTTTCAGCATTTGATTGGAAAAAAATGCCAAATGGTGATGGAAATGCATCAACTGGAGTGAAGAAGACAGTTTCATTCTTACACTAATAGTCTGAAAAGTCCATTCAGCAAAAACTTGTTAGTACAGTTGGCAATATGTAAAATGAGGATGTGCAATGTTAAAACGCTGGTTACAGGTGTAACTGTGGTTCTATGACTGAGTGGAAGACCGCCAGAGACAGTGCTGAAAGCACTAGTGGAAAACTCCTCACGCTCACTGTGATGGCTGAATTTTCGGCCACACATTGAGAAGGGTAACTCCGCAATATACATTCACAACACAGTACGCATTCACTTCATTCATGACGCATATATTTCCCTCACACATCTGTATACATTTATTAACACATTCAAGTTTTTTTTCTTTGTTTTGTATTTACTCTTTAAGTTTATAATATAGATTCAGGGTTTGTTACATGTAATGAGGACGCTACACAGATTTGATTTGATCATATTTGTAATGCTTTATTTACTTTAGTACTTCGTTCATTAGTTTGGAGTGCACACTTACTGGCTTGCGTTGTGCTATTCTCATACTTGTTTCTTTGAGTTTAAGTTCCCGGGATGGCATTTGGATGCATGACGGCGGGGTGTGCGTCCATCCGTTGCAGCGGTCTTGACTGGCAAAAGGCTGAGGCGCGCTCAGCAGTACAGATTTACGGCCTGAGGGTGCCGCTTGCTGATACCAATTAGAAGCTACGTCATGGGGGGGTGACGGGAATGAAATTTGGTTTTGATTTTTCTTCTTGTGTTTGCTGTTAATATTCTTTGTTTTTTTTATTATTTTGGTTTCATTTGGTATTGTATTTACTTCAATTAACGAATTGTGAATTTATTTGTTGATTTATAAAATGTTGATTTGTATGTTTCCCCTGTCTTGTTTAAGTGAGCTCACCGTTTGTCTTAAATACCTGGTTTTGTCTCAGTTACAGGGTCAGTTTTGTTTTGTTCAGTTCTCTTTTGTTAATCCTATAGATTGAGTTAAAGTTTTTTTTCTGACCTTAGTTATTTGTTAAGTTGATTTATTTTTGTATTTTTCATTTTTTTTGGATAAAATAAAACTTTTTCTGGTTGGAAATCCTGTGTCCTTCTGCCTTGCCATAAGGCTTTCTCACATATGGTGGCAGCGGTGGGATGCTTCAGTAGAGGGCACAGGGGTTTCCCCACTTCTCCTGATTAATTATACTTTCTGAGAAGCCATGAGTCGACAGCCAAAGAAAGGAGCCCTTAAGTTAGCTCCAGCTGAGCATGAAGAGGAGAGGCCGTTGGAGGAAGAAGCAGGTGATGGGGCTGAGGAAATTATAAGTCAGGAACCAACATTAACTGATTTAACTAGCCTGCTTCGAGCCCACATGGTAAGAATGGATGCTCGAGAGGCAGCAAGGAAGCAGGAGTATGGAGAACAGGAGCGACGATTCAAAGCTCTACAACATCAATTTAGTTTGCTACAGATGGAAGTTCAGGCTCGCACCTCACCTACTTCTGAGCCACGTCCTACTGACGTGGATTCTTTGGATGGGCGGAGTGGAAATGTAGACTTTGAGTCCCGACCTTCTCTTCCCCAGTGTACCTCCCACATAAGAGATCCTGACCTCACTAGTGATAATTCAGGATGGCATCGTGAACCTCGACTAGAAAAGCTAACAGACTCTGATGATATCGAGCACTTTTTGATAACTTTTGAGCGGATTGCCATAGCTTGCCGTTGGCCCAAAACTGATTGGACTTTTCAATAATTGGAATTTCATTCCATTATTAACGGGCAAAGCAAGGGCTGCCTATGTCAATATGGACCTGGATGATTGTGTAGAGTATGATAAGGTAAAGGCAGCTATCCTTATGAAATACGATATCAGTGCAGAGACCTACAGGACAGAGGTTTCGTTCCTTAGATGTCCGTCCCTCTGAGAGTCCAAAGGAACTATACGTAAGACTTAAGGAACTCTATTGCAAGTGGATCAGACCCAGGGAGAAAACTGTTGAGGAGGTGGGTGAGATAATAATTTTAGAACAGTATCTTTGCATGCTCTCTCCTGAACTCCAGGTCTGGGTCCGGGAACGAGATCCTAGAACGGCAGCGGAAGCTGCATCATTGGCGGATGTCTTTGTGGCTGCGAGGAGGAAGAATCAGCCTTGGGGCCGGAGAGCTGGTGGTGAGATCCGACGACTACAGCCTCCCCAGTCCCATCAGAAACTGGTGGCTGGACCGGGTAAGTCTCCCAAGGGAGATTCCCCAGAGATTAAACCGCATAAAATCTTACGAGGTCCAGTCATTTGTTTCCAGTGCGGACAAGAGGGCCACACAAGGCCAGCCTGCCCACAAAATGCCGCTAAACTCACTAACTTATGTTATGTTCCTAGAAGTGAGACAGCGAAGGTGAGCAAGCCAAGTGTACTGCTCCAGACAATGACAGTGACCGTAAACGGTAAAGAATTGAAGGCCCTAATTGATACTGGGAGTGATCAGACCTTGGTGAACAGGAAGTTTGTGGCTCCATCTTTAGTTAGGCCCTTTAATAAGTTACCCCTCTGCTGCATTCATGGAGAGGAAAGAATGGTGCCTACTGCAGACTTGTATATTGGGGTAGAAGGCCAAACCTATCTGTTAGAGGTAGGGGTAACCGATAACCTTCCTTATCCTGTCATTCTCCTAGATCTAGTTCAGCCCTCACAACACTGCAATATGGTATTAACCAGAGCCATGGCAAAGCGGCCAGAGGAACCAATACAGACTCTGTCGACCTTGCCGTTTTATGATGTAGACTTAGAGATGGGTGCCACAAAACCAAAAAAATCTAGACGTCAAAGGAGACAAGCAAAGTTTGAATACAATTCTTCTCATTTTCCTATCGAGGGTGTATGCAATCTAACTCCACAGGTCCAGCTGCCTACCAACATCATTGAATTGCAACAAAAAGATTCCAGTCTAGCGGCATGCATGGAGAAAGCAAACCAGGAAAAGGCTGGAGAGGGACTCAATGGGAAGGGTGAGCATTATTTATTTGAACAGGGCATACTCTATCGCCAGGTTGGCTCAGCAAAACAGCTGCTGGTCCCGCAGAATGCTAGGGAGGTTGTCCTTCACTTGAGCCATTCAATTCCTTGGGCTGGCCACCTAGGGAAGAAGAAAACCACAGCACGAATTAAAAAACATTTTTACTGGCCTGGCCTAGAAGCGGATGTTGCCCAGTACTGTAAGAGCTGCCCTGATTGTCAAAAGGTATCCATCAAGCGTCCCTCAAAAGTGCCCCTACAACCCCTTCCTGTGATTAGTACACCCTTCGAAAGGCTGGGCATGGATATTGTTGGCCCAGTGGAGAACAGTCGTGCGGGTAACCGGTTTTTACTGGTGATCACAGACTATGCTACACGGTACCCAGAAGTATTCCCTTTAAAGTCTATCAAAGCCAAATATGTTGCAACTTGTTTGGTGCAGTTATTTTCCAGAGTCGGATTACCTGCTGAAATTCTCACTGATCAAGGGACTAATTTTATGTCAAGCCTCCTGAAACAGGTCTACCAGCTGCTGGGGATAAAAAGCTTGCGTACGACTCCCTACCATCCTCAAACGGATGGGCTCACAGAACGCTTTAATCAGACGTTAAAACAAATGCTTAGTAAATTTGTCGATGAGACTGGCCGGGATTGGGATCAGTGGCTTCCATATCTTCTCTTTGCTTATAGAGAAGTACCCCAGGCTTCTACTGGGTTTTCCCCATTTGAACTGCTATATGGTCATGAAGTTCGGGGCCCTCTGACACTATTAAAAGAAGTCTGGGAAGGAGATTGTGGTAAGCGTGAACCTGCTAACATTGTGTCTTTTGTTTTGCAAATGAGGGAACGTCTGGAGAAGATGAGGGCATTGGCTCAAACTCACCTGAGAGAGGCCCAGAGGCACCAAAAGTCACGGTATGACCAATCGGCCCGTGAAAGAGGCTTTGACGTTGGAGAAAAAGTGCTGGTGATGCTGCCGAGCCAGGAGAACAAACTGTTGGCCAAGTGGCAGGGCCCTTTTGAGGTCAAGAACAAACTAGGCCCCACCACGTATGAAGTGGCTACTTCAGGACAAGATCGTGCCAGTCGGATACTTCATGTAAACCTTTTAAAAGAGTGGATATCCCGTCCTGAACAAAGGGCACAAGTTATGATGATTCGTCATGTGAAGGAGGAAGATGAATGGGAGGACCCATACTTGCCTCAACCAGTGACTGGGGGTATCAAACTGGAGCATCTGCCTGAAGATCAGCAGTCCCAGGTGAGAGCTCTATGTAATCCTGAAATATTCTCTGAGTATCCTGGTTTAACATCTTTGATACAGCATGATATAGTGTTGAAACCTGATGCAGCTGTGAGACGCTTGAGTTACAGAATACCTGAGAGACTTCAAGAAGTTCTACAAGAGGAGGTGGACTTGATGCTGCGACTAGGAATTATTGAACCCTCCAAAAGCGAGTGGTGTCATCCGGTCGTCCTAGTACCAAAAAAGGATGGAAGTATCCGATTTTGTATTGACTTCCGGTACTTGAATTCTGTATCACAATTTTACTCATATCCTACTCCCCGTATAGATGCCTTGATTGATCGTCTGGGCAAAGCAAAATACCTGACGACCATCGATCTGTGCAAAGGGTACTGGCAGATACCATTAACCATATGGCTTTCCTGTAGCTCAGTGGTTAGAGCATGGCACTAGCAATGCCAAGGTCATGGGTTCGATCCCAGGGATTGCACATACTCAGATACAAATGTGTAGTATAATGCAATGTAAGTCGCTTTGGATAAAAGCGTCTGCCAAATGCATAAAATGTAAAATGTAAATGTAATTAACCCCACAGGCCCGGCATTTAACAGCATTCAGGACACCATGGGGGTTATTCCATTTCCGGGTTTTACCCTTTGGCCTGCACGGGGCACCAGCCACCTTTCAGAGACTTATTGATCAGGTATTACATGGTTTACCCTTTGCTGCAGCTTATTTAGATGACATTGTCATTTATAGTAATAGCTGGGAAGAACATGTTGAACATCTTGAAGAGGTTCTGCAGTGTCTACAACAAGCAGGCCTCACAGTAAACCCTGCTAAGTGTGCTGTAGCCAGGAAGGGGACAGAATATCTGGGCTTTGTCATTGGCGGAGGGGTAGTGCGACCTCAAGTCAAAAAGGTTCAAGCTTTAGAGGAAGCTCCCATACCGCAGACACGTAAGCAACTCCGATCCTTTCTAGGAATGGCAGGATTT
This sequence comes from Chanodichthys erythropterus, assembly GCF_024489055.1. Taxonomy (NCBI): domain Eukaryota; kingdom Metazoa; phylum Chordata; class Actinopteri; order Cypriniformes; family Xenocyprididae; genus Chanodichthys; species Chanodichthys erythropterus. The sequence goes on along the minus strand of NC_090242.1, from coordinate 12,527,191 downwards.
TACAATCGCTTTATTCCCAATTTCTCCAGTAGGGCTGCCCCGTTAACAGATATGGTTGGAGTCCGATGCCCAAATCAGTGTCAGTGGTCTGAGGAAAGAATGGCCACCTTCCGGGATATCCAGACTGCCTTAAAGAGAAATGCTGTGCTGTACAGTCCAGATTTTGCCCAAGAATTTATTGTCCAGACGGATGCTTCTGAGAGGGGCATAGGAGCTGTGCTTCTGCAGGGGTCTCCAGGTGAGCGACGGCCAGTGGCTTTCATCAGCCGCAAACTTTTCCCACGTGAAGTTCGCTATTCTACAGTCGAGAAAGAATGTTTAGCGGTTAAATGGGCCCTGGACTCCTTGAGATATTACCTATTGGGTAGGGAGTTCAAATTGGAGACGGATCACAAGGCTCTCCAGTGGTTGGAAAGGATGAAAGATGCCAATGGGAGGATCACCCGGTGGTATCTGGCTATGCAGCCTTTCCGGTTTACAGTTCAGCATGTTCCTGGCAAGTCTAATGTGACTGCTGACTACTTATCCCGTTGTATCAACGAGATTCCTGAAGGGAGGGGGTGTGTGATGGCTGAATTTTCGGCCGCACATTGAGAAGGGTAACTCCGCAATATACATTCACAACACAGTACGCATTCACTTCATTCATGACGCATATATTTCCCTCACACATCTGTATACATTTATTAACACATTCAAGTTTTTTTTCTTTGTTTTGTATTTACTCTTTAAGTTTATAATATAGATTCAGGGTTTGTTACATGTAATGAGGACGCTACACAGATTTGATTTGATCATATTTGTAATGCTTTATTTACTTTAGTACTTCGTTCGTTAGTTTGGAGTGCACACTTACTGGCTTGTGTTGTGCTATTCTCATACTTGTTTCTTTGAGTTTAAGTTCCCGGGATGGCATTTGGATGCATGACGGCGGGGTGTGCGTCCATCCGTTGCAGCGGTCTTGACTGGCAAAAGGCTGAGGCGCGCTCAGCAGTACAGATTTACGGCCTGAGGGTGCCGCTTGCTGATACCAATTAGAAGCTACGTCATGGGGGGGTGACGGGAATGAAATTTGGTTTTGATTTTTCTTCTTGTGTTTGCTGTTAATATTCTTTGTTTTTTTTTTATTATTTTGGTTTCATTTGGTATTATATTTACTTCAATTAACGAATTGTGAATTTATTTGTTGATTTATAAAATTTTGATTTGTATGTTTCCCCTGTCTTGTTTAAGTGAGCTCACCGTTTGTCTTAAATACCTGGTTTTGTCTCAGTTACAGGGTCAGTTTTGTTTTGTTCAGTTCTCTTTTGTTAATCCTATAGATTGAGTTAAAGTTTTTTTTCTGACCTTAGTTATTTGTTAAGTTGATTTATTTTTGTATTTTTCATTTTTTTTTTTAGATAAAATAAAACTTTTTCTGGTTGGAAATCCTGTGTCCTTCTGCCTTGCCATAAGGCTTTCTCACACTCACGCTTGATCGAGAATCAAATGACAAAGTTGTCACCTCGTGACTCATGACGTGCACTGAACTATAATAACCTCTTAACACGTCACCTCGATCTCTTAGATCATTCTTGCAATACAGAGTGACCAGAGACTCTGGCGGTTTTCCACTTAGTCATAGAACCACAGTTACACCTGTAACCAGCGTTCTATTTCCTTTCGCTCCAGACTGCCAGAGGCAGTGCTGAAAGCACTAGTGGAAGACGAATACCTATGCAGTCATGAGGAATCCCCCTGAAAAGCATCCGGGCAGGCAAAAAGCATTGCAGCACATACCGCTGGCAAGGGAGTCACATTCAATCTGTAAAAACGTGACAATGTACATGATGAAGCCCAAGTTGCTGCTGCACAAATTTCAGAGAGCGACACCCCTTTGAACACTGCCCAAGATGTTGCCAAGGCACGTGTAGAGTGACAATGAATACATGAGGGAACAGACCTTCCTGCAGATTCATATGCATGTAGAATGACCTGCGTCACCCAGTGTGCCAGTCTCTGTTTAGAAAGTGCAACACCTCTGCGCATTTCACTATTTCAACCGTATGTCATCTCGATCTGATGGCAGTGCAGCCAACATGATAGGTGCATTCATAAAATGTGGAGACAAGATTGTAACAAAGTTCGGAAGTAAGAAGGGAAGAGGACAGGGTCGGCAGGTGACTACTGGCTGTTTATTAGCACCAAAAAAATAATGTAACAAAACAATGTGCAGACAGGCACAAAACAATCAACGTAACGTCAGACTTCACTCCAGCAGCAGACAGACATCCAGGAGTGGGGAAACAGCCAGTAGTCCTTCTCTCTCTCGCAGGCTCCTGTTTCTCCTGGCGTTAAATACTCTCTCCACGGCAATTACTGAAACAAGAGACAGGTGTTTAATATTTGCGTCTAATCCACTCAGACACCGCGCGTTTCCTCCCTCTCTCTCCCGCTGCATTCATCGCTGCTGAACCACGCCCCCCCTGCCACATACCCCCACCGCCCGATTCAGCCCCCCCCCACAGTTCTGGAGAGGAAATCGGCCACAGCCATCTGAACACCCGGCCTGTGGACCACCTTGAATTTAAAAGGCTGTAAAGCTAGATACCAACGGGTGATCCACGCGTTGGTATCCTTCATGCGGTGGAGCCACTGCAGAGGGGCATGGTCTGAACAGAGGGTGAATTCCCATCCCAGAAGATAATAGCGGAGGGTGAGGACAGCCCACCTGATGGCCAAACACTCCTTCTCCACGGTGCTGTACTTAGTCTCTCTCTTAGAGAGCTTGCGACTAATGTACAGCACCGGGCGTTCCTCACCCTCTATCTCCTGGGACAGAACAGCACCCAGCCCCCTGTCCGACGCGTCAGTCTGCAACAAAAAAGGGAGTGAGAAATCAGGAGAGTGAAGCAACGGCCCGCCACACAGAGCAGCCTTTACTTGGGTAAAGGCCTGCTGACACAGCTCCGTCCACTGGACCGTATCTGGTGCCTCCTTTTTAGTAAGATCAGTCAAGGTGAGGTCCGAATAATTAGGCACAAACCTTCTATAATATCCCGCCAGCCCCAAGAACTGTCTCACCTCCTTTTTGGTCTTAGGGCATGGACAGGTCGCAACTGCTGCCGTCTTATCAATTTGGGGACGCACCTGTCCATGCCCCAAATGGAAGTCCAGATACTTTACTTCCACGTGCCTAATTGCACACTTCTTCAGGTTGGCCATGAGCCCGGCTCCCTTCAGCAACTTCAAGACCGCCCTCAAATGCTGCATATGCCGCTGCCAGTCATTACTAAATATGATGATATCATCTAGATAGGCAGCCGCATATGCAGCATGGGGCCATAAAACCCTGTCCATCAGCCGCTGAAAGGTAGCCGGTGCCCCGAACAGCCCGAATGGAAGTGTAGCAAATTGGTATAATCCAAACGGCATCGTGAAAGCTGTTTTTTCTCGGGATAATGGAGACAAGGGAATCTGCCAATAACCCTTTGCGATTTAGTGTCGTTACCTGTCCTAAATGACCAGCCATTGGATTAGAATGAGCCGCTTGAAAAAGCATTTCCCTGCGGCTCCTAGGAACTAACAACTGGGTTGTATCCTCTTTTGTCTGAGCGTCTTGGGTCACTCGATACAATCTATTTTTTATAGTTGCAAAATATGGATAGGTAAGCGGTTGTCCAGGATGGAGAGGCTGACCGTCGATGGTACTGACCTGTTCAAACGCACGTTTCAGCGTCTCGTTTTGAGACTGCTCCAGGGGAAAATCATCGCGATCCGAGAGAATAAATCTCTCGATTTCGCTCTGTTCCCCCAAGGCAGTACTCAGAGGTCCCGATTCAGTCTCACGCTCCCCTCCGGTGCATTTTTACCCCAAGAAGCATCCGTACATAAAGCCCCTAATAATTCTGTAAACGCTGGCCAATTCGTTCCCAAAATTAATGGATGCTGGAGGTGCAGGTTAACTGCCACCTCAACACTATGCTTTTGACCCCTGAATTGAATAATGACTGGCACAATAGGATACTCTACCACATCCCCGTGCACACACCGCACCTTAACCACGTGGCTATTATCCAATGCCCCGGATTGTATCAGATTTTGATGGATCGAGGTTTGGTTACATCCTGAATCCACCAATGACTGATAGGTACCCCCCTCGATACTCACAGTCATTTGGTACCACCCAGCTTGACCGGGGGCAGCCTGCGGGGCATCCGGGACCTGGACCATAGTTCCCACCTCCATTACAGGACACCTGTCCACGAAATGGCCCGGGTCCCCGCAACGCCAGCAGGCCGGCCCAGACCTCCCCGCCGCTCCAGTGGCAGAGAGTGGATCAGACGGCTGGTGTGGAGAGAGCGGAGACACAGGAGCCGTGTCCACCCCGGCTGGTGCCAGTCCCGCCCCCCTGGGCAGGACTCTAGGAGTTGAATGTGGAATATGACCATTCCCGCCCCGCCCCCGGGTGGACGAGACCTAGGTAAAGGGACAGGGCGAGAGAGAGAAGGAGATGGAAAAGAGGGAGAGAGAGAGGCTGATGGCAGGGGTTCGCCGACCCCTGATCCTCCGCGAGTTGGATAGCCGACTCCAGCGACGTGGGGCGGTGGCACTGGACCCACTCGGCCGTTCTCCTCGGAAGCCGAGTGATAAACTGCTCCAGTACCACTCGGTCGATGATTTCCTCCACGTCACTTCCGTCGGCCAGCAACCATTTGCGGCAGGAGTCCCGGAGCTGTTGGGCCATCACGAAGGGCCGGCCGGACGGATGATGGCCCTCTTGAGGTCGTTGTAGTCCAGGAGGCTCCGCACCGAAAGCTGCTGCGCCGCGACCTGGGACTCCCCGGAGAGCAAGGGGACCAGGCGCATCGGCCACTGGTCCCGCGGCCATTCAGAGATCTCGGCCGAGGTCTCAAAGAGATCGAGGGTCGTCCTCAGGCCCCATTTTGTTGAGTGGAATATGGATGGGCACAGCATGTTGATCCGTGGCTTCCGGCCGAACCTCCCGGTCCATCCAGCTCCGGAACCTCTCGCGGTCTTCCTGCTGGGCTTGGAGGACGGCCTGGAACCGCCTTGATGTAAGTCCAGCAGGGCCTGGTGTTGATCATGTTGCATGACCACGAGGGATGTAATAAGCTCTGCAAATGGCGCGGCGGAGGACTCGGGCATGGCGGCGGCATCCATCTTCCCTCCCGGGTTTCGGCACCAGTGTAACAAAGTTCGGAAGTAAGGAGGGAAGAGGACAGGGTCGGCAGGTGACTACTGGCTGTTTATTAGCACCAAAATAATAATGTAACAAAACAATGTGCAGACAGGCACAAAACAATCAACGTAACGTCAGACTTCACTCCAGCAGCAGACAGACATCCAGGAGTGGGGAAACAGCCAGTAGTCCTTCTCTCTCTTGCAGGCTCCTGTTTCTCCTGGCGTTAAATACTTTCTCCATGCCAATTACTGAAACAAGAGACAGGTGTTTAATATTTGCATCTAATCCACTCAGACATCGTGCGTCTCCTCCCTCTCTCTCCCACTGCAGACTCTGCTGAACCACGCCCCCCCGCCACAAAGATCTTGGGTAGAAATGCCGAATTAGGCCACAATGAGACACTACTAAAGTCAGCACTCCAGCGCAAACTGGGGACACTAACAGACTCTGGACTGCCTATGGAGTTAGGTATGACATCCTCACCAATGATGCATACAGGACAGGATTTGGATGTGATGTCAGTGGCTGCCACTGACTCACTTTTTGAAACCATTCCAGATGTTACTTCCAGATGGAACAATTTGCGAATATTGCCATTGGTACCTGGTCGAATTTTTGGACCAGCTGCACAGGAAGCTTTGGATTGGCGTGTGTCAGTGTCTGAAACTCGCTCTCGTCATGTGGGGACTGCCCCAGGTCCCAGGCCTCCTCTAGCAGCCTCTAGTGCTTGTTTTCACAGTGTTGGTGTAAGACCCAACTATAGATCATCTCAACATTTCCATCATCGTAATTCTCAGAAAACTAAACCACCTCCTCCACCTCCCCGTCATGGCGGGACTCAACCACATGGTCATCAGTCTCACATCCGGCCCCCAGGGCCCCAACGTCGCCGTCCCACCTCTACAGTAAATCGTTTGCGGGAGCGTTGACGCACACATGTCGACAGTGGGCTGTTTCACGGAAAGTCAATTTAATCATTGGAGATCCATAACAACAAATCAATGGCTCTTGACGACCCTTTCAAGAGGGTACCGTATACAGTTTCGCTGTCGACCCCCTGTTCATACCAGCGTGAGACAAACAATAGTTCACGATCCACGTCAGGCACAGGCACTCGCGCACAAAGTTCAAGTGTTGTTGCACAAAGGTGCCATAGAACATGTCGATCCCCAAGTTCATCCCAGGGGATTCTTACAATGTCAGCTTGCCCGACTCCAGAGAGAATAGGGTCGATTCTGAGAGATATAAGGAGGCTTCGGGTGGGTCACACTCAACACTATGTGGTTCTCTTGAGACTCTTGGGGAAACTCACAGCAGCAACAGCAGTAGAACCACTCAGGTTATTGTGGCTCAGACCATTCCAGCACTGGCTCATCCAAAAATGACTGTGTCAGCAAGCAGCATAATGGAGCATTCCGGACACGGTCAGTCAGTGCCTCTCTAAGATGATCCATACCCAGACACGCAGGACATTGGTGATGTCCATCCATTATATCCATTACATTGGGGCATGTAGAACACTGAAGTGCATCCATGTTAAATCAATACGTCAGCCAATGAATTCACAGGATTAATTGTTAACCCTGGGTAAATTACAAGCAGTGTGAAACATGAAGCAGAGACAACCTATATGGGGTTTATAAAGACCCAGGGTTAACTATTTTATGTGAAATTAGTAAAATTTGGACAAACCTGCTCAATTCATATGGATTAGTTTTACAATCTCTTTATGAGCGTTTCAAAGCATCAAAGTGTAGACTGTCAATGGAGGGACAGAAAACTCTCAGATTTCATCAAAAAGATCTTCATTTGTGATAAATGAAGGTCTTACAGGTTTGGAATGACATGAGGGTAAATAATAAATGACATAATTTTCATTTTTGGGTGAACTAACATATAAACCAATCAGGGACGTGCACAGGGGGGTTGCTCAGGTTGCCTGGGCAACTGCCCATATGCCCTTCTCGACTTACGTTGCCCTTCCGAGGTGGAAAAAAATTTAAAAAAATCGTACAATGGATGCAGAATTTCACGTAGGCCTAGATAAAAAATAAAAAATCGCAAAGCCTCATTCACTTCCATATTCGGGCACCCGTCCGAAAGTGAAAGTCAGTAGGGGAAGGGCAAACTCTGTTTACTTGGCTGCAGCGCTGCACGCGACCGGCACCTGAGCTGAGCCTGCATGAGCGGCACTAGAAGGAGATTGTCGCGGTTGTCGGGTGAGACGACTTAACATTGTCGGAAAGGTGAGTAAGGTTATAATCGTTAACGAAAACGAACGAAAACTAGGTGGGAAAAAACATCGTCGTTAACTGAAATAAAAATAAAAACGAGGCATTACAAAAAAACGATAACTAACCAAAACTGTAATGTGTGTTTGGCAAAACTAACTAAAATAAAATAAAATTATAGATTAAATGTCCTTAGTTTTCATCTTTGTCATGTCTTTCATAGAGCAAACGTTCAGCTGCATTTCATTTCCCTGCGTCTCTCACTCACGCGTCTCTCTCACATACTCGCGCGCGCACAGCCCCACCCCTCCGTGCACACCGCGCCTCCATGAGAACGAGTGTTGGAAGCAAGTTCGCGAAAGGTTGGTATCTCGTGAAAACCTTTACACAATCACACATTAAAAAGTGGTATAAAAATATTTTTAATTCTGAATATAATTTTGTCAGTGTGTTAATGTCGACCCGAGAAGCGATTGCTAGTTAACTAGACGCAAGTTTGAGGTAAAATGCACTTGGGTTGGCGATGTCAAAACACTATTTAAGCTGTGATTCAAGTAAGGGGCCGTTGAATCATTAGAAAAATAATGCACACCTGAGGTGGTGATTCGGTCACGACTCGAAGCGGAGTCAATTATTCCGCTTATACCATATAGACCGTGTGTTTTTTGTTTTGTTTTTTTTTGGGGGGGGGGGGGGGGGGTGCCCTTTTTTTAGGTCAGAGCAACTGCCCCTCAAAATTCCTGTGCACGTCCCTGAAACCAATGGAAAACAAAAATGGATTATAACCTAATTAAAATATATTGATAATTACATAAACTACAAAAAAATACAAAGTATTATACTGGTAGCCAAATAAACTGAATGTACTGCATACTGTATAAGAGGTGTTTAGGCACATCAAATCATTATATAATGAAATAATGCTACTTAGAGCATTCGGGGAAATGGCCAAATTAACCATAATGGTCCATTACTCATTGTTAGCTGTGATGTCTGTCAATTATAGCTTGATTTCTCATACACTCTGTAGGTTGTATAGCAGCCAAATGGGCTCAACTAAGGTTGGAGGGTCCAGGGATGTCACCAAATACAAATCCTAGCATTTTCAACACAGAGACACTGAGCACTCAGAGAGTGAAGAAATCTTTATAGAGATTCTTTGTTTTTCAGTAGTTTGTTTTTCAAGTGACTCCTGATTGGTACTCATGGGGGCCAAAACTATCTTGCTTTCAATTGTACTCATGCATGCATTCACTGTTACCTACGGTAAGTACATCAGTCCAGCTGTGCATGAAAGAACTTTCAATTTTAATCTTTTTGATAGGGTAACTTATCCAGATGGGTGACTGAAACCTTGATTACATGATATTATGTGTGTAGGGAAGCTTGTTATGTACAGATTTCTGATTTAGTGTGATGGCTTAAAATGGCTTTTTTTTTTTTTTTTTAACTTGAATCCAAATTGGTTTATTGATTGATTGATCGTTTGCAAAAAGTACCACTATATTACCATAGGGCTTTATACAATGGTGCTTGAATGATTTGTATTTTCTAGTGCTGTCAAATCAATTGTTAATCATGATTAACATAAAAGTTTGTGTGTGTGTGCATATGTGTGTGTATATATATATATATATATATATATATATGAAGAGTTTATTTGCAAAAACAGATAACTCCATTTTTATGAATTCTCACAAATCATGTTTTTTTTTTATTGTGCATTCCAAGTAATAACAATCAAACTGCAGTTGGGCTGTTTTGATTAAGTAATGATAACTCTAAAAAATACATGTAAATTAAAAAATTAAAATTCATTGAAAGTATGTTTTATATATATATTAAAAGTTTGTTTTTTAGCAAAATCAGATAACTCCACATTTCATGTTTCATAGTTAAACAAAACCCAAGTAATTGCATTTAAAACACTCTCAAACACACATGTGCACACAAACGCACACACACACCCACGTGCGCGCGCGCACACACACACACACACACACACACACACACACACACACAAACAAACAAACAAACAGATCGGCACACACACGCTCTCTCTCTCTCAAACACACACACACACACACAGAGATCGGCACACAAGTACACACACACGCACTCATCCACACACGCACGTGCGCGCTCGCGCGCGCACACACACACACACACACAAGCAAAAGGACAACCAATTTTTCAGCATGTAAGTCGTGTATGGTGTACAAGGACTTACAGGAGTCGAAATCATAAATCTTCGATCACTTTTAGTGAGCTTTGATAAAACTTCCCTCAGCTAGCGCGTCTTTTTGAAGTGACTAGAAGCCTTGTCACCTGACCTGAATACTGCGCGCTGATTCGCTAAAACGGACTTATCGGTTTCTGTCTGTACACAAACAAGGGCGCTTGTCGGCTTCTGCTGTAAAACGTGAACTTACGATGCCTGAAAGTGGGCAAAACCGGCTCTTCTGACAAAATGGATTTAGGGTACAGAACGTGCTATATATGGAAAATAATGCACAGCACTTAGTTCATTTTTTTTAAAAATGGCGTTTATCGGTTTTTGCAAATGAACTCTTCATATATATATATATATATATATATATATATATATATATATATATATATATATATATATATATATATATATATATTCACAAACTTTTATGGTAGATGTGATTAATCAGTTTGACAGCACTAGTAGGTCTGTTTCCATATACTATGGTATTTTCAATACTCCAATTACTATATTAATTTCAAATACCATATTAACATGGTACAAAAAAATCCTAGCAATACCATTTATATGTACACAGGTTAATATAGGTGTGGTTGTACAAAAATTTAACATTAAATTTAAACTCAAGGAGATGCCTTGAATCAACAAAACTAAAATTCTGTCATCATTTCCTCACCCTGATGTCACTGATAACCAGTATGTCTGTCTTTCATCTTTGCAATGTAAAAGAAGATATTTTGAGAAAAGTCTCAGGGTTTTCCCCCATACAATGGCAGTCAATGGTAACCAAAACTGTTACATATTCAGATTTTTCCTTTAAAATGTCTTGCTATTGACAAGTATTGCTTGCTGGTTGCCCTTTTTATGCACATTAAGTTGTAAAGTGTTGCTGTTATGTCATTAGGTCCTTTTTGAGATTATGTTTTGCATTTAGGGCCAATTACTGCATTTGTTCCCTCCACAGCAATTTCCTGCGAGCACTGGACTCTTAGCAATGCTTTCTATGTCCTGCATGTCTTAAGAGTTTATGTTTTCTGTTTTATCCCTGAAGCTCAATGACAAAGACAGAGATCCAATTGCTAAGAAATTGGCTGCTAATAGTGCTCACAGGAACTGAATTAGCTGTACATCTTAATCAAAGCTTCTTTGAAAATGAGACCCAATTGCCTTTAGTAGCTTGTGTGCTTTCACTGATAGTGTTTTGGTTACAGAGAGTTCTGTAAGCAACTTTGAAGAGGCTGATGAGTCAAAAGATGACAACGAGCTTTCAACCCAGACATCTGATGAACTTGATTTATGGGAAGCTCCCAAAACAAGTGAGTTCCTTACGCAGAACTGATCAGGTGAAATGAAACCAGACATGTACCCTAAGGAAAACTATGACTTTAAAGAAGCCATCAAATTGAAAATTGAATTTACATCGGCATAGTTGAATAACAAGAGTTCAGTACATGGAAATGACATACAGTGAGTCTCAAACTCCATTGCTTCCTCCTTCTTATGTAAATCTCATTTGTTTAAAAGACCTCCAAAGAACAGGCGAATCTCAACATAACACCGACTGTTACGTAACAGTCGGGGTGTACGCCCACAATATTTGCATATGCCAGCCCATGTTCCCAACATTATGAAAGGGATTAGACAAGGACAGGCAGTTAACATCTGGATCTGTGCACAGCCGAATCAACAGAATAGGTAAGCAAGCAAGAACAATAGCAAAAAATGGCAGATGGAGCAATAATAACTGACATGATTCATGATAACATGATTTTTTAGTGATATTTGTAAATTGTCTTTCTAAATGTTTCGTTAGCATGTTGCTAATGTACTGTTAAATGTGGTTAAAGTTACCATCGTTTCTTACTGTATTCACAGAGACAAGAGCCATCGCTATTTTCATTTTTAAACACTTGCAGTCTGTATAATGCATAACAGTGTAGCATTAGCCATTAGCCACAGAGCATAGCCAAACTCATTGCAGAACGCGATTAGACATGCTGCATGCATACACTTTGTAAACATCCATTTTAAGGGTTATATTAGCTGTTTGAACTTTTTTTTATGCTGTTTAAGGCAAGCGCGAGCTCTTGGGGCATGGAGCACCAGATTTAAAGGGCCACACACCCTGAATCGGCTCATTTATAATGATGCCCCAAAATAGGCAGTTAAAAAAATGAATTAAAAAAAAAAACACACCTTAGACTTATTACATCTTTTAAAAAAAAAGTTCTAGGGCACCTTTAAATATGTCTTTAGTAGCTGGGCATTTGAAGAGTTAATTATCTTTCTGGCAACGCAGGCCTCACTGAGCCATCGGATTTTATCAAAAATATCTTAATTTGTGTTCTGAAGATGAACAAGGGTCTTACGGGTGTGGAACAACATGAGGTTGAGCAATAAATGACAGAATTTGCAGTTTGGGGTGAACTAACCCTTTAAAGACTTCTTCCTGGAAAAAATATTTGCCAAAAGAAGAGTAATGTGTTATGTTAATGTACTTTCTTTTTTTACCACCGATGCGATTACAAATATGTTGATATTGTTATCTATTGTTATATATTGATTTCATTCATTTCTTGCTCCTAATATCACACACTGAGGCACTGAACGGGAAATTTTTAATTTGTAAACACCCAAACCACTGCCTCTTTCTGAGCTGTGAGTGATGCGTGTTGATTACAGTATCCTCTCCCATGGGCTCTGTGGGTTGAATAATGGCATCAAATGGACTCCTAATGCAGGCTGAAGAGTCTAGTGATGTCAACAGATGGTAACACACATCCTGGCATCTCCATTCAAAAGATACTGAGCATTAAGAGGGTGAAGAAACACTCTATGATGTTCTGTCTGAGGAAACTATAGAGATTTTCCAGAAGTTAGAAAGCAATTAGGTGTTATGAGAATTCTTTTTTCTTCAATGAAGAATTCAAACCTCATTTGACTGCAGGTTAGCTTTTCTATGGAGTATCATTGGTTAATATTGCAAAACATCATCTTAGTTACTAATTTAAACAATTTGCATGAGAACCAAACTTGTATGAGACTTTTTTCAGAAAATATATCTTGAATTCAGTAAATTGTTTTCATTGTTTTTTTGTTTTGTTTTTAGTCTAGAAATGTTCTATATATTTATTGTATATAAGCAAAATGCCTTGATTAGGGTCTTAACACAGATTTTCTGATAACTGAATCATCCATGTTTATCCATGTGTAGCCTTTCATGTCTAGCCTTTTTCTTCTTTTTTAAAAAAAATTGTGGACAACTCCAGTGAGCCAACAAACTGTTCCTTACCTCTCTATAATTTGCTCTGCAGACCTATTAAAACTTATTTTCAGTTGTATTCCTGCAGATGCCTGAAAAGATACTCTCCAAAACGCATAGACTGAGCAAATTTGCAACTTTTTTTCATTGAGATGCAACATCCAGTAGATGACAAAATGAAAATAGTGCATACAGAGCTTCAGGAGACACTCCAACAAAGCAATCATCATCTATTCATAATTTATCTCTGTAATTTAATTTTAATGAGGCTGAAGGTGCCATTGTTGTCATTTTTTCACACTCAGAAATCAAGATCGACACGGTTGTGGCTTTTTAGGTGTAAAGAACCACCCGTCAGCCCCAAAATGGAATCCAACTGCGTGGGCGAAGGTATAGGCTAATGCGTGTATGTCTTTTCCAACGCTATCTCACGACCAATGTATAGGGTAGAGTGGGGGAAAACGCCCCCCTGGGGTAAAACACCCCCCACCTGTTTTTCTCAAAATAAGCACTAGAGGTAGTCAATATATATTTTCACTGTTGCTATGCACTACGTTTGACAACGGGGATAAACAAATCTTCTTGGAGAAGCTGACACCAGCGATGTATTTGAAGAGAAGAGGATTACATGGCAAGCGCTATAATTTTCAGATATTAGTAAACAAGTGTTTAAAAGAATATTGTTCTGCAGGATATCACAGTGATGTATGATAGATTAATAGTGAAGTCTGTAGTTTGAGAGGATATGTTATTTATAAGGAATATAATTATATTTTAAATTTTTTTTTTTTTTTTTTTTAAAAAGTCGTAGCTTGTGGGGTAAAACGCCCCCTATGCTGAGGGGTAAAACGCCCCCCCCCCCCCCCCACCCCCAGAGGGCATAGTTTCTCTCTATCATAATTACTATAATAACATATTTCTGTCTATCAAATCCTTTGTTTTACACTTAATGCAGTATAACTAGGTGGTAAAATCAAAATATTTAAACAAAATCAAAGAAAAGAAAATAAAAATTACCTCAAGTGAGCATTAGGCTAGCTTGATAGCACAGTTGGCTCACTGATGGAAGGTGGTTAGGTGACCCAATGAAATTGGGTGGCTTTTAATGCATTTATTGGATATTTTTTACTACATAAATATACAAATTTATAAGTTTAATATTTATTTAGGGTTTTCTGTTTATCTTGGTGATAGTGGTGAACAAATACATCAATTATCAAATGTTAAAAATTTGGATATGTTGGATATTCCTCAAATAAATATTAAAAATATTAAATATATAGGCCTATACATGTTGATACATTACTTGCCTTTTACTTTTAGAGATTAAAAACTAGTCTGTTCATTTTGCTGTTGATCTATGAAGCAAACTGGTTGGTAAAGAAAAGGGGGCATTTTACCCCACCTTGGGGGGCGTTTTACCCCACCGCTGGGGCAAAATGCCCCCTTTGTACAAAAATATTTTCAATCAAAATACTAATTAATTATGAAGGCTGAGCAATTTTAATATTTGGTGAATAACTCCTGCCATAGTCACTCAAAACCAGGATGGCAATTCTAGTCACATTTATGTTTTGTTTCACTGTAATGTCACATTTTCCTTAAGGGGGGCGTTTTCCCCCACTCTACCCTACGTATTTTACGAGGTGGCTAATTCGTATGAATTCATACGACCTTACTTGTACGAAATCGTACGATTTGTCTAAACCTCAGTGACGGGTAGATTTAGGGGGTGGGGTTTGGGGTAGGTCATTTGTACGAATTCATATGAATTTGTCAATTCGTAAAATATGTATGATTTAGCAAAAAACCTATGAATTCGTATGAGTGAAGTCATATGAATTCGTACTGTAGGGAAGTTTACAGATACGACCAGATATGTTGAATAAAGACCCGGATTCAGAGTTTAAAAAAAATAATTGAAGAAAATTTTAATGAAGATTAGTTTGCAGTTTAATCAGCAGATGCCAGCTGCAAGTCTCACAAGGAGTTCGTAGGCCGCTCTGCGCATATTCACATTTCCACACCAATTACACTCTAACAGATAAATAAATGCTTTAACATACGTTGAAGAAGCCACTCCAATAATGTAACAGAAAGATAAATGTTAATATCTTAACATATATATTGAAGCGGCAGTGGTTTCCAGAATCCACCCCCCTTCAGTACGAATTAGCCACCTCATAAAATACGAATTGTCGTGAGATTAGGTTGAGCACCTTTGTGAAGTTCACTTAATTTTTAGAATTTAGTTTTAATTTTACTTTAGCTGCTCATGTAATCTGACTCCAATTTCAATTCTTATTATTTCTAGATTGTTTTTCTAATTACGAAATAATCATAATGATTTATTATGTATTCATTTAGATATTTGATTATTCTGGGTATCTCGTGCTTTCAATTATTCATACGTTATGGACTTGGTATCGCACAGGAAGTTACATCAGCCTATACTTCCACGATCCCAGACACGCCAGATCTGATACTTAGACAGAGGATGCAGGGTAAATATCTACCTTTAAGTCCGTTGCGCTCTGCTCACTCGTAACAAAAAGCATAGTTTTGTATATTTATGAAAACTGCAACTTACTAAGTCAGTGATAGACAGAAATCGAAAAGGTCTCAAATGATGTGCCCCATGCTCCGTTCATTGAGCCTTCCCGTATGACCTATCCTGGACACTGATTTGCGGTAATACCAAACTCACGATAATCTACTAGAAATAATGATTTAAGAATAATGCAGAATAAATCAAGAATAACATTTATTTGTCAGGTAAAAATGTATCATGCCAATTACATAGTTAGACAATTAGAAGCCAATTCAAATAATAAACATAACATTAATTGCTCAAAGATGACTCTAAGAGTAAGAAATGCATACAGTGGTGGATGAATATTTCTAATAATTCACCCATCACTGGTGGTTCTGTTTGCAGAATGTCCCACATGACTGATTTGCACTTTCCCTTAAATACTCAGAGCAGAACAAAAGGATTGTAAAAAATGTACTACACCGACACCTGCTTTCAGGGGAGATAAGAAGGTTACCAGTTCTCTCAAAGAGACACCACCCAAAAGCAGAACAGAATTCTCCTGAGTTTTCTATCTTTTTCATAACTCATGTGACGGCTGTGAAATTGAGACCATTTTACCGATTGCACTGAGACATTTAAAATGATACCAAACATGAAGGGGGGGTGCATACATAAGTGACAAGAGTTTGGGCCAGGCGGTGTCCTATTTCTTTGAGATCTTCTCTCCAGATGAGTTTTATTGCAGGGCGCTTGATCTCAGTTTTTGTCTTAGCAGGAAAATCAAGTCATAGGATTCAGAAATTTGACCATTTTAAGTTGTTCAAAAGTACATTTTACAGAGTTAGAAACTGCTAGCTGATCTGTAATCATGGGAGTGAAAACTTGCTTTTAGTTGCGCAGACACGCAGTGGTGAGTACATCAACTCAACCAACATAATCTGATCATTTTGAATTCAAAGACATTTGCCAGTTATGTCTCACTGAATTGCTGTACTGGTATTTACATACTAGTTGTAACAAGGTTAGTAGATATGGGAAGAAGGAGGCGGGAACCGGCGAACGTTCAACAAAACTTTAATGTAAAATAAACAAAGAACAAAACGAAAGTAATGCCGGCAGACCCTCGCGGACGTCTGCCGGCCACACAAACATAATAAAACATAAAATAAAGTCCAGGCCTGGTCCTCTCTCGTCCTCCACGGTAGTCGCTCCTCCTTTTATGCTCCCGGAGCTCCTCCGTGAGGGACTCAAGGCCGGTGCGCCTCCCAGGTGAAGCTCATTAACACTCGCGCCACCGGCCTCGCGCCGTTCCCTCACGGCTCTCGCCCGCCCTGGTCGCCACACTAGTATAGAATTTATTCATATTTTGAATTAGCTTTTATTTTTATATTTCCATTTTAAGCTTAAGTTTTAGTAATTTTGTGCTCTTGCCTTATGTCTTAGTTTTTTTTAAATTTCTATTTAGCTTTAATTTATTTTCATTTTAGTACTTCAACTTATTTTACTTCAGTCTAATTTTTGTTTAGGTTTTTTAAGTTTACATTTTCATCTAATGTTTATATATTATTTTAGTTTTTAACAATCTTTTAAAAAATGTAACAATTTTTAATTTTAGTTTTAGTTTATGATAACACTGTGCTGTATATAATACAGATGGGTGATAAAAAAAATCTATATATATTTTATCATATGAGAGTAACAGCTATTTATGGGTTGGACTGTGAGGTGATCTGTTGTCAATGTATAAAATATTGCTTGATGGATTACTGCATTTAAGGAAGTGTATTTCTCAAAAGTCGGTTTCTATCAGTGGCATAGGTTTCATTTCAACATTGCAAATGCTAATTGCTGTAGATCATATTTCATCCCTCATAAGCAGCCTTTTAATGGGTATGAGTGAATATATGTGTCTGTGGAGGTTTTGTGTTTATCTGCATGTAATGTGTATCATTCATGCAATATAAATATATCCAAGTTTGAAATGAAATTCCTCCAATATAATTATCTCCATCAAAGCCTTTTTAAAAAATGTGTCCAGATTCTCTTAATTATTCTCTGGTGGTATTATGAGAGCTTTCACTAATGGTCTTTTTGATTACAGACTGTGTTCCGCCTCTTCCGCCTTACAGAATCAGCATTAATCTCAACTCTTCAACAACAAATAACAGTAATATGCAACACAATCTCATTTGTAACTATTTACGTTTTGCAGAATTGGTGGCTTATTCATATAAATTTATTTTTAAGTTTTTGTATGATACACTTCACTGCAGGCACCTTGATGTTGAAAAAAAGGAATCAAACTGACATTAAAAACTTTTGAAAAACTTGTTCATTTGAAATTCATACACTGATGTCCAATTGATGTTTAAAAAAAAAACATCAAATTGACTCAAAAATGCAAATTAAACTGATGTCAAAAACTTGATGTCCATTTGACATTCACACACTGATGTCCAATTGATGTTTGAAAAAAACAAACAAAAAAAAACATCAAATTGACATCAAAAAGCAGGTCAAAAATGCAAATCAAACTGATGTCAAAAACTTGATGTCCATTTGACATTCACACATTGATGTCCAATTGATGTATAAAAAAAACATCAAATTGACGTTTAAAAAAAAAAGAAAAACAAAAAAAAGAGTTGAATCAACTCTGCTTTGAGTACATATGTTCCCTCTCTAAATATTGTTAAAGTAACATTGAAGCAGAGTAAAAGTTAATGAGATAATTAAGCGATTAATTAAGTGATGATTGAGCATTAGTGATGAACACCTGCTGTTAACAAGCAGAATCACTAAAGAAAAGAGAAACACAACAACTACAACTGACTTTAACTCTGCCTTAGTGTTACTTTAACACTATTTAGAGAGGGACCATATGTACTATGAGCAGAATTGATTTAACTCTGGGGATTTTGCTGTGTAGGGAGCACATATCTGACTTTCTGTAAGAACCAGAGCTTCTAACAGCCACTGCAGTGACGCGATGACTTGATTGGCGATTGGCTCTTATTTAGAAGGCGGGAATTATTCCGCCATATTGCGTGTCGCACTTTCTCCAATTCAAAACAATCCGAATGATGCATCTTGTGTTAATCT
The DNA here is from genome assembly GCF_024489055.1 of Chanodichthys erythropterus. Taxonomy (NCBI): domain Eukaryota; kingdom Metazoa; phylum Chordata; class Actinopteri; order Cypriniformes; family Xenocyprididae; genus Chanodichthys; species Chanodichthys erythropterus. The sequence goes on along the minus strand of NC_090242.1, from coordinate 12,508,642 downwards.
ATAGTCTTTGATCAAACACAAATCATTACTGTCAATAGCCCCTTTCACACATAAAGTCACATACTGGTAAATTACCGGTAAGAGATCATGTACCTTTTCAAAAATACCGGTAACTTGGTTCTGGCAAACCCAGACTCCATTTCCATTCATCAGCACTGCAGCTCTGCAGTTAGATACTATTATGCACATCTTTTTAAGAGCAAACACTCGCTCTGTTTTATCATCTGTTATGCCCGTCACTCGGACGTCAAAAAATGTTGTCAAATTGAACAGATACTGAAACTAAAGCGCTTCTCCTCATGCGGGTGGATGAAGACAACGGCACAGTGTTTAAAGATCATTTCATGATGACTGACATCACAGAGTTTACCGGTATTTTGGTGCTGATGCGTGAATGGTCTCTTAATGGTAAAAAGCCAGAACGCTGTTACTTGTGTGAAAAGCATTTACCGGGATTGCTGTGTGAAAGGGGCTAATAATTGAATTGAATATAAACTGAATGCAAACATATTGGCCTGCATATACACAGTACAGTCAAAAAGTTTGGAACCACTAAGATTTTTAATGTTTTTAAAAGAAGTTTCATCTGCTCACCAAGGCTACATTTATTTAATTAAAAATACAGTAGAAAACAGTAATATTGTGAAATATTATTACAATTTAAAATAACTGTGTACTATTTAAATATATTTGACAAAGTAATTTATTCCTGTGATTACTCCAGTCTTCAGTGTCACATGATCCTTCAGAAAACATTCTAATATGCTGATTTGCTGCTCAATAAACATTTATGATTATTTTCAATGTTGAAAACAGTTGTGTACTTTTTTTTTTTTTTTCAGGATTCCTTGATGAATAGAAAGTTCAAAAGAACAGCATTTATCTGAAATACAAAGCTTCTGTAGCATTATACACTACCGTTCAAAAGTTTGGGATCAGTAAGAATTTGATTTTTATTTTTTTTGAAAAGAAATTAAAGAAATGAATACTTTTATTCAGCAAGGATGGATTAAATCAATCAAAAGTGTCAGTAAAGACATTTATAATGTTACAAAAGATTAGATTTCAGATAAACCCTGTTCTTTTGAACTTTCTATTCATCAAATAATCCAGAAAAAAAATATTGTACACAAATATTTTGTACAATTGTACACATTAAATGTTTCTTGAGCAGCAGATCAGCATATTAGAATGATTTTTTTGACACTGAAGACTGGAGTAATGATGCTGAAAATTCAGCTTTGCCATCACAGGAATAAATTACTTTGTGAAATATATTCAAATAGAAAACAGTTATTTTAAATTGTAATAATATTTCACAATATACTGTTTTTACTGTATTTTTAATTAAATAAATGTAGCCTTGGTGAGCAGACGAAACTTCTTTTAAAAACATAAAAAATCTTTGTGGTTCCAAACTTTTGGACTGTACTGTACATTAAACCAGTTTCAGTGTGGGTATTACCTTCCTCTTTTCATCCAATTGCCACGGGAAGAAATTGCCATCCAAACTGACCTTAAAATGATGTTATGCAGCATCTTGATCAAGTCTTGACTAACATTTGATGTCAAATTGATATCAAGGTTCCTGCTGGGTTACATCTCAGTGATTGTTATGTTTAGAGGTGGATCTCATGCTTGCATTTTTTTCTTATAGTTGTATGTTTTAGTGACTTTAACTCATTGTGTTTTGTGCTGTTTACAGATTCTGAATGCCCTAGTGTAGGTGGTTTTTTAGCCTATTCTAGGGAAAATACAGCAGCATATAATCACACCACTACAAACCACATCCCCGAGACATTAAACATCTCAGTCAAGTCTGCTGTCTTTCTCAAAGGCCTGCTGGTCACACGCATCATGCCCTCGTTCTACATCTTCATCATCCTCTTTTGTTTGCCCCTGAACGCTTTGGCCTTGGTGACGTTCACCTGTAAGATTCAAGTGAAGAAACCAGCGGTGATCTTCATGTCTCACCTGGCATGTGTGGACCTGCTCTTCACCCTGCTGTTGCCTCTGAAGATCCACTACCAGCTGAATGCTTCAGATTGGGTGTTCGGTGAGGTGGCGTGTCGCGTGATCAGTGCAGCTTATTACTGCTACATGTACTGCTCCATACTGCTGATGATGTGCATGAGTGTGGACAGACTGCTGGCCGTGGCGCGTCCCGTCGCCTCTCTAACCTGGAGGAGTGCAAGGAAAGCCACGTGCGTATGTGTGCTGGTCTGGCTGCTGGCGCTCGCTGGTACGGTGCCACTTCTCTCAATGAGACAAACATTCAAGATTAAGGATGTGGGCGTCACTTGTCATGACGTACTGTGGCACAATGACCCTACAGTGATGTATTATGTGTACCTGTTCTCCATCCTCTCCTGTCTCTACTTCTTCTTGCCGCTAGTCATCACCTTAGTGAGCTACTTTACCATAATATATGTGCTCAGTGTAAAGTCTATCCGCTTAGCAACATCAACTTCATCTTCAGACAACCGAAGGAGAGCTGTGATTATGGCTATTGCTGTTCTGATTGAGTTTGTGTTGTGTTTCGCTCCAACCAATGGCATCCTGTTGTACCACTGTGTTCATTTAGCTGGTGGAAACAGCGGAAAGGGAGATTCATCATATGCTGTTTACCTGGTGTGTGTTTGGGGAGCACAAGTGTTTTTCTAGATCCTCTTCTGTACTACTATGGCTCGTCTCAGTGCAGACAGCAGATCAGATCTGTGTTTTGGTGCAGAAAGGCAAAAACACCAACAAACACATGAAATGCTTTCACTACAGCTGCACAATACAAAACAAAAATTAAGTGGATCTCTCTTAAAACAACAAATTGCATATTCTTGTATGCACACACATATTATTCTATTTTACTACTATATGCATGCAATATTGACAAAATCTATAGCTACCGTGTTATGTCATTGAAGGTTTTGGAGCAGTGTTTATGATGCATAATATATTATCTGCGTATTATCATACATATGCATATTTGTCACCCATTTCCATCTATGTTAATAGATAAAATAATAATAAATAAAACTTGTTGATGTGTGTGCTCTGAGAACCTTTTCTGTTCTACTCGGTATTTGGCCCGAATCCAGAGTACTCCTCCCGTATTCCTGGCTGTGGTAGGAACAAGCCAAGAGTGAGGAGTCAGGGTAGTGGAGGAATGCTGAAAACTGTCGAGGAATGTAGGTAAGTCGACTATTCTGGGGAAACCTGAGACTTATATTACATATTACAAATGAGCATAATAGGTCATATATTACAATAGATATATTTTTGATACCAAGGTACATCACATAATCAATTGTGATGGAAAATGTCCCCCGGTTAACAGGATGAACCTCTCGATATGATGTTTTATTAACAAAATTCGGGAGGAGCAGGTGCAGATTATTAGACTAATTATCACAGGTGGAAAGCATTCAGCTAATCAACCAATGGAGGTATATATACGGCACACTTACCTCCGTTCGTTTGACAGTTTATCAGCATTTCGGTTCGCCCTTCTGCTACTATGTCTCAAGTTAACGTCTCCCCGTCTAACGACGAAGCTAACTTTTCCGAGGATCCTGCGTCTCCACCTGCCGACCCCTCGACAACTTCTCCTCTGCCCGACACTGCACCTGAGCCCCAGGCTCCCAGGCGCGGCCGACCACCTGCCCGTGCAGCTACAAGCTCGCCTAGACGCCGAGCTCAGCCCTCGCCTCCACCGGCGAGACCTCAAAATACCTCCCCGGCGTCTTCCTATCGTTCAGCCGTCCCAACGATTCCACCTATTGGCAAGTGGACAGTAGTAGGATTGAGGCAAGCGCTGGCAAATTCAGATGTACAGTTCTCGCGGAAAATGAACAAAGCGGAACTGTACGATCTATACGTGAGTTTACAGCCAACCTACCTCACTCCGAAGTCCACTCCAGCTCCCAAGACGGCCAACAGGCAGAGCAAAGCCCGCAAAGGTCAACGTTCGCCTCGCTCAACTCCTCCTTCCTCCCGCACAAGATCTAGCTCGACTCAACTGTCTGGCTGCAACAAAAGGCATTCGGCGAGCCTGGGCCGTGCCCCAGATGCCTCCGCCGTAAGACCTAGTCCGCCTCTCGCTGAAGCCCAGCATTTCTACTCGGCTCCTCTCGCCACAACACCTCATGCGGCCGGGCCAACAGGCCTTCCCTCAGCTTCTCAGCCTTTTCTCGCTGTCCACAACCCTACCTATTATCAGTGGCCTCCAGCTCCCTTCGCAGACACTAGCGCGAGGATGCTGGCAACTCAGGCTCAGGGCTTTCACCAGTTCCCTCCGAACATCTCTAACCCCGCCCCTTCTCAGTGGCAGGCAGCGCAAGCGAGGGCGCCTACGCCTTCAGCTCAAGATTTTAGAGCTCACCTCCAGGCTCCTTTCAATCTTCCTTTTCAAGAGGCTGATCTAAGCATGAGGCCACCGCTGCTGACAAACACAGCTGCAGCCACTGCTTCTTGCAATCCACTCCTGCAAAACAAATCACCTTACTCTCTCTTCACAGCATCAGCGATGCCCGTCCCACCGAATGCGGTCGCCTCGGAGCCCCCCCAGTGGCTCAAAACATCCGAGCGCAGATCCTGGCAGGTGCGGACGTAGATTTATCATCTCTTCTCTCTTTAATACCGGCTCCAGATTCTAACCGTCAAATAGACTGCGGCGATTTCTCAGTCACCCTAAAAAACTCAAATCCACATTCATCTCGTCTGCTTTCTTTTCTGAGTTTTCTATTGCCTTTTCCCGTTTCACTGAAATAATCTGTTCAGCTTTCCCCCATAGGCGGCGCGAACTAAATGATTATCTGGCAATCATAGCTGAGCTGGCGCTGTCCTATGGGGGCGGGCACTTCTACACCTACCACAAACTGTTTTCTGCAAAATGTGCCGTGCGAGTCGCCCAGTGGAATCAGTGCCCTTACTGGGGTGCACTCGATGCCGATCTCCACAGCAGGGTGTTTCTAGGCTGCAGAAACATTTCGTGTGCCATATGCAGGTCAGTGGCACATTCTACCATGACGTGCCCACAGATTAACCCTTCCATCCCTCCCTGCCCGGACACCCAAGTCAAATCCACCAGCTATGTGCCAAGACCAGCAACCTTCGCAACTGAAAATGTGAGAAGAGCCCCGCCACCTCTCACAGACAACAGGCAGCCCTGTAACAGTTTCAACACTGCAGGCTGCTTCAGACAGCGCTGCAGATATCTACATATCTGCAACTTTTGCGGCGGTGCTCATGCCCGTCACGTATGTCCGGTGTCTAAATCACTTAATAAAAAACAGGAAAATTATTTATCGACTCCTGTGAACATTTCTCGTCTTTCTATCGAATTGGCTCACCACCCGGATGCCGAATTTACTAATTATCTGCTGTCTGGTCTCGAACACGGCTTTAAACCCGGCGTGGAATGCCCGCTCACTCAGTCTATCATTTGTAATAATCTTCAATCCGCACTCGCAGAACCAGAAGTAGTAAATGATCTGATCAAAAAAGAAGTCGAGTCAGGTTTCATGATCGGCCCGTTCGACAACCCCCTTTCGAAATATTTCGAATCAGCCCCATTGGAGTGGCTACGAGGAAATTCTCCGGAAAAAAGCGTCTTATAATCGATCTATCAGCCCCGCACAATTCCTCGTTACCAAGCATCAATAGCTTGATCCCTCTCGACGAATTCTCTCTAAAATACCATGACATAGATCAAGCAATCGAGATGATTAAAATCGCAGGTCGAGGCTCTTGGCTTGCAAAAATCGACATCACCTCTGCTTTCAAAGTGATGCCTATTCACCCTGATTTTTGGCACCTGTTCGGGGTACGCTGGCACGGGAAATTCTACTTTGCCGTTCGTTTAACATTCGGTTGCAAAAGCAGCCCCAAGATTTTTGATATGCTTTCAGAAGCCGTTTGCTGGATTTTGTCCAACAATTACGCGATTCCTCACCTCCTTCACTTGCTAGATGATTTTCTAGTCATTTCGCCACCCAACGCCATTCCAGCCGCGCATATCCATACAGTTCAAACTGTTTTTTCCGAGCTCGGAATCCCTATCGCCCAGGAAAAAACCATGGGTCCCGCCACATCCATCGAGTTCCTTGGCATTAACTTAGATTCTGAGAAATTCCAGGCTTCCTTGCCAAAAGAAAAAATCGATAGAATAATCCTCGTCTCGTCAACCCTCCTGCATAACTCCAATTGCTCCAAACGCGAACTCCTATCCCTTCTCGGACACTTAAATTTCGCAATGCGCATCATTCCACAGGGCCGCTCTTTCATTTCACATCTCCTCTCACTCGCGTCTTCGGTTCACGCGCTAGAGGACCTAATTTCCGTGACTCAGGCATGCCGCGACGAACTCCGGTTATGGATATCATTCTTAAATCAGTGGAACGGCCTAACCTTTTTCTATAACAGTCTCGTTTCTTCCCCCGTCGATATCCAACTGTTCACAGACGCAGCCCCATCAACTGGTTTCGGGGGATTTTATCAAGGTCGCTGGTTCGCATCACCATGGCCACCGCAGCTACAAGACTTTTCACAGTCTTCAGCTCTATTCGAGCTTTACCCTCTCGTAGTCGCAGCTTTTCTGTGGGGGAAAGAATGGTCTGCTAGTAGCATATTGGTGCACTGCGACAACGAGTCAACGGTCCAGTGCATTAATAAAGGCCGTTCCCATTCACCCGCTCTGATGCCCATGCTGAGACGTCTGACCTGGATTTCAGCATGTGACCAATTTATCATACGTGCTAAACACGTTCCTGGGTCTCAAAACCAGATCGCTGACTCTCTGTCTCGTTTTCTTTTTCAGAAATTCAGGACGCTGGCTCCAGAAGCAGACCAATTCCCAACTCCCGTACCTCCTTATTCAGATCTGATATTCCCGTAAACCACCCATTAAAACCCCTTCTCGATGCATCACTCGACGCTATCCTGCAGGCTGTTTCCCCCAGAACCATCCAATCCTACGTGACAGCATGGAGATGTTTCAAAGCTTTCCATTGCGCATATAACTTGCAGTTCCCTGATTTTTCTCTCCTTTCAATAACCTCATTCATCTCCTATCTCAAAAGCGTTAAGGGCCTCCAAGTCGGGTCCATCAAAGGCTATCTGAGCGGCGTCCAATTTTTCCATAAACTGATTTATGGCGCCCCCTCCGCAGAAATAAATAACTCTCAAACCTCTCTCTTAATCAAAGGGATCCAACGATCCCAGCCCTCCCGCCCTGATTCCAGACAACCTATAACGCTGGACATCCTCACCAAATGTATCCATACCCTTCGCACAAGTTATCAGCCCCTTAATACCGCCCGCACCCTCGACGCCATGTTCATTCTCGCCTTTTTTGGCTTTCTCAGATGCTCCGAAATTGCAATCACCTCAAAGTTCGATCCGAAAGTCCACCCCACCATTTCAGACCTTTCAGCAATCGACAGCGAAACAATCTCCTACTTGATTAAGCAAAGCAAAACGGACCAAGCTAAAAAAGGCCATTACATATACATTTTCAACCTCTCATCTCCAATCCAACCATACCAAACCATCTTAGCATATCTGAAGATCAGAAACGCCCAGGCTAAATCTCCTCTCGAACCTCTTTTCATCGATGCTTCCAACAAACCTGCTACACGCTTCTGGTTTCAAAAACACCTCAAATCAGTTCTCCAGCAATCCGGCATCTCAGCACACAACTTTTCCAGTCATTCATTCCGCATTGGGGCAGCAACATCAGCAGCCCAAAAAGGCCTCTCCCAGCAGCAAATCCAAGCTCTAGGAAGATGGTCCTCAGATGCTTTCCATAGCTACATCAGGACCAACCGTTTCCATATCAGAAAAGCCCACCAAACCCTTATCGGTTGATTTAAAAAAAAAAAAAAAAAAAAAAAAAAAAAAACGCCGATGCTGCGAGTCTTGATCTCCCATCGGATGCTGCAAGAGCCCTCCTGCTAAGTTTCCAACTCTTCCCTTCCTCTGTCTGGCGAGGCTTACCCGTCTGATGCTGTGAGTATTGATTTCCCATCGGTCGCAGCAAGAGCCCTCCCAGTCAGCTTTTATCCTTTTATCCTTTCTCTGACGGGCAAGGCTTACCCGTCTGACACAGTGAGTCTTGATCTCCCGTCCGACGCAGCGAGAGCCCTCCCGATCAGCTTCCTTGTCGATATCCTTCTTCGTCCGGCGAGGCTTACCCGTCTGTCGCCACGAGCATTGGTCTCCTGGAGCCTTGGTCTCCCTTCGGACGCAGCGAGAGCCTCCCGGTCGATCTTCATTGCTTAACTTCTGCCTGTCTGTTAGCGAGGCTTACCCGTCCGATGTTATGAGCATTGGTCTCCTGGAGCCTTGGTCTCCCATCGGATGCCGCGAGAGCCTCCCGGTCAGTGCTCATTCTCTCCTCGTCCGGCGAGGCTTACCCGTCCGAGGCCCCGAGCATTGGTCTCCTGGAGCATTGGTCTCCCGTCGGACGCCGCGAGAGCCTCCCGATCGAACCTCTGCACTTTATTTTCTGCCTGTCTGCTAGCGAAGCTTACCCGTCTGATGCCATGAGCATTGGTCTCCTGGAGCCTTGGTCTCCCATCAGACGCTGCGAGAGCTCTCCTGGCTGGGCATTCTTTCCGTCCACCACACTATCGACCAACATTTTTCGATTGGTCGGTCAGTCCGAAACTTCGGTCGGTAGGGCTCACCCGTTCAACGCCGTGAGCCTCGGTCTCCCGTCGGACGTAACCAGAGCCCTCCCGATCGGGCGCTCCAAATCACGCGCTCCCCGTCAATCGGCCGGTAGGGCCCGTCCACCTGGCGATGCACGATCCCGTCAGAGGCAACACGGACCCCCTGTTGGACGGTTTAAATCATACTGCTCCTCATTTACCGGCCGGTAGGGCTTTACACATCTGATACAACAAGCATCGGTCTTCTGGAGCCTTGGTCTCCTATCAGATGTTGCGAGAGCCCTCCCGATCGGTCGTTCCAAATTTCAGCTACTCATCGTTTGTCAGGCTAGTAGGGCCCGTCCGCCCGGTACAGTGATACGCTCCCGTCAGTGGCAACATGGGCCCTCCTGGTCAAACGACCAGGCTTCTTGAAATGCCAGTCCGCCAATTCTCGGCGTCTTTTGGGGTCTTTAGTCTGGCGGCTGTCCTTTTGCTCTCTTGCTTTTGGGGGGAGTACTCTGGGTTCGGGCCAAAATTCCGAGCTCGGAGCCCTCCCCCTGGACAGCACGCCAAATACGCATTACTATCTCTATCTAATCATATGTATATGTGAACTCGTGAAATGATGTTTTATTAACAAAATTCGGGAGGAGCAGGTGCAGATTATTAGACTAATTATCACAGGTGGAAAGCATTCAGCTAATCAACCAATGGAGGTATATATACGGCACACTTACCTCCGTTCGTTTGACAGTTTATCAGCATCCCTCCACCACCCCATCTCCTCACTTCTAAATTCCATCTCTCATAACCACATCCGGGGGGAGTACTCTGGGTTCGGGCCAAAATTCCGAGCTCGGAGCCCTCCCCCTGGACAGCACGCCAAATACGCATTACTATCTCTATCTAATCATATGTATATGTGAACTCGTGAACTTACAGCACAGAAGAGACACAAAAGATCTTAAACTGCAGAATAATCAAACATATCTAGAATATATGTAAATTAAAGAAATCAATAACATAAAAGAATAATCATTCAACATAAGGAATAAATCGATTAACGATGACTAAATGAATACATAACTATCAATGACTATGGGGGGGGGGGTATAATGCTGTTTCATGCATTCTGACTTATTTACACTGTTAAAGAGTTGCATTCTCATGCTAAACATGCTCAATGTTTCAAAAAAGGATTCAGAGAGGTTTTTTTTCGAGTGTGTCCTGTATGACGTCAAAAGAGAGCGGCACTTACCCATCACCCAGAGCAAGAGCATACACTTCTTCAGCTTCCCAAAGAACCCAGCGTTAAGGGAACAGTAGATGAAGTTTGTTTTTCTGGGGCAGCAACGGAGTTGTGCACGTATGTTTGTTTGCTCCCGGGATTTCAGTGATGAATGCCCAGTTCGGCGCTGGATTTGCAGATGGGGGGCGATGAAACTGTGTGATTCCCCCTCAGATAATACTGAAGCTTTAAACATTTGGTGCATCAGGACAAACACCTTTCAGAAATGTACTTCATTAGTAGCCTATGTTTAATTTTTGAGTCATGTTTTCAATGAAATACTTGATATTACTGGCAGTTATTATTAATTGCAATAACTATGAAACAGTACTATTATTCTAAATCTTTTGATTGTGCATTGACTTTATTTCTTTGTCTTAATGGTGCACAGAGGATGTGAACATGCAAATCATTTCAGGACACCCCAAATCGACCATCTCCCACTACACATTAATGGATCTTTAAAGAGAGTCATAAGCATTAAGTCTCAAGATGACATGGGCTCTTACGGCACATTCTGTGGAAAAAGTGCAGTGAGAGCCAAACCACATGCATCACTGTATGATCTGAGTGCAATGGTTCAGACCACATGACCCTCAAATACATTTGCTCTGGTATTTATTGTTATTTATTGATTGTTTTCAGTATGTGTTAATTGAAGTGCTTAATATTGTTTACAGTGTGTATGAAGTATTCCTTGTGCTCTTGGGGTTAGTTCACCCCAAAATGAAAATTTCTGGTTGTAATGACAAAAATGGTAAAATTGCCCCTTCATGTCAAACACAGCTAATGTTTTCATTCATAATGGATCAGTTTGTGATCTGACCTGGATTTAGGACTTATGGTGCTTTTCTTAATGAGAGTGAACATTTGTAGTCGAAGATATTGTTTTCATGTGTATCTGATTTGTCTTTATTTGATTAATCATTAATAAATACCCACGTAGAAGGTGACATTCTTGGGATCTTGCACAACATTCCCTAAAAGTTTCTAAAGGCGATGAAAATTTCGAACCTTTACAGAACATAAAACGTCCTCTTTTGGTAATGAAAGTGCAGTTCAAGGTTCCTTATATGACTTTAGATGGACGTCCCATTTTGGTTATTTTGTGGTCACATAAGAACATTACAAAGAGGACATTTGGGAAGTTAACAGGACATCCTATAGTAATAGTCCCCTAAACATTCCCAGAACGTCCTGAATGTTCCCTGAAGGTCCACTAAATAACACATTGCTAACTCACATTGTGACCTTCTCTGAACAGTCTGGGAACATTACCAGATGACAGGTTAGATGTTGAGGATTTATAGAAAATAATAAAGTTTGAAGTCACTGTTATGGAGTTGAGTGTTTGCTTTGGATGGGCTCTTGATTCTTGATATTTTAACGTTAGATTTTCTCTGGCTGCTTTTTTCCAAAACACGCTTGTTATAGCAAAAATTGCAAGAGAAATTCTGATCAAATGAATTTGGTTGTTTAGTGATGGTGATTCAATCATCATGGAGTGTCCTGATTCGTCTTGAAGTCTGTGTGAGTCAACATGATCCTGTCTGAATAATTTCTGCATAATGACTTAAAAGCTTTAGAGAACGTTCTGTGAAGGTCGGCCCAATAACTTCCCCCAACCCTTAAAAGAACTCCACATCGTGACTGTCTCGGAAAAGAATTGGGAACGTTACTAGGCAACGTCCTTACCACTAGTGGGGACGTTCTGAGAATGTTCTGGGAACGTAAAGTTTCTAACGGTGTATGAAACATTTCCCAATATTTACTATGCAGAGGATGTGAACCACTTTAGGAAGTCCCCAAATCCCAATCCACAATGGATCTTCAAAAAAAACTGTTATAAGCATAATTTATAGATCTGCACTTTACTGGCAAAATCACTTGAGCTCTTACTTCACATTCTGTGGAGATTTATGTCCTAACCACATGCATCACTGTAAAGTGGAGAGTGCAATGCTTCAGTCCGCAAAACCCTGCGTTGTATATTCTCCCATTTATATATGATATAGTTTCAATTGTTAACATTAGTCAACATTAACTAATAGTGAATACTTCCAAAGCATTTATTAATCTTAGTAAATGTTAATTTCAACATTTACTATTAAGATCAAAAGTTGTATATTAGTTAATTCACTGTGAACTAATATGAACATAAATGCTGTAATATAGTGTTCATATATTGTTAGTTCATGTCATTTACTGCATTAACTAATGTTAACAAATGAGACATTTTTGTAAAGTGTTACCATATATTATTTTCAGAAGTGCATATTATGAAGTTTTTTTTAACATACTTTCAGCCTGTATTTTCAGTAAAGTATTACAGTCTGTAATTTGCTCTACAGACCTAGTAAAATAATAAGTTCTAATAGATTCCTGTATATGAAAAGATGACAAAATGCACTATTTTGTAATGGTAAACAAATTGACAAGACACACCCAAACTTCTCATCTCACTCTATTGAGACTGAAGGCTTTGGTGATGTCACCACATTTTTAACCATATCCTGTCCTTTTCACACAGAACAACTCACTCATTAGTGAAGAAGAACACCACTCTACATCCACGTCCATCCATCGTTTAAGTTAAAGTTGTGAAATACTTTAGAGTTCGAATCTGACAGCTGATCTGAATTCATGGAGTACATAAATACATTTAATCAAACGTTCAGTGGATTAAATGGTAAGTACATCAGTGATTTCATGAGTGACATGACTTTCACTTGTGTTTTGCTAATGTGATGAATTTAAATGTATGTAATGCATTAGGTAAAGTAGTGCAACAGAGAATGGATTTTTATTTTTATTTTTTTTTTTGTCAGATGGTTTCTGTTTTGCATGAAAGTCAGTCAGTTAAAGCACTGATTGTGTTGTGTTTTGATTACAGATTCTGGGTGTCCGTTTGACTTCCTTAACCAAACAAATGAGATGTTTAACAGAAATAATAGTGCAGAGAAATACAATAACCAAACTATGCAATACTCTGAGAAACTGGCCATAACAAAGGAGGCAGTAATGCTATTTAAAGGCTTGATGGTCACACGCATCATGCCCTCATTCTACATCATTGTGATGCTCTTTAGTTTGCCACTGAATGCTTTGGCCTTGGTGACGTTCACCTGTAAGATTCGAGTGAAGAAACCAGCAGTGATCTTCATGTCTCACCTGGCGTGTGTGGACCTGCTCTTCACCCTGCTGCTGCCTCTGAAGATCCACTACCAGCTGAACGCTACAGATTGGGTGTTCGGTGAGGTGGCGTGCCGTGTACTCAGTGTAGCGTACTACTGCAACATCTACTGCTCCATACTGCTGATGATGTGCATAAGTGTGGACAGACTGCTGGCCGTGGCGTTTCCCGTTGCCTCTCTAACCTGGAGGAGCCCAAGGAAAGCCACGTGTGTATGTGTGCTGGTCTGGCTGCTGGCACTCGCTGGTATGGTGCCAACTCTCTTAGTGAAACAAACGGCCAATGTCAAGAGTGTGGGGGTCACCTGCTTTGATGTGCTGCAAAGACATGACTTTTCATTGCAGTTTTACTTGTACTTTTTCACCATCATTCCCTGCATCTACTTCTTCCTGCCGCTGGTTGTCATCTTGGTGAGCTACTCTATCATCATATATGTGCTCTGTGTCAAACCTACTCATTTAACAACATCATCTTCTTCCCCACACAAGGAAAAAAGAGCTGTGATTATGGCTACTGCTGTGTTGATTGAGTTTGTAATGTGTTTTGCACCATCCAATGGCATCCTGTTGTACCGCTGTGTTCATTTAAATACTGGAGGAAACAAAGCAGTAGATACCTATGCTGCTTACCTGTTGGCTGTGTGTTTGGGGAGCTCAAGTGTTTTCCTGGACCCTCTGCTGTACTATTACGGCTCATCTCAGTACAGACAGCAGATCAGCTCTGTGTTTTGGGGCAGGAAGGCAGAAAGAGCAAACCCTCAATTAAGCACAAACACACAGACACTTACCTTAGCGGCACTGTAAAATGAACTGGAATAAGACATTTATCATTGTTGTAATACATTATCTTCACACATCTATTCACACATATATAAACACATGATAGTGATGCCATGAAACCTGAAAAAATTAAATCATTAAATTAAATTAGACCCTTCATAAATTAAATTAAACATTTAAAACAAAAATTACATTTTGAAAAGTTTTAATTATCAGAACAGAAAAGTACATTTTCTAAAAAATTTGTCATAAGAACAAAATCAACTAAAATAAAAAGCTGTACTTAAGCATTAAATACTGGATATAATTTCAACATCATTATCATCGTCAGAGGTGAGGTTTGTCCTGCATTTAACAGATTCGCCACAATATTCATTTGCCAGTATTAATCAATATATGAAGTGTATGTATTTAGTAGCTCTGCATGTGAGATGCATGTATAGAGTACTGTATTATAATCTTTAACTACAACTACATGCATACAGTAGGCTACATTTATAATATCATGCTGTGCTAATGAAGAATATCTCTATCTATGAATTTATGTGATTCTGCAATAAAATAATAATCAATAAAAACTGTAATAAAATGTGATTATTTCTTTTAAACATTTTTTTACATTTTTTACAGAGGCTGTGATTAAGCAATCCTCTAGGTGGCGGTGTTTATCCATATAACTATATGCTGTCTAGATTAAGTAACCAAAATACTCTACACCAAACAATGACTAGTCCATTGTTAATTACATTCAAAAGGTTGAAGGTGGCAAATTAATTAACTGTTATAATTGTATGTGTAGAAACAATACATTTTTGCAGAAACCAAGGTGACCATGGTAAACGTGGGTGATAGAAACATTGCAGAACACAAGATTCAAGGAGTTGGATCTGGATCCAACTCCTCCCATTTTACATATCCCTAAACCTACCCTTCTTCGTCCCTCTGGATCTGGATCCAACTCCTCCCATTTTACATATCTCTTAACCTACCCGTCTTTGCCCCCCTGGATCTAAACCTACCCATCTCCACCCCCTAAATCTGGATCCAACTCCTCCCATTTTACATATCCCTAAACCTACCCGTCTACGCCCCCTGGATCTAAACCTACCCATCTCCACCCCCTAAATCTGGATCCAACTCCTCCCAATTTACATATCCCTTAACCTACCCATCTTCGCCCCCCTGGATCTAAACCTACCCATCTCCACCCCCTAAATCTGGATCCAACTCCTCCCATTTTACATATCCCTAAACCTACCAATCTCCATCCCCTGGATCTGGATCCAACTCCTCCCACTTTACACATCCCTTAACTCTTAAGCACGTGCTCCTGAAAGTGTGACACGTGCGAACAGCCAATCACACCGATCATGGAGAGCATCCGTTTGATTCACTTCTCACGAGAGAGACACGCAATTCACTACTCTTCTGAAGATTAAGAGATCGTTATGAAAAATGTCATGAAATTAAATGCATTTACAAAGCAGGAATAAACACTGATGCTGCAGTTAAAGTTTGGGAAGGCAAATGAAAGAAAATATCTGACCAACCCATGCATGATGTGAATCAAACAAATAGGCCTTATAATTTATCACAAAGACCTCAAAAGAATACATGTAAGCTTATCTGTTTTAAATTTATATATTAATGCATGTATTATATTTATTTTAATTTAAAAGCAAAGTTTAATATTTTAATTAATATAATATATGAATTATACCAAAGACTATAGAATAACACAAGATGTGTCACTCGTATTGTTTTGAATGGGAGAAAGTACAAAGCGCAATATGGCAGAATAAGTCCCGGCTTCTAAATAAGAGCCAATCGGTGATTGGTAAAGTCATCGCGTCACTGCAGCGGCCATTAGAAGCTCCGGTTCCTATAGAAACAGACAGATGCACGTTTCCTATAGGACTGCGCATGAGTTTGATCCAGCCTGACAAATAACGTTTTTTGTCATGATTTGAGTGTTTAGAAACAAAATTTATGAGACAGTTGATGTCAGATTTCATTGGTGATTTAAAATATAAAATTTAATGGAAAGCTTGGCAAACATCTTTAGAGAATCTGATGTTTCCCATTCAAAGAGATAGGAGCTGCACTTGCATTTCCAAGATGGCCACCGAGTGAAATGACTTGTCTTAAAGGGACTTTGATTATCCATAATTATAATTCATATAATATAAATATAATAAATAATTAGCAGATGAACAAACTTAGAATAACTTAGAATAAAACCTGCTCCGGAGCAGGTTAGCCGTGTAGCGTAAGTTACCATGGCAATTAAACTCGCTGAATACCAATCCACCTTCATGAGCCTGAAAAAACAGAGCTTGCTCAAATTAATTTTGAACTTACCTGGGTAGAAACTGAATCTGGCTTTGTGCAACAGGCCACGGGATTTAGGACTTATGCTGCACTACTGTTGATGAGAGTGAACATTTGTAGTCAAAGTAAGATACGGTTTTCATGTATATCTGATTTGTCTTAATATGCAGATGACATGAATGTGCAGATCACTTTAGGAAGCCCCAAATCCCATCACAGTCCGCAAAACCCTGCATTGTATATTCTCCTATTTATATATATATATATATATATATATATATATATATATATATATATATATATATATATATATATATATATATATACACTTTACAATAAGGTTTCAATTGTTAACATTAGTTAACTACATTATTTAATATTATTTAAGATACAGCCTTAAGTCTATTTTCGCATGCACTACGTAAATTTGTTTCTGCATTTAACAAAAACTGGTTTACAAATCGACTTTAATTCCATGAAATCGGAGCAACGGCTTAGGAGGAGTTCATAAAAGTAGGTTTTTCAGAAAAATCTAAATGACAGGAGAATGTTCATGACGAAAAATTACGTCATAGGGTGCAATTGAATCATCTTGAGCCAAAAAGAATTTGGTTTCTAGCCACTACGGTTCAAAACTTATTAGCATAAACATTAGTGAAACTTTGGACAGATAGTGGCACTATAGGGATTGATCTAGAGACTCCAAATTTGCTATGCTGACAGTTCCAACTGCCCTCTATCAGTGTGCCAAATTTTACAACTTTTTACCAAACGGTTCTATGGGCTGCCATAGACTCCCAGAGCGAAAGAAGAAGAAGAAGAACACCAATGATTTTAAATAGCTGCATACGCAACTTCGGTGCTTGCCCACTAATGAAAGCTGCACTTAAGCATTAAATGACTCTGGATATAATTATCATCATCAGAGGTGAGGTCCATCCTGCATTTAACAGATTCACCACAATGTATTCGTTTGCCGGTTTTAATCAATAGGCTATATGAACTGTATTTAGTGGCTCTGCATGTGAGATGTATAGATTACTGTATTATATTCTTTAACTACAAATATATGCATATAGTAAGCTAGATTTATAATAGTATGCTGTGCTAATGAAGTATCTATCTATCTATCTATCTATCTATCTATCTATCTATCTATCTATCTATCTATCTATCTATCTATCTATCTATCTATCTATCATCTTTCTTTGAATTTGATAACACTTGATCGTTTCTTTCTTTTAAACATTTTTAACATGACACAGAGGCGGTGATTAAGTAATCCTCTAGGTGGCGGTGTTCATCAATATGTCTACCCAACGAATAGCCTACACCACAACTGGCAAACTACATATGCTGCATTTAATGCTGTCTAGATCAAGTAACCAAAATACTAAAATAGGCTACCACAAACAATGACTAGTCCATAGTTATTTACATTCAAAAGCCTCTTACACAGGTGGTAGCCTACTAAATTAATTAAATCGTAGCCTATAATTGTATGCGTAGAAACATTGCTGTGTAGCATTTTTGCAGAAACCAAGGTTAACGAGGGTGATAGAAACTATATATAGATATTTTGACTGCTGTAACAATAGGTCTATCAAATGATTCATTGTAAGGAATTCACTTACCCTACCTTCTTAGTAGACTGTCATCACTTCTACTGATACTAGGCCTACATTCTTAATAGTCTTTTAACTGTCGAAGTACTAGCCTACTTTAGTGATGTTTTTAAAGATTTCTGGAGAGCGTACTGTGTGAGGAGAAAAGAAGTAATCGCTCAATTGGTTAACTTTTTGTGTAGCTACTCGACTTAGTGAGACTTGGTCGTCGTATTAATCACCTCAGCAGCTGACGGGGCGGATGTTTTTCTTTTTTTAAACGGTATCGCCTCACATAGCCTACGACACAGCGGAATGGTTAGTTCCCATCATAGACTGTAAAAAATGTTCCCATTCATAAAGGGGAAGAGCGAATTTGTTTTTGTTTTTTATGCATTTACAGCATGTAACTGAGGAAATAAATACATAATATTTAAAACTGCCCTCAAAATACCTGTGTCATTACATTGCTTGTGCGAAGTCCTGAAGGGCGTATCCCAGGTAAGGTCATATGACTGCGTTGGACGGAGCTCCGCACCTGTCTATAAAGAGCTGATTCTGTTTACATTCAGGACGAAAACAGTCAAGCTCAACTAATTACTGTCGTTCGAGTCAATTTCGCAGGAATAATGGCTCTCCGATTGATCTGGATTTACGCTGTGCTTCTGTTAGTCAGCGTGAACGTGTCTAGTCAAAGTAAGAATTTGTTTTCTTGTTTAAATTGACAGAAAATTGTCTCAGCCCAACCCAATACATTCATATTGCCTACGAAAACGTTTTATTTGATTATTTCTATTGAGAACCACTTATAAATGTTACAAATGTAAAGGGTTACATTGAGGTATACTTTTTAAAATAATAATTATATAAATATTTTTATAATATAAAATAAAAAGGACCATGCAGTTAGGTATTTGATTTCACATTGTTTAAACCTGCCTCACCTACAAAGTATATGCCTGTGGTTTATAATGCATGTTTTCTGTTGCAATATTTAGCCTTTGCGATGAGTAGGCTAATAATAGTGTTGAACACAACAGTCATTATGTTCCTTTACAGTAGACAGATTTCATAACGTACATGCTGATGCAGACTGTAATTAGTGTCTATCTGTCTATCTATCTAGATTCTAACTTGGACAGAGGCTTTACTGGTGTTGAAACTAAGGAGGGTGTTGCGGTGACAGACACTGCTCTTGATGTACTGAACAGCAAGCTTACCCAGATCTTCTTCCCAGTGGTCTACATCATCGTCTTCATTGTGGGCCTGCCAGCCAATGCTATGGCCATCTGGGTGTTCCTCTTTAGGACGAAGAAGAAACATCCCTCATCCATTTTCATGGCCAACCTTGCACTGGCGGACCTGTTGTTCGTAATCTTGATTCCTCTTAAGATCGCGTACCATTTTAACGGGAATCACTGGATCTTCGGAGAAGCCATGTGCAAAGTGCTGGTGGGCTTTTTCTATGGGAACATGTATTGTTCAACTGCTTTCATTATGTGTATTAGTGTCCAGAGGTATTGGGCCATAGTACATCCTCTTTCCCAGCAGAAAAGGAACAACAAATTGGCGGTGGGCGTGTCTGTGTGTGTGTGGCTGGTTGTGTGGGTTATTACGGTACCTCTCTATCTTTATGACCAGACTGTGAAGGTCACCAACCTTGATATTGTCACCTGCCATGATGTCACACGTCCTAGCCAATCACGCTACCCTTCTATCTACTTCCTGATTATGGGAGTTGTGGGATTCGTAGTTCCCTGCATAGTATGTATAGTGGCGAATGTGCAGATGCTGCGTTCCTTGAAGAGCTCAATGACAGACGATAACATCGTTCAGAAGCGGAGGAAGGCCGTCATCCTCATCGTCACAGTGCTGGTGATGTTCTTGGTGTGTTTCACCCCCAGTAACATCATGGTTATGGTGCATTACTCCTTGCTCTTTGCCGGAGTACAGGAAAGCGGTTACGGCTTCTACATTACCACGCTATGCCTGGCCAGTCTGAACAGCTGTGTCGACCCCTTTGTATATTATTTCATCTCAGATGAGTTCAGAGAACATGTCAGAAACATGTTTCGTTGTCGCAGCGAGCGCACTGCACAGCGGATGCGAGTTTCCTTCAGTGCACTGAAGTATTCGAAGAAAAACAGTACCTACACGTCAGACTCTGGAAACACGCAGAGTACTTCCTACTAAGAATGATGTTCGACAACTATAAACTGTTTTTAAAATCTGTCATATGCTCTACAATACCTCTTGAATACTATAGGAGCTCTTGTTATTTTATTATAAAATGTTGTAAGGGCTGAAGGAACAAGCTTCTGAAACATGCACTGAGTTAATATATAAACTACATGAAATTTTGCCCACATCTAAAAATCTTAGGCTCTTAAAGGAAACCCGTAAGGGTTTCAAACCAGCATTTCTTGGAACTCCAAATTGGCCTCCTGTTTGATGACATAGTCACCATAGAGATGTTGAAGTGTTTTCCATTGTGTCACAAGATACAGGTTGCCTTAAATTGAGATTGGAGGCCTGGGATTTTGTGCTTTTTGTTTTGTCTGTCTGTGTTAATGGGATTTCTCAGAATCTTCTCTGAAATTACCTTTTAATCCAGTTCTGTGAAAGTAGACTAGTTGACTGAATGACTGAAGCTGTATTAGATTTTGAGCACCTGTTACAGAAACCATTTTGCATTTATTCCTATTTACATACTGTAGATGTGTGTAGAAGGAGCACTGAAATGCTGTTATGCCAATCACACCATAAGTGACCAATTTTAGATGTGTGAATGTATAACCAGCATGAATAACCTCATTCTGATTTGCTCTAAAGCACTAAATGCTGAAGTGGTAGCACCATTCACCATGCATGATTGTGTAGACACTGTTTTCTTGTAGACATTTTCCTGTCTCTTTCACACTCATGCCCCCCACTTGATTTCAAAGCACATCTATGGTTAAATGTTGTGATGAGTGTATTTTGTATTTGTTTTTTTGTTTTGTTTTTTAAGAATTGTCTGAATGTATTTATCAATAAATTTGTCTTTCCATGTTCCTTATGATTTGCACTGTATGTGTTGGTCTTGTCCTCTAAACAAGACAGACAGGAGGTAGAATATGGCCAAAGTCCACAGAGCAATAAATTCTGTTTGCAGTTGTTTGACGCACACGCACACACATGCACATGCGCACACACACACACACACCGGTTCATTTATTTGCCTTTCATTGATTTTTGAGACAGAGAGAAAAAGCAAGATATAAGCACAAAAAATTGTGGCAGGAATTTTTTTTAGAATAAACCATTTAAAGAAATTATATTAGTAATGGTGTTTGAACATAAGACAGAGAATAAAGCACAATTACCTAAAATGACAAAACTACAAAAATCCAGAGCCTCTGTGACCTTGATGAAATCATAGTTGGTGAAATATGGAGGAAAAAAAGGACCTTCAGGTTAAAGGATTTATTTATATATATATATAATTATCTGATGTATCAGTTGTGCAACTTTATCAAAGAGGTATAGCCATTTTATTTTTTTAAATGTCAGTAGTGTTTGTCTCATATTTACTAATGATTTTCTGAAGATTAATATATTGATTTGAGTTATTTTCAGTGTTATTTTAATATTTATTTATATATAAGTTAAAAGTTTATATGCTTTCATATCCTTTCAAGTTTTTGTTTTGATTTCTATTAGGTTTTTTAATTATTTCTTTATAGGTTTATTTCTATTTCAGATTTTTTAGTAGTATTAGGCTAGTTCAGTTAACCAAGTTAAACTTAATCAATTAGTTGACAAGGCACCATTTCTAAATTTCAGGTTTTCTTTTAATATTTATGTTTTATTTTATTTTATTTCAGCTTTATTTCAATTTAATTGTTTTTTTTTTTGTTTTTGTTTTTTAATTGTCTACACTTTAGTTTTGGTTTTAGGTAACAATTAACAATGGACTTTGTGATCTGAGAACAAGGTATGATAATGTAATGTCATTTTGATCACATAAGGATAACCATACAGTGACTCTATTGTGTATTGACTCTTACTGTATTGTGTATTGTTGCCCCTTATTGTGTAGCCTATAAACTCTTATTTTAATGTCTTTGTATTTTATTGTTTATTATGCCCTCCTGCCCCATCGTTCTTCAGGGGAATGAACAATATAAGAATTTCATTGTCCTATAACGTACCGATGACAATAAAGAATATCTTGATTCTTGAAAGAATATGTTGTTAAGAACGTTGCTCTCTAAGTTAGGCTATACTTAAAAAAAAAAAAAAAAAAAACGAATGGCACGAAAATACCTTTTGAACAGTCCTATTAGTGTTGATACAGAAAAATTAATGGTTTCGATATGACCCACATACAGTCTCAGTCTCTCTCCTCCCACGCGCAAGCTCATGTGGTTGATTTTTCATCAAGAAGATCAAATCTCGAAACTCACGCGCTTACAGGATCTGACCGAAATGCGTCATGCATGTGACGTCACGCAGGTAAGAAAACTCGACGCGCTTTGATCCCTCAGAGAGTTAAGGTGTGTCCTTCATTCTTTCAGGTCGATTAAAAACATTTCGCAGAGAGGGAAAGCTCATACACCGCTACAAGAGACAGACTGCTATTCAACTTAGGAAACAACTAAAAGTTTGAAAAACACGGATTATGGCTGTCACCGCGACTTACCGGATCTTGTTTTTTGCCGCATTTATGGTTTTTGCGTGGGCAGAGGCAGGGCCAGGTGAGTCGCTTTAAACTCGCTTTAAATTCGTCTCATATTTTGAATTTACTTGTTTTTCTGATGCACTTTTGTTTGTAATTCACTCTTTTAAATATGTATCAATGTGTTTCGTTTCAGTTAAAGGCAAAGGACGAGGTTTACCAGTCGTGCTGGATCCAGATACAGGCAAATTATTCACTGAGCAGGTCGTCACAGATACACTAAAGAGCAGTCTCACAACCGTCTTCCTGCCAATTATTTACATAATCGTTTTTGCATTGGGGTTGCCAAGCAATGCAATGGCGATATGGGTCTTGTTGTTCAGGTCGAAGAAACTTCACCCTGCTGCCATTTACATGGGAAACTTGGCACTGGCTGACCTGATGTTTGTTATCTGGACGCCTCTCAAGATCGCTTACCATTTAAAAGGAAATAATTGGACTTTTGGAGAAGGGATGTGCAAAGTGTTGGTGGGTTTCTTCTATGGCAACATGTACTGCTCCATCCTCTTCATCACTTGTTTAAGCGTCCAGCGGTATTGGGTCTGCGCTCACCCGCTCTCCCAGCAGAGGAAAAACAACAAGTTTGCTATCATCGTGTCACTGTGTATCTGGATCTTCATTGGGGTCAGCACTACACCTTTGTACCTCTACAAACAAACATTTGAATTCTCAGACCTCAACATCACCACCTGCCACGACGTCAACGTTATCAGTCGGGAGAACTTCCAGTCAGGCAACATGTTCCTGGACGTTCAGCTGCCCTATTACTATTTCATGGTGATGGCAGGTCTTGTGTTCTTCATCCCAATGTTGATCATCATAGCAGCTTACATTCTTCTCCTTCGCTCGCTTGGGAACTCTACAATCGAGGGCAGTGCCGGAAAAAGCCGCCAACGAGCTGTGGTCCTCATTGTCACTGTGCTCATAACGTTCCTGGTCTGCTTCATCCCCAGTAATGTGATGTTGGTGGTGCACTATTCTCTCCTGCGAAATGGTTTGTTCAATAACGGCTACGGCTTCTACATCACCACGCTGTGCCTGGCCAGCCTCAACAGCTGCTTGGACCCTTTCATCTACTATTATGTCTCAGAAGAGTTCAGGGAGCACGTCAAAAACACGCTGCTGTGCCGCAGCAGTCGTACGGTGGAGAGGATGAGGGTGTCTTTCAGATCGATGAAGTACTCTAAAAGCACCAACACCTATACTTCCAGCAAAACAGAGAGCAGCACCTGTTAAGAGCAGATGGACATGGACCATTATGGACAAGAGTTTATGTATTGAGTGGCAGCACTGTGGATTTTACTTCACATTCATGCTCCGTGTTTCTTCACTGAATAACATTGAAACTGTCAGAAACCACATGAAGGTGTTTGTGAAGATATTTTTTCAGCTGTGAGACCTTTGTAAACCCAAAGCTGAAGGAGCCACAAAGTGTTTGAACCTGATTCTGCATCACATGACTGCAATGTTCAGTCTAAAGCTCAGGGCCGTGAAGCCAAAGCATATTCGTAAAACTTGAAGAGAAGCATCCGAGCCAGGTTTTTCTGTTGTTACATTTGATATTGTTCAGATGGGCATGGCGAAATGATATTTAATGTGAATTTGTCAGCCTGTGATGGGTTAAATATATGCTTTAAAATTTAAGTATGTTTTAACTTTTTTCTACTGCATCAAACCTGATTAGCAACAATCTTTGTTAGTCAAAATGAATATTTATTTTTTTTTATTCCTCACTGTATTATATAGCCATAATTAGGTCAGCCGCTATATTTGTGTGTGTGTGTGATACACATTTGAATGTTATGTTCCTAAATTCATACATACATTTTTAACAGTATAAAACAAAACGGCTGTATCTCTTGTACCAAACCTTTTATTATATCTATAAAGGGAACCAAACTCTAGAATTCTGTGTTAGGTGTCATATCTCAGGCGAAAAAAAAAGTACATTTCTATAACATACTTAAAGTGCTCTATTTTCGTGCACTAGTTTTGTACTTAATATACTTAAAATTCTTCTTTAGTACTTCTTAAGAACATCTAAGTGTACTCAACTGTGCTATTTTGAGACCGTATTAAATATAAACTAAAATTTGCTTTTAGTATACTATCTCTGTATTTAAAAAATGTATTTATAAACTACTTATAGTATGTTTGAACCCATAGTGTACTACAAGTGGTAGCTAAATACATTGTTTAAATACAGAGATAGTATATTAAAAGCACATTTTAGTTCATATTTCATGGTGTCTCAAAATAGCACAGTTGAGTATACTTAGATGATCTTAAGAAGTACTAAATAAGAATTTTTAGTATATTAAGTACAAAATTAGTGTGCAAAAATAGAACACTTTAAAATGCATTATAAAAGAGTACTTTTTCACCTGGGATCATATATATCACAATCCCTTTTTTTAATCAGACATCACTGTACTTCTTCCCAGAAAATGTAGCTATTAAAACATGTATCCCGCTATACCCCTCTAGGCAAAATGCCTTTTTAAATAAATGTTTTGTTTCCTTGAAAATGTTTGCTTTGAGCTGAATTGTTCAATTCCTATGAATAATTGAATCGTTTTCCATAACTGTGTTCCTTCGTCACCTGTGGAGTAGGTCTATAGGTGAGTCATATGTTGTTGCTAGAAACTGACAAATGTCATCATCACAAACTATGAAACTTGCCAACAATGTGACCGAAGACTTCATGACGGTATCTTTGAGGCTACAAAATGTTAATGTTCAATTGGTTGAACACTTTTAGGGAGACAAAATTGCTTTGGATAAAACATCACCTAATTACAGGTAAAACCATTTACACAATGATACACATATTAGTTAATGAATAACACTTTTAAATGTGCAGGTCTATGCAGTTTTGATTATGGGCATGTTTCATATCAAAAAATCTCTCTATGATGGCATATCTCACTGTATCTGTGAAACTACTGCTCTTGTGAATTCACACTGCGCTCCTTTGATTAGAGATAGAACAACACTGTCCACTCCCTGGTTTAGCAAATATTTAGCATTCCACTAACAATTCTGTCTGTGTCTATAGAAACCCTCTAAACCTGTTCAACTAGCTTTAACTGAGCTTGACTTGACTTCAGGTTTGAATTGTTTTTTAAGGGAGGGAAGTGACTTTTTGGTCAAAACAACTTAAATAGATTTTATTTTTTTAAAGATTTTTTTTCTTTCTTTTTACATTTTTACATAATCTCCAGGTGAAATATATTGAGCCAGCTACTATAGTGAATGAAACTGATTAACTACTTTATTGGCTTGAGTTGACTTCTACTTATAAAAGCCCATTTAGATTAAAATAAGGTTCTCATTCACATTTTATTTCTTTTCATTGTAAATTTAATGTACCGTTCAAAAGTTTGGGGACGGTAAGATTTTTACGCTCACCAAGGCAGCATTTATGTGACCAGAAATACAGTATAAAAAAAAGTAATATTATGAAATATTGTTGCGATTTCAAATAACTTATTTATTGTGAAATATTTTAAAATATTTATTTCTGTGATCAAAATTGAATTTTTAGCACACCATTATTCCAGTCGTCAGTGTCACATGATCCTTTAGAAATCATTGTAATATATGCTGATTTGCTGCTCAAGATACATTTCTGATTATAATCTTTGTTGAAAAAAAGTTGTGCTACATTTTTTTCAGGATTCTTTGATGAATAGAAAATTCAAAATACAACATTATTTTGAATTAGAAATCTTTTGTAACGTTATAAATGTGTTTAGTGTCGCTTTTGATCAATTTAATGCATTCTTTCTGAATAAAAGTATTAATTTTTTTCCAAAAAAAAAAATTACTGTCCCCAAACTTTTGAATGTTATGTCTTATATATATTTTACAATGACTTTATCTCACAAATGTCATTTTGTTTCCCTAATTGTGACTTTATATCTTTTAATGCAAATGTAACAGAGCTCAGCGTAAATGAGTACACACCCTTTGAAAAATAACATCTCAATGAACACAAATACAATTTCCAAAATGTTGACAAGACTGAGTTTAATATAACATCTGTTTAACTTATAACATGAAAGTAAGGTTAATAATATAACTTCAATTACACATTTTTCAGTTTTACAAAAATGAGTACACCAGACAACAAAAACTACTACATCTAGTACTTTGTATGGCCTGTATCTTTTTCCATTCTTCAAGAATGACCTTTTAGAGACTGGATGCTGGATGAAGAGTGATTTCTCTTCAGAATTCCCCATAGGTGTTCGATTGGGTTCAGATCAGGAGCCACTGAATCACTTCCACCCTGTTCTTCAGAAATCCAACGGTGGCCTTAGATGTGTGTTTAGGATCATTGTCATGTTGGAAAAGTGCATTACGACCAAGGGCATGGAGTGATGGTAGCATCTTCTCTTTCAGTATAGAGCAGTACATCTGTGAATTCATGATGCCATCAATGAAATGCAGCTCCTCGACACCAGCAGCACTCATGCAGCCCCACATAAGGACACTGCCACACTGTAAAACATTTTAGCTGGTTAAACTTAGAAATGTAAGTTCACCTGCTGCCTTAAAAATGTGAGTTAACTCAACTTGAAGATAAGCTTGGTTTAAACTCAAAAATAGTCAAGACAATGCATTATTTTAAGTTAAAATTTAAACTTAAAGTTATGCATTGTCTTGACTATTTGTGAGTTGAAAC
The DNA here is from genome assembly GCF_024489055.1 of Chanodichthys erythropterus. Lineage (NCBI taxonomy): Eukaryota > Metazoa > Chordata > Actinopteri > Cypriniformes > Xenocyprididae > Chanodichthys > Chanodichthys erythropterus. The sequence goes on along the minus strand of NC_090242.1, from coordinate 12,481,386 downwards.
AAAGCTTATCTTCAAGTTGAGTTAACTTATGTTTAGTTGAGTTAACTCAGATTTTTAAGGCAGCAGGTGAACTTACATTTCTAAGTTTAACCAGCTGAAAATGTTGTTTCACTGTAGGCACCATGCATTTTTCTTTGTATTCCTCACCTTTGCAGTGCCATTTGAAGCCATCAGTTCCAAAATCATTTATCTTGGTCTCATCACTCCAGAGTATAGAGTCCCAGTAGTCTTCAACTTTGTCAGCATGGGCCCTGACAAACTCTAGGTGGGCTTTTTTTGTGCCTGGGCTTTAGGAGAGGCTTCTGTCGTGGATGGCACCCATGCCATTCCTCTGCAGTGTACACCGTATTGTGTCATGGGAAATAGTCACCCCAGTTTGGCTTTCTACTTCTTTAGATAACTGCAGTGAACTTGCATGCCGATTTTCTTCAACCCTTCTCATCAAAAGATGCTCCTGTCAAGGTGTTAACTTCTGTGGACGACCTGGATGTCTCTGTGAGATGGTTGCAGTTCCATCTTTTTTACATTTTTATACACCTTTTGCTACAGTATTCTGACTGATAAGTAAAGCTTTGCTGATCTTGTAGCCTTCACCTTTCTGGTGTAAAAAATTATTTTCTTTCTCAGGTCTTGTGACATTTCTCCTCCATGTGGTGCCATTGCTGACAGCATGAAATGGGAAGGGGTTTTACACCCTTTTATAGTCAACTGTCTGCTTGACACCTGTGTAATGAATAATTAGACTCACCTGTGGTTGAATTCTTGTTAAATTAGACATTTGTAGTCTAAAATTTAGCTTTGCTCCAGAGACTTTCAGTGAGGTGTAATCATTTTTGCATCACCCTAATTTGAGTAAAACTGAGAATGTTGTTCTCTAAGTTATATTATTAACCTTACTTTCATGTTATAAGTTAAACAGATGTTATATTAAACTTAGTCTTGTCAACATTTTCGAAATTGTTTTTGTGTTCATTGAGATATTGTTTAAAATGTTACTTTTCAAAGGGGGTGTACTCATTTACGCTGAGCACTGTATTTCTTTTTTTCAAATGTATCACACCGTTACCTTTTTACTTTTCTTAACTGCACTTCCTATCTATCAGCCCCTCAGGTCGCATCGATTGATGGAAGAATTAAAAGTGCACATTCATCTCACTCATTTACACTTCCCCCAGTCTCAGGTGACTATTGTGTTTGGTCAGTCAGATACGTATATGTAGCCTCCAGGCTGGGCTGTGACCAACCACAGTCTCAAATAAGATACACAAACTCTCTCTCTTTCTCCCGCTCACTCCTTTTCTCACGCTGTCTCACTCTCTGATGATCCAATTTCACACGAGCAGATTCTTGATTCTTGACTTCACAGCTTTCTGACCATTTCTAGATGTGTTTGTCTTTTGATGTTGCTATGGATACTGGTTTTGTTCATGCCATTTAGGTTGCAGTTTCTCACTGGCATCATTGGAATAATTATTAGACTGTGTGATAGAAGGATGCATTTGCATGGAAGTGTTTTATGTAGTGTGGATGAAGATAAACTCAGTGACACTGTCATGTAGATTTATAGGCCTATTATGCAAATTTGTCTGAATTAAACAATGGGCCATGATTAAATTTTTTCCCCATTTTTGGCTTTAGTTTGAAGAGAATAATTCAAATGAATTAGTTGTTTTGCCAATGTAGAACCTGCTCTCTATAGACATAGAATATCATGAATATGTAGAATAGCCCTGTCTTTATGATATTATGGTCTGTAGATACAGCATGCCTCTCCTTTAGTGTACATTTATGAGATTGTTTTCACCCATTTTATCATCAACCAGATGAAAACTGTAAATTGGATGTCTAAAGTCCAAAGTATACTACTAAACTTTTTACGCGTACGCTTAGGTAAGCGTAGCCTACAGTGCGCGAATTTCGTCATCAGAAGAGAACTCTCACCGCCGGATTTTGTCGCACGTGGGGTGCGCGATAATTAGTTTATCCACGAGGTGGCAACCGTGCCCTGGGGGCGTCGATTCACAAGATAGTCAAAGAAAAACTGCATAAACAAGCTACAGCGACAACGTAGATAAGAGTTTGTGCGAAGAGGTTATAAGTACCCTCATTTGTACAACTATAGCAATGTTTACATGGCTTGTAACTCGTGGCGAGAGATTGCTCAAAACTGCGCATGCGTCGAACGTCTACGTCTGCGTACCATAGCGTACGCGTACGAGTATACTTTGCAAGGCTATGCGTTTGATCGTGCGTAAAAAAACGAAGTATACCCAGGGCTTGAAAGTAATAGCAAACATTTCCTCAAAAAGCAACACAATTTGAAGTAATTCATGTCAGTAATGTAAACAAAGTTTAATACTTATAGGTTTAGATGTTTGTTCAAATCTCTAACTTGAAGTATGAGTAATAGTGACACTTGCCTTAGCAAATGCTACTTTTAGGTTTTCCTGTACAGATATTTTAAGGTAAAAAGCAAACATCTACAGCTCTTTTAAAAGACATAAAGATTGTGAACTTTGGCCTTTTCTGTTTATAAGAGACCAGCAGTGTTTAAAGCGAGCGAAGTTCCTATTGCATAACACTGACAGCACTGAGAGGAAGACGTTATTTATCTTTCTCTCGTCTCTCCCTCTCTCTGTCCTCTCTTTCTTTGTCTCTGCACTCTCTCTTTCCAGCCTCGCTGTGTCTTAACAACCTGTTATTCAGCTTTACATTTTCCCTGGAAGAACAGAGTTCAGAGGTAAATAAACTGGAGTGTGAGAAAACGAATCTTTGATGGACAGATATATGTCATAACCTGTGAGTTAAAGAGTGTTGGTGAGTCAGATTTGACTGTAGGAGTCAAAATTGAAAAAAAATTGAAATGTATGTGGTTTTGGGCAAACAACACAAAATAGTCTCAACATCTCTCAGTTGGCTGTTTGAACACATACAGATGCCGACACCTGCTATTTAATATTCAGGGTAATTTCTCAACGCACAATCACATACTGTTTACAGCTGTGTGTGTTGGGGTCTTGAATCTTTTATGGGTGTGTGTTGGCCTATATTTTAAAAATATGACCAGTCTGTGAAAGTCTTTGTGTCTTGTGTATTATAAACACAGAAACTGGTCAAACCGGTTCAGCTGAGCATGTTGAAGCAGGTTTGTTGTTGGTCAGTGAGAGAATTCACAATTCGCACACTCTCTGTCTCCTAATCTCCTGAGATTCATACAGTCGATTTGTTTGACAAACGTTCCTTAAAGGGTTAGTTCACCCAAAAAAAAAGAAAATTCTGCAATTAATTACTCACCCTCATGTCGTTCCACACCCATAATACCTTTGTTATATATACAATAATATATATATATATATATATATATATATATATATATATATATATATATATATATATATATATATATTTATATATATATATAACAATACAATCGATTTTCGTATTTAGGTAGATATTTAAATTATTATCATAATTACATATCTTTGCACTGAACACAAGAATTATTTCTGGCATCTGAAGCCCAAATATCACTGCATGTCCTTTGCTTTGTATTATAATAATAACTTATACAGCTACATTTGAAAGAAGAAAGAGAAAACTCTTGACGTGTTTGCGCTCATAACTGCTTTGCAATTTAAAAAATATTTATGAAAAATTTAATGAAATTCAAAGAATATAAAGCATTATTCAGCATAAAAGAATGAAATAAATAAAAGTTCAAGATGTTGGAAAGTATGTATAAGGTGTTGTTTATAATTACTGTTAAAGCATATAATAGCACCAATTAAATCAATAAAAACAACATTTCTGAGGAAAAATATTAACTATAAGTAAACTTACACTCATTCTAAGTTATTTCCACTATTGTTTGTTGTTGCCATATGGCAACATATCATAAAGTACCTTAAAATAATATTTTTTCCAATTTTTTTCTTTTTACAACACTTCAAGTTAAGCCATACTAAGAAAAGAAAAAGAGTCAAATATTTTTTCTATAGGTCTATCATAATGTGTGCGGTAGAGGGTTAAAGCTTTGAATTGCTAGGAAAAGCACTCGAAAACATTAGACCATTTCTGCCACAAGTTATTTCTGATAGTGTTAGTGGCACAATGTTTCTCATGATTTCCTGATTGCACAGCGCTGTGAAAGAAGCGCTTGAATTCACAGCTGAATTAATAACATCGCTGTGAAATCTTGTGAGAAGCATTTACTTTCGTTGCAGAATTCTCTGGTAAACCTCAGATATCAGATCAAACAGTTTCCACGTCATCATTGTTTGATCTGATATCTGTGGTTTAACAGAGAATTCTGCGTAAGGTAAATGTAATTAAGTAAATCTACCCACCTCTGGCAACGGAGGCCTCTCTGAGCCATCGGATTTCATCAAAAATATCTTAATTTGTGTTCTGAAGATGAACGAAGGTCTTACAGGTGTGTAACGACATGAGGGTGAGTAATTTATGACAGAACTAACCCTTTAATAAGCCTTTATCAGACCAGGTTCTGCTGTGTTCTAAATCATTCACAAATCTTTTGATAGTTCCACAATCTCTATTCAGTTTTCACAAAATATTAGTTGTTTTCATGACTTTTGCAAGACATTGCACCATTTCATCATTCAACATGAAATGTTTTAACCTAACTGTGTATATAAAGTACAATGCAAATGGACAAATTACCTTAATATAATATGGAATAATTTGAAATTGAGGTTAAAATAGAGTAACAGTGTTTTGTACTATAGTACAGTTATCTATAACTAAAAACAAAACCATTAAAATAATTTTTGTTACTTGAAAAAAAGAACATTAACTGAAATAAAATATATAAATAAATCTTTAAAAAACACAATTTCAGCTAGTTGCCAAGGCAATATTTCTTATTTTCATTTAGTTTAACTTGATGTACTAAAATAACTACAACTAAAACTGAAAAAAAAGAAAATAATAAAAGATATATAGACATTAAAAACACAACAAAATTACTAAAACCTTGAACAAAAATATGAAAATAAAAACTAATTCAAACTATCAGTTAAAACTATAATAGTATCTAAATCAAACTAAAATAACTTTCTCAATTGTATCTTTTACTATGAATGACTACAATTATCTCGGTCACGTTGATGGATGAGTATTGAACACAGCGACATCTACAGTACAGATCTGGTAAGTGCAGCACTTGATTTTTCATGTATGTATTCAGTGGCTGTTCAGAATGGAGGACCAGTGTACTGCACACTATATACTGTATACTACCTACTGTTTTTAAAATAATATGTAAAATATGCAATATTAAACAATATTTTTCAAAAGGCAGTATGCTGCACGGTTGTCCCATGACCAGTGTTGCATGGTTAATAGTTATCATCCCAGAATAGTTATTTTGCATCCTTAATCCAGTTTTAGAGTAAAAATGTGCCACTATTGGCAGTCAAAGAGAGAGAGAGAGAGAGAACATTCAAGTCAAACACATTGCATTGTTGGAGTGTAGTGTGCTCTGCTGTTTGTTGCAAATTTTGGCAGATGTAGTAGGTCATATGGGTGTTGCATACAGAATATTTGCATAATGTAACATTTTGCATTATACATTAGCCAATTATATTAGTGATCTGTGATGATTATTCTGAGATATAGACCAATTTTGTATTCAGAAGTGAGTTTATTTCTTGGTAATTTAATGTCAGTTTAGGTGACCAATGTCTCTCATTGTTCAATACAAATGTAAATGGAAGGTGAAAATGTTTCTGCCTATCATTTATAATAGACCATAGATTATTCTAATGAGCATGGATGGGATTTAAATCATGTCATATCACTTAGATGTACACATTTAACCCATTTGTGTGTCTCAGTATTATCTTATCTCTCCTGCATAACTACTTGTTTAAAACACAGTCCACATTTTCTCCCAGTTTCCACATTCCTAAAGGACCCCTCTGTTGCAGTGCCAGAGGGGGAGGCGTCCACAACAGTGCCTGATGGGAAATGGTCCAGGGTTTCCTGTGCTGAGCTGCAGATAACAACTTACTGTTTAGAGAGCTCAGCCTGAGGTCTTCAGAGATACTGAGCTGCTGGACGAGAGCCAGGTACTGCTCAGCCTCGCATGCACAAACGCAGCAAAGCTGCGATTTTTATGTTTGTTTGTTTGTTTGGCCTCCTCCGAGTTAGTCAAAGGTTACAGATAGCACCTCCGCCCCCTTTGCTAAAGGTCTTCTGTTTTATATGACACTGCATGCTGGCATCTTAATGTGAAAAAATCAGAATCATATCTGAAATTGTTCAGTTCCTGGTGTCATAAGCCAACTTTATCTGAATTTCTCTCTTTCTCTCTCTCTCTCTCTCTCTCTCTCTCTATCTATCTGTCTCTTTCTCTCTCTCTCTCTCTCTCTCTCTCTCTCTCTCTCTCTCTCTCTCTCTCTCTCTCTCTTTTAAAGCATGGGGAGCTATTCTCCATGTGCCAGAGGGATCAGTAGGAGGCTGAAAGAGAAGATGATTAATTAGCATTGCTTCTCCGCTTTGGCTGTAGACTGATCTCAGCCCAGATCCTCTGCGGGCTTCTCTTATGTAAAACTGTCGAATAACATAGTGTGGCATAGAACCGAACGATGGCAGAAAACAAACACTGCATGCTGTGGCGTATGTTCAGGCCGGTTGGACATCCATATCCCACATTTTTCTTATAGTACATATTTTTTGTAATCATTTACCTTCCCCTTTAGTCGTTTCAATCCATTAAAGTAGTCCTTACGACTCATACTCTATACTCAGTTTTTTGAAGCTTCGTATGAGAAACAGACCAAAATTTAAAGAGACAGTTCACGCAAAATAGAAAATTCTTATATCATTTACTTACCCTCATGTTATACCAATCCTGTTTGATTTTCTTTCTTCTGCAGAACATGATGAAAAATATTTTGTTTTAACAGTTTTTGTATGTGCAATTTGAATCTGACGTTCTTCAAAAAATCTTCTTTTGTGAAAAGTATCAAAAATAACTTATTATCATGATGACAGAATTTTTATTTTTGGACAAACTGTCCCTTTAAGCCTTATGCAGTTCTGAAATGTCTTTTACAGTAAACTTCCATATCACGATTGGTCATGTGATATGCGAAAAACCAATAGCTTTTGGGCTCAGTGACGTCCATCCTGGCGTGAGATCTGATGACTTAATGTTTTATCTGTTTCTTGTCTTGTAATATGGTGCACAACTCTCATTTTATGGTGCTTTTTTGTATTTTTTTACAGCTTGGCTAAATATCCACCCACTTTTGCTGGAAAAGCAGCATGGGCATTCTATCGAACATCTCATGTTGTGATTCACAAAAGAGAGAATATAATATGGACTGGGAATGACATGAAGGTGAGTAAATTCTGACAGAATTCTCATTTTTGGACAAACTGTCCCTTTAAGCCTTGTGTAGTTCTCAAATGTCTTTTACAGACACATTTTTTTCAACTTTTCATATCACGATTGGTCATGTGACATGCGAGAACCAATAGTGTTTGGGCTCAGTGACGTCCATCCTGGCGTGGCTTAAAGGTGCCATCGAACGTTTTTTTACAAGATGAAATATAAGTCTAAGGTGTCCCCTGAATGTGTCTGTGAAGTTGCAGCTCAAAATACCCCATAAATTTTTTTTAATTAGTTTTTTTAACTGCCTATTTTGAGGCATAATTAGAAAGAGCCCCTTTAAATCGCACGCTCTCCACCCCCTCCCAAGCTCTCAACTCTATCACTGCATAAACAAAGTTCACACAGCTAATATAACCCTCAAATGGATCTTTACAAAGTGTTCGTCATGCATGCTGCATGCATAAATCGGATTGTGAGTATTGTATTTATTTGGATGTTTACATTTGATTCTGAATGAGTTTGAGGCTATGCTCCGTGGCTAACGGCTAATGCTACACTGTTTGAGAGATTTATAAAGAATGAAGTTGTGTTTATGAATTATACAGACTGCAAGTGTTTAAAAAATTAAAATAGCGACGGCTCTTGTCTCCGCGAATACAGTAAGAAGCGATGGAAACCTTAACCACATTTAACAGTACATTAGCAACATGCTAACGAAACATTTAGAAAGACAATTTACAAATATCACTAAAAATATCACGTTATCATGGATCATGTCATTCATTATCACTCCATCTGCCATTTTTCGCTGTTGTCCTTGCTTGCTTATTTAGTCTGATGATTCAGCTGTGCTCATCCAGACGTTAATACTGGCTGCCCTTGTGTAATGCTCGATCATGGGCTGGCATATGCAAATATTGGGGGCGTACACCCCGACTGTTACGTAACAGTCGGTGTTATGTTGAGATTCGCCTGTTCTTCAGAGGTCTTTTAAACAATTGAGATTTATATAAGAAGGAGGAAACAATGGTGTTTGACACTCACTGTATGTCATTTACATGTACTGAACTCTTGTTATTCAACTATGCCGAGGTAAATTAAATTTTCAATTCGATGGCACCTTTAATTTTTTATCTGTTTCTTACACAAGTCTATCATATGGCTTCAAAAGTCTTGTAATATGGTGGACAACTCTCATTTATGGTGCTTTTTGTCTTTTTTTACAGCTTGGCTAAATACCCACCCACTGGAAGAGCAGCTCGGATATTCTACCAAACATCTCATGTTGTGTTTCTCAAGAGAATATAATATGGACTGGGAATGACATGAAGGTGAGTAAATTCTGACAGAATTCTCATTTTAGGATGAACTGTCCCTTTAAGCCTTATGCAATTCTCAAGTGTCATTGACAGTCGCAACTTGTCGCATCATGTTCGGTCATGTGACGTGAGAACCAATATAGTTTGTCCTCAGAGATGCCCGGCTTGGCTTGATAAATGCTATTTTTGAAATGAGCATAGAAACAAAAACAAATGAGCATAGACAATTTTTGGGGGGCTTCAGATGACTTTGAACTCTCCTTCTTTGGTGCTTTTTGTCTTTTTTTACTGCTTGGCTGTATAAATCACCATCCACTTTCACTGGAAGAGCAGCTCAGACATTCTACTGAACATCTGATTTTTTTTTTTTTTTTGTCTCATGGAAGAAAGACAATAATATGAATTTGGAATGACATAAGTCTGATTAAATTGATAAAACTCTCATTTTTGAGTGATCTGTACCTTTAAACTTTACAATAGCTGTGTCAACCTACTTACCAAGCTCATATTGTCTTGAACAGCAATTTTTATTTATATTAGCAAATGCAAGCAGCACCAGTGATGATGTAAGTAGTCTTAGAGCTTTCTAGCAATCACTGTTGGCCAACATGCCCGTGTGTACCCACAATGTTACTTCATGCGGTTCTCTCCTCTAACGATTGTAACGGTCAGTGCTTTTTTAGTGCAATCCAAAGGTTGCAAAGGTCCTCAAATGCATATCAATACAGCTGAAGGCAAACTTAACAAACAACAGCATTTTATTGACTGAAGTTTAGTGAAAAATACAATAACAAGCATTGGAACACAAGCCATTTTGAACACAAGTAACCTCTTTAAAAAGACATCGCAATCATAAGGCCAAAACTACTAACCTGAGATATCCCACAAAACCTCCATAAATTGGCCAATGCTGAAGAGGTTTTTTTCATTTTAGAAAAATAGATAGATTTGCAAGAAAAGACACTTTTATACATTCAAGAACCATTGGGAATGTTTAGCTCTGCTTCTCCTCTACTGGTTTGTTAGTAAGACACTTGATCTGCAGTTCGGGGAGAGGATGAATAGCAGCGGGGAATGTGTGAGACAGGGCGGGACAGATGGAGCGAAAGAAGAGAGATGAGAGCGAGGGTGTGAAAGGGAAAGCGAGCCTCAGGCTTCCTTTTCGTCCTTTTCTCTCTGTGTTTTTGTCTTCACGGGAGCCGGCATGGTCGCCGTGCCCCCCAGCCAGTCCCAGTGAGCGAAGAAAGGCGCAAAGTTGGTGCCCGGCTGCTGATGGTGAGCGTCGTGCCGCAGCGCGCCGCCCCAAAGGCCGAAGGGAACCAGACGGTGCATCGCCCAAGGGAAGTCGTACCCGCAGTGGTCCTCAGTGGACACCCAGATGTTGAACAGCATGAACGCCCAGGTGGTGAGACAGTGACACTGGAGAAGAAGAGGATCCACGGTGGTCCAGAAGCCCACGCTGAAGAGCTCCCAGGCGGACAGGTACTGCGTGACCAGGCTGAAGGTTTGCCGGTACTGATGGTGGAGCGCGTGGAAGGTGCGGTACAACCAGCCCACGCGGTGATGCAGAAGGTGCCACAGGTAGTACTGGAAGTCAAACACCACCGTGCAGCCCACAATGCCCAGCAGGAAGGCGGTGAGCGTGGGCGCCTCGCGGGGCAGCGGCACGGGCGGCCGCCAGAGCCACTGGGCCACGGCGGCGGGGAAGATGTAGAGCAGATGGTTGTACGTGGTGAGCGCCAATGTGGCTCCGATGTTGGACCAGGTGACGGTGCGGTCCTGGTGGATCTGGTAGCGGCGGATGGAGGGCCAGGTGGGCGCCAGCAGGTCCAGCACGGTGTAGAAGAACACCAGCACCAGGTACATGGACACCGAGATGATGACGGGAAACAGCGGCGAGCGCAGGCTGCTCTCGTGGTTCTGCTGGAGGTAATCCCACATGGGCTGCAGCACGGAGCGCTCCGACAGAGCCCAGGTTGCGTTGCTGATGTCCAGCATGCCGTGCATACTGCCAGGACTCATGGCCAGCTACGTGTTGTTGATGCAACAGCCGGCGGCTGTTACTGCTGCTGCAGGATGGTGAGGATGCTGGCAGCGGCCGGCGGCGACTTTCTCTTGTTTTGAGTGGTGGATGTGGCTTTTTGTAAATGATCTGATCTGCACCAAATGAGGCAGGCCTTTACGCCTCTAAAATGTGTCCAAGCACCACCTCCTGCATCTGTAGCGTCTCTCTCTCTCTCTCTCTCTCTCTCTGTCTATCTCTTTCATTCTCTCTCTCTCTCTCTCTCTCTCACACCCCCCCACCATGCTCCCCTTCTCTTGGTATGGTGTGTGTCTGTGTGAACGCTCTTTCATTGGTAGTTCGAGGATGATCCAACATTTGACCAGCTGAACCGTTAAGTCCCTGCACCACTCATTTCTGACCTAGAAATGGAGAGAAAGAAGAGAGATCTCTGTTTGTTTGATATCAATCATCTGTATTGCACACAATTTACTATGGAGATCAAAATGATGCATTGTAATTCTGTCTCAAACGATGCACAAAAATTCATGTTCGGAATTGAAATGTCATTAATTCAGCTGAACGAGGTGGTGTAAATGTATGTTCAGTGTGCAAAAATCATACACTTAAAAGTGCACAGCCAATAATTGATAATAACATAGTTTAAGGCTGTGTTATTAAGGCTTATTCTGTTTCTTTTTCCATGTCAGATCAGATATATATTGGTACAGGTTTGCATAAGATTTATGTAAACATTGATATTAACTAAAACTTTTTATAACTGTATAATTTAAAATATAATATATAACTTTTATAACTATATAACTTTTTTTGGTTAATTGAAATAACGCTAAAATAAAAGTTTATCTTAAATAAACTTGAACGAAAATTAGAAATGTTGCCTTGCAACTAAATAAAATAAGTTTAAGTACTAAAATTCTTGAAGAAATAAATATAACAAAATTATTAAAAAGGAAAACTAAAATATAAATGAGAAATACAAATAAAAATGAATAAAAATAAGTACTAAAGTACTAAAATAATACTGTTAGTAAAAAAAATTAGACTTGCATCAGAAACCATAAATTCTTTTGCAATTGGATTGTGAGTTATAGCGCACTTAAAGCTCACTTTAAAATTAAAATGTTGGCATTATTTACTCATGTTCTTCTAAACCTGTATGACTTTCTTTCTTCCTTGCAGCAAAAGGTATTTTTATTTATTTATTTATTTATTTATTTTATTGATGCATGGGTTGCTCTTTTTATGAAATTGCAACAAATTGTGGCGAAGTTTTAAGTTTCAAAAATGCACCTCAAAAGTATCATTGTCCATAACTTCTGAAGTCAAATGACAGCTTTTTGTAGGAAACATAACATTTTAGTCATTATTTACTGAAAATCTTGTCATTTTCCCTAGCTTTTGCTGTCACATTCATGACATAAGTAACAAAAAGGACCTGAATCAAATGACGTTTTGTTCACGAATTAGTGCTACATTCACTCACGGTGTCTCACTAAAAGCTCAGAACACTTACACTCTTAAAATAAACATTTATTATAAACTAGCCTTTTTTGACAAGTTTTATGGTGCTTTTGCATCCTTTTTTAGCCTCCAGTTCCCATTGATTGTAATTGCAAAGGGGGAGAAACACAATATTTCTCAATTTTTGTTCCACATTTGTCATATGTGACATGACACAAGGGTGAGAAAACTGACAATTTTCATTTTAGGTGAACTATCTCTTTAACTGCTTTAAGTTGTGTTTGTGTAACAGACAAATGTTGAAACATATACTGTAGAGCAACTGACCTCAGCATTACAGCAGATTTTTTTTTACCACATCATCTCATTTCCTGTTGCACCTTCCAAAACCTTCTATTAATATAAATGAATTAGCATGACATTTACATAAACTGACATTATACAACATTTCCATTAATATTCATATGTTTGTTTGGCTAGACTTGAGTAGAAAATGCATCTTGAACAACCCATCTCTGTATAAGGATGAGTAGGCCTGTACAGCCCAGTTTTCTCTTTCTCTCTTTGTCTTCTGTCTCTCATTAATCATAGCTTTTCTGTCAGTCCTTCACTGAGATGAAAAGCCCTTGTTTATATTTTGATGTTTTCAGACCAGGAAGTTGCAGTTGGGTGTCACTGTGGTCATGCATAAATATTTTAACAGAATAAAGTTGTTTGTTCAAACTGAAAAAAAGCTGAGAGTAGGAGAGGGCAGACAGCCACTGAGCCACTCTAGAGTCAGTAATGATCCACTTCTCACGAAAAAAAAAAAAAAAAAACATCCTTAATGATAGCGACGACATTGTTCTTTGATTTGTGTGATTTGTTTTAAGGATATATATCTGTAAACTAGCACAGGACATATAAATAAATCATAGAAAATGGTGGAATAAAGCCTGGATACAACTACTAAAGAAAAATATGAATCACTTATGAGTCATTTAGTGGCTGATAGACATGCTTAATGCTTAAAGGTGAAGTGTTTCATGGTTTTAAGCTATTAATGTACTAAGTAGTAACTGATTATATGTAATCTGGATTGCATAATCAGATTTCAAAAATTAAGTACTTGTAATTAGATTATATAATCTATCATAATCAGACTACAGTTACTTTTTTATTGATTACATGATTACATATTATTCACACAATGGCAGTAAATCATTCATAGACTGTAAAAAAGAATTGTTGGTTTAACTTAAAAAAAGTAAGTTGCCGGCTTAAAATTTTGAGTTTATTGAAATTACAAATTTGAGTTAATACAATGAAGGTGATTGATTTAATCAACGGGAACTAAATAAAATATTGTTATCTGAACTACATGAATTATCTAAGTTGATTTATCAAATGTAAAATGATAAAGAATACATTTCTTGCTCTTATATATATTATATATATATATATATATATATATATATATATATATATATATATATATATATATATATATATATATATATATATATATATATATATATATATTATATATATACACACACACTTACAGTGTAGGCTATTTACCCAGGAATATACTGGCAATATAAGGTAACTACATGGGTTAAGGTTAGATTTAGGGGTTGGTTCAGAGTTAGTACCTTGTTATAACCCAGTTATTGTAATTGCTATAATAAGTATATAGTATGTACATGCTGAATATTGGAATGTAAAATAAAGTGCAACCATATTTTTATATGAATATGGTACAATATTATCCTATTAAATTCAATGTAATAAATTAGTTATGTCAAAAGTAATCTAAAAGAAATCAAAAAGTAGTCAGATTATATTACCTAAAATGTGTAATGTAATGGATTATGTTACTAACTACAATCTTTGTTATATAGTTTAGAATCAGTAACTGATTACATTTTGTAAGTAGTCTAGTATAAGATATTCATATCAATGCATAAAAAATAGCATTGATATAAAATTGATTTGACTTTATATTCCAGAATGTGACATTTTAGATTGACATTATTTCAAGTATGTGAAGACCGGCTAAACACCAATTACCTTAAAGGGTTAGTTCACCCAAAAATGAAATTTCTGTCATTTAGTACTCACCGTCATGTCGTTCCAGACCCGTGAGACCTTCATTTATCTTTGAAACACAATTAAGATATTTTTGATGAAATCCAAGAGTTTTCTGACCTCCCTATACACAGCAATGTCATAGCCAATTTCAAGGTCCAGAAAGGTAGTAAAGACATCATTAAAATAGTTCATGTGACTGCAGTGGTTCAACCTTAATCTTATGAAGTGATGAGAATATTTTTTTGCACAAAAACGAAACAAAATAATGACTTTATTCAACAATTTCTTCTCTCTTTCGCTGTTGATGTTGTAAACACAGTGCAGCGCTTCCGGGTTTGAATTGCATGGGCAAAAAAGAAAAAAAAAAAACACCCACAACAATTTTCCCAAATATATATCTTTCTTGTTTCACAGAGTAACAAAATGCATACAGGTTTGAAGTGAGTAAATGATGATAATTTTCCTTTTCAAGTGAGCTGTTCCCATTCACATCTTTCTATTGCATAACAATGTGTATTTGTTTTTTCATTAGCATAAAAGTGTTTTCAGCATTTTTGTGATCTGGTGAGACTTGAACTGGCATTGTTTTTCATCACAGATGCTCAATCAAAGCCACTACAGCTTGACGGAGGTTTTTAGCCCAGTTCACTTGCTGCGAAGAGCACCAGGATTAGCTGCCTGCTCCTGTAGTTGATCATCATCATCTGGTTGCAGTGAGTGCAGACGTGAGGCCTTCAGGTATTTCATCTTTTCTATTCTGGAGTTTACACTCTTGGAAGGAAAGGTTCTATATAGAAACTTAAAGGTTTCTATCAGGTGTTTCATATAGAACTTTTTATAGGTGCCCATCATGGGATCATTTTATGGCTTTAGTTTTAATTAAAGGTACACTATGTTACTTTTTGTGTTCAAAATTATCATTTAAAGTGCCCCTGTGGTGAAATTCAAGTTTCTAATGTTGTTTCTATGTCTATGTGGTGTTTTTAATATGCTTTAAGACAAACCATGTGCAAATTCATGTCGACACCATTGCTGAGTATTTTCTCTTTGAAACTGCAGTGATCTAAAGACAGTTTCAAAAACGCAGTTTGAAATTGATGGCGTTTTTTACATCACAAACTACCTTATAACCTTGTAATCATCACGCCGGCAGGCTTTAGCATATCATTAACTATCACCGCTCTGAAGTAGGGGAGTCTCAAGAAGCCAGGTTATCCCGGGTATATTTTTCTGTTGATATGGAAAATCGTGTAGATTTAGCAATAGTAGCGGGTGTATGATGTTTAATACAATGTTATGATGAACTATATGCCTTTCTTCACCGGTATTCTGAGTTCTTCAGAGCATTTGTAAGGATGCTGATTTTTGTAGAAGGCAGCAGTCTGACTCTGAGATGGCAAAGGGGAACATAGTTTGTGTAACATTAGAAATACATTATTAGTCATTTGATAATGTAGTCAAGCCAAAGGCTAATCATATTAATCATAGTAAATGTGTCCAACGTTTTAAAAAAAAAATAATACCATTGTGCAGCATTTACCTCAGTAAGTTGACCGAGTGGATCTCTGAGCTCCTGCGAGTGAGTGGAGGCGGGGCTAATTAGCATATTCATAGATCCAGCAAGGGTGTAGTCATATTCAAGCTATTTTATAGCATGAATTTTTTTCCACAGGAAAAAAACGGTTATTATGTTATTTTGGTGATCAAAAAGGGGACATTAAATAATGTTTAAGATAAAAGATTAGAAAATTAAATTTAGTTTCAGTTTTGTTTTTTAACCACTAGAGGGACAAAAGTTACATAGTGTACCTTTAATACATTTTGCTGTTGACTACAGTTGTCTGCCTGTTACATGTTTCTTTAGATTGTAAGCATGTATAAAATGGTTAGCGTGTGTTGGCACCTACAGTATCTAAATATAACAAAAGTACATTTTTCTACCTGTAAATGTTACGTATGAATACTTGCGTAAATGAGACCAGTTTTGATTTATATACTTTTTTTTTTTTTTTTTCTACAGGTACATGAATTGTGGATTTTATGGCTGTTTCCAATTTGGTACTTGCCATGATTATGTGTACATACAGTATTGCCAAAACATTATTACACAAAACTAATAATGGCAAATAAGATAAATACTATATAACAATACCAAATATTAATAATCTGTGTTGGCAATTGCATATTGGGCTATAAGGCTTAGGTTTTGGGCTCAGTTTTGATATTGACCGCATGACTTGATCCAGAATGGTCCCTTTATATTGGTTACTCCAAATGAAATTCATTTTTCCGGACATTTTTTCTCGTAACTAAGAAACAACTTCTACACATAATTTTAATACCATTTTGCACTATGTTGATATATGATGATATAAAATCATGCCAGAATAAAAAATATATACATTTATTACATTTTAAGATATTTTAATCACAAATGAAATGGCTGTATTGGCCTTTGGACGGTTAAACCGAATGACCTTTTGACACTTCAAAATCTTTGAAAAATCTTTATATGTAGAACTTTTTTGATTCAATAAAAGAGATCTAGTTGTAATACCTTACATACTTTGGATGTCATATCTTTGTTTTTTATTATTATTAAGGCCTTTGGACAAAAAATGACCCGTCACATCATTGACCCATTTAGAGTTTTGCAAAAACAGTGCATGAGATTTGCAAATGGTGTATAACTACCTGAACTTGTTTAAGGTTTTGCAGAAAAAGTGATTTATTCAACAAATGGGTTTAATTTGCTTCAGAGAATGGGGTTTAGTGTCTTGGCAAAACTGTAATATCTCGATAGCCTACTAAAATGACACTGTCAAAGTTGAGCCACTAGAGGTCAGAAACACATCGCCATTAAAACAGCAAGCAGAAACGAGCCGTCGCAAGATGATGAAACTAACATGTGCTGCATTTTGCTGTCTACTTTAATGATGTTTAGACAATTACAGTAGTATGAATACTGAGAATTTACATGAAAAATGAAAATTTTTTGCGTGATTATTGTCACTTATTGCTCATAATACAATTCCACTAGGTTCTCTCACTCTAATTCACACAGCAGTTCGAAGGGAAACGTTTCATCATCTTAATGAACGGAAAACACTTTTAGCTTGGAGGGGTGGGGTTGAAACACACCTGAGCCTCATCCTGACCCCCCTCTGCTCTCTCCCTCAGGTAAAATCAGGAGGTAAAAAATAGACTCCTCTTGATCCTTTGAGGGATAGGTCTCGAAACACGACGACACTTTTTTAAGTCTGCATTTTCGTTTATATATATATATATATATATATATATATATATATATATATATATATATATATATATATATATATATATATATAATTAAATAAATAGTAATTAAATAATTATGATGTCCTTAAGTTTTTTTGTTTGTTTTTTTTTTACATATAGGTGCAAACTCCATGGGATTATTAGCCCAGGTTTAGGAAAACAAGAACGTATCATCATGTCCTGTTCCTTTGAGCAATAATAGTCGTGACGTAAACGCTTTTGCTCTGAGGATGATGCTGGTGTTTCCAATCGAAGCACTGAACCTCTCTGAACATGCAGAACCAGACACAATAGAACAAAAACAACTAGAGTTCACACCAAGGACGATAACGTTTTAATAATGTTTAATAAATGTTTTAATAATTCCATGAGAAAAGAGACATCCACACCACAATAACGAAAACGATTTTCCAGTGGATGAACGATAAAAACATTCCCAGCCAATCAGAATCAAGTGACTTTAAAGAGCTTGAGCATTTAAAGCTGTAAATGACAAAAGTGCAGCGCCTGCTTATAATAATCAGAAAGTTATTGTGCATTAATATAGTTAGCCTATCTTTATCGTTCTTGGTGTGAATGGGCCTTTAATTAATTAAGCCACATACTGTAGTAGGCTATATCATAAATGAAACACAACCAGACAACAACCTTCATGTCTCTCTCTCTCTCCAACTGTGTTCATATTCTAGATCTGGACTTCTAGTACTATGAATCACTAATAATCACGTGATTAAATAAATGAGCTCCAGTCAAGTGATGAACCTTAATAATAGTCTGTTATCTTCTCTCTCACTCACACTCTCATTCTCCAGGCGGTAATAGGCCTTGTTATTTGATTAGTTGCAGTGACTTAATGACCAAAATTAGCCTTTTTGTATGCATCCAGGACAGATGCTGATGTCTGATAGACCACTTTTACAGGGGCTTGATAAGGCAAGCATCATTATAATTCTTCTAACTGTACCTTATTAATTTTGTTAAACACGTAGCCTTTCATTTGTGCTGCGGACATGAATTAAATTGAGTCATGTGTGATGTCAGATTCCATGACTCTGAACCCTTTTGTGCTCCAGCCGTATTGAGACAAGAGGGTGGCCCTTTTGACGTGGGGCAGGCAGTGTACAGCCCAGGGGGCCTTTGCCATATCTAGGCACCAAAATGCCTTAGAGACATTGGAAATTGTCTTGCCATGCATCTCTATCATCATACTATAATTCTAATTCTATGAATAAACTCTCTTTACAAAGGTTCTTTGTTTTCTCTTTCACTGATTTTTCTAGCTTCATTTCCACTCTAGTATACTAATGAATGCATGGATTTCTATATGGTCCAGGCTGGTTTATGCTTGCTTGTTTTGGTGTTGGTCTGGTGGGTCAACCAGCATAATATTTCTGGTGAAGCAGGTTGATCAAGAACGTCTTGCTGAATAAGCTAGTTTAATCAGCCTAGTAAAAGTTTGGGGCTGGTAACATTTTTTTTTTATGTTTTTGAAAGAAGTTTCATTTACTCTCCAGGGTGAAATTGCAAAACAATAATATGGTGAAATATTATACAGATTAAAATAACTTTTCTTTTATAATATAAGTTAAAATGTCATTTATTCCTGTGATTAAAGCTGAATTTTCAGCATCATTACTCCAGTCTTCAGTGTCACATGATCCTTCAGAAATCATTCTAATGCTGATTTGGTGAAATAGAATGCTTTTATGACATCTATTTAATACACCCTTGCAATCTAATACATCATACTGACCCTAGACTTTTGTACAGTAGAATGCCATATATAAAAAATGAATAAGGCCATTTATTTTGAAGGACAATGGCACAAGCACAGCTTTCAAATGAAATATATCACAAATATGACTTGTGTTAAGTTTTAAATGATTAAAAGTAGATATGCTGTTCAAGATGAAGAAAACAAACTTGCAGACTTTGTGTTTGTGATGCTTTAGTGGATCATGTTCATAGTTGATCTGATGAACATGCCACCTGTGAACTTGAGGAAAACTGACTTCATGCATCCACTGAAAATCACCAAAACACCAGTAGATTATAGCAGAGCATAAATGGCTCATAAAAGTGAAGTTAGTTCTGCATATGTGTGTGTGTCCGTCTGTATCGAGGGCTCTCAGGAGGCCACTGCTCTTTTATTTGGAGTGTGTTTTCAGTGCAGGTGTGTGGCGAGGTGCGGATCAGGATCACATGGTTACTATGGTGCTACACCTGAGATACGACACATCGTCACGACAACAGAGGAGGGTGTTTTCCTGCATGGGTTACCTCATAAACAACTTCACCCACTCCAGAAAACAATTTGTTCGCAAACGCACTCAGAAGTTCACTTCTCTGCTCTGAACGAGGTAAGACACTTTTCTCTTAGCCAACAAACTTTATCTGATATTTGAAAGAAGGCTAATAAATGATTCTGAACTGTTATTTACTGTGAAAGTACCACAATATAGTGATGGTACTTTGATATACATCATGGTACAGAATGATTATCAAATTCATGTGCCAAAGTAATTTCATGGTAACATGTCTAGAAAGATATCAGGATATTTTTGAAGTGTTTATTAGTGAATATGGCCACCAAATTGTAAGCTCAAAAGGAACCTTTAAGTTAGAACAACATTGAAAGTATTATAATGCATGACCAGCAGCGGTTGGCTCGGGTTGAACTGGACATGTCTCCTCTCCGCTCCACAGGTGCTCTGCAGCAGCCATGCCCAGTAAACTGGAGGGAGCCATGGATGCCCTCATCACAGTCTTCCACAACTACTCGGGGAGCGAGGGAGACAAATACAAGCTCAGTAAAGGAGAGTTGAAGGAACTTCTAAACAGCGAACTCACCGACTTTCTCACGGTTAGCAGTCTTCACACAGTCTCTGCTTTAGCTTGATCATTTGCTTAGATCTTTCTAGCTTTTATCCAAATATTCTATGTTATTGGCCCCAAGGTGCCTGCATTATAAAGACTGAAATAAACAAATCTTAATCCACACTGGGAAATTATATTCATCATTAAACAGAATTTACACTATTTATATATGCACATTCTGAAAATATACACATGTTTATATATATATATATATATATATATATAAATTGAATGTATAAACATTTATACAATATATATAAGAATTATAAATTTAATTAATATAATAATATATATAATATAATAAATATATTATAAATTTTTCTATATTTATTTTTAAATAGAATTGATACTATATATATAAAATAGTACAGTATAATATATATATATATATATATATATATATATATATATATTAAAAAATTACATTTAGAAAACTATACAAATACTGTACATTTTTCTATTTATGTTTTAATAAATTGAATGTATTCATTTATAAAAATTGATACTTTATATATATATATATATATATATATATATATATATATATATATATATTATAAACATGTTTTAAAAGTGAAAATGTGCATTGTTTTGCATAAGGAAATAATTCTGACTTTACTCCTAAAAATTTGGATATTTATAAATTTCTTTGCAGCCTGTTTCTTGCGAGCATTGAAATTGAGGTTCATTTTGGTTTCCTTATCAGAAAGTGAATTCAAATAATGAGAATTAAATACTCTTTTGACCTCATGTCATATGAGAGCTGTTATATGAACACACACACAGAGCAAGAGGGAAAAGTTCAAAGCGCTGACTTTCCTTTAGGAAAACAGCCCATAACATCACCTCACTGACTGCTTAGTCAACCCTAAATAATCCTTTAATTCCATCTATTAAGATTTAAGATTTCATCTTGACATCCAGCGCATATCCCCGCTCTTTTTCATGTGAGTGAGTTTTTGGCTCTGGCGTGTTGATTAGTGATAATGATTTGGTTAATTTCTCCATGAACTTTTCATCTTGTTTACAGTTTGCGTTGAATTCATTTCCTGTGTACACAGGCGTGTAATTCCAGCTCTCACACTGGGACAGACCTCTTGCTGAGCTGGCTGCAAATCTGAGGAAATGAATTAAATGAATTATTTCTTTCCCATCAGATACATTATCGTTACATAAAACTAGCCCCCTTCATAATTAGGAAACTTTATTTGAATATTAATGAGACGAAGTTCATGAAAACAGAGCTTGGGTCAAACCGCGTCCTGGTGTGTCTCTCTGATGAAGCAGGGTATCCACACAGATCCTTTTCGCATTTGGGTGTTTGAGCAGTGTGTGTGTGTGTGTCTATTTATTATTTAATGTAATTATATATATATATATATATATATATATATATATATATATATATATATATATATATATATATTATATATATATACAAACCGATTCCAAAAAAGTTGGGACACTGTACAAATTGTGAATAAAAAAGGAATGCGATAATTTACAAATTTCATAAACTTGTATTTTATTCACAATAGAATATAGATAAGATATCAAATGTTGAAAGTGAGACATTTTGAAATGTCATGCCAAATATTGGCTCATTTTGGATTTCATGAGAGCTACACATTCCAAAAAAGTGTACATATAAGGAACAGCTGGAGGACCAATTTGGAACTTATTAGGTCAATTGGCAACATGATTGGGTATAAAAAGAGCCTCTCAGAGTGGCAGTGTCTCTCAGAGGATCACCAGTTACCCCAATGCTGCGGCGAAAAATAGTGGAGCAACATCAGAAAGGAGTTTCTCAGAGAAAAATTGCAAAGAGTTTGAAGTTATCATCACCTACAGTGCATAATATCATCCAAAGATTCAGAGAATCTAGAACAATTTCTGTGCGTAAGGGTCAAGGCTGGAAAACCATACTGGATGCCCGTGATCTTCGGGCCCTTAGACGGCACTGCATCACATACAGGAATGCTACTGTAATGGAAATCACAACATGGGCTCAGGAATACTTACAGAAAACATTGTCAGTGAACACAATCCACCGTGCCATTTGCCGTTGTCGGCTAAAAAATTGGTCAAAAAAGAAGCCATATCTAAACATGATCCAGAAGCGCAGGCATTTTCTCTGGGCCAAGGCTCATTTAAAATGGACTGTTGCAAAGTGGGAAACTGTTCTGTGGTCAGACGAATCAAAATTTGAAGTTCTTTTTGGAAAACTGGGACGCCATGTCATCCGGACTAAAGAGGACAAGGACAGCCCAAGTTCTTTTAGCGCTCAGTTCAGAAGCCTGCATCTCTGATGGTATGCGGTTGCATGAGTGCGTGTGGCATGGGCAGCTTACACATCTGGAAAGGCACCATCAATGCTGAAAGGTATATACAAGTTCTAGAACAACATATGCTCCCATCCAGACGTCGTCTCTTTCAGGGAAGACCTTGCATTTTCCAACATGACAATGCCAGACCACATACAGCATCAATTACAACATCATGGCTGCGTAGAAGAAGGATCCGGATACTGAAATGGCCAGCCTGCAGTCCAGATCTTTCACCCATAGAAAACATTTGGGGCATCATAAAGAGGAAGATGCGACAAAGAAGACCTAAGACAGTTGAGTAACTAGAAGCCTGTATTAGACAAGAATGGGACAACAACTTGTCTCCTCAGTCCCCAGATGTTTGCAGACTCTTATAAAAAGAAGAGGGGATGCCACACAGTGGTAAACATGGCCTTGTCCCAACTTTTATGAGATGTGTTGATGCCATGAAATTTAAAATCAACTTATTTTTCCCTTAAAATGATACATTTTCTCAGTTTAAACATTTGATATGTCATCTATGTTATATTCTGAATAAAATTTTGAAATTTGAAACTTCCTCATCATTGCATTCTGTTTTTATTCACAATTTGTACAGTGTCCCAACTTTTTTGGAATCGGGTTTGTATATATATATATATATATATATATATATATATATATATATATAATGTAGATTAGTTTCTGTTATGTCTTCATTTGTAGTGATTTAAATACATTATGCTTATTTATACTAATTTAAACAGTTGAATACAACTGAAAAAAGTAAAAACTGTAGAGAATGTTATGATTGCATTATAATTATGGGGACAAATGTGTATAATTGCAATGCAAATAATGTCTCAATGCAAAATTTTAATAATTCAAAAACAGGCATTTTCCCCCTTACATAACATAATTATTCATTTTCTTCATTTAATTTTTTGGGTGAAATATGAGCTGAATGTGTTTTCGTGAGATGTGGGTCTCAGCTGTGTACGCATCATCAGAAGGAGGCTGTTGCTTACGCATCATCAATTACTGGCTGGAACACAGCCCGATATAGATTCTCACCTCTCCCTCGCCACTACACACTCGCTCTCTCTCTCGGGAGTGTGTACTGTAACATTAGGAGGCAGAAAGAGTAATGAGTGAGATGTTAAACTGTGTCTGGTGGCCTAATGTGTTAACCGCACACACACAGATAGTCAGTCATACGGTTTAGCCACAGGCTGATGGACTGACGTTACTGATGGTTTTACAGTCACGGCTCAATGGTTACCAGCATCACTGCTGGGATGGACACATGGCCACTGGGTTTTGCCCAATCCTGTTCATGTGGAACGAATGTCAGGAAAGACGGATGGACATCCATGAGACCGATCTGATGATCTTTTTTGGATGGTCTGGAAATAGGCTATTGCAACAGGATCATTGACATAGAGTTAGTGCTCATATCAAAACAAACATACATGACCTTAAGCAATTTTAACAACAAGTCTCTCAGATTTTATCAGTGTGTGATATATTATTGGCCCCAAGGGGCCAGCATTGTAAGGGCTTAATACAACAATACAATACAACTAATCTTAATCCAGACTGAAGAAAAACTTAAATTAAACAGTTCTTCAAAGAAAAAAATATATAAATATTTACCAAAATATTTTACTAAATCAAAATATATTTATTTTTTTAAATAATTATATATTATATACAGATATTATATATATATTATATACAGACTTGTCCATCGGATTGCCAGACAGAGAAGTGTGATTCGTCACTCCAGAGAACACGTCTCCACTGCTCTAGAGTCCAGTGATGGCGTGCTTTACACCACTGCATCCGATGCTTTGCATTGCACTTGGTGATGTTAGGCTTGGATGCAGTTGCTCGGCCATGGAAACCCATTCCATGAAGCTCTCTACGCACTGTTCTTGAGCTAATCTGAAGGCCACACAAAGTTTGGAGGTCTGTAGCTATTGACTCTGCAGAAAGTTTGTGACTTCTGCGCACTGTGTGCCTCAGCATGCGCTGACCCCGCTCTGTGATTTTACGTGGCCTACCACTTTGTGACTGAGCTGCTGTTGTTCCCAATTGCTTCCACTTTGTTATGATACCACTAACAGTTGACTGTGGATTATTTAGTAGTGAGGAAATTTCACAAATGGACTTATTGCACAGGTGGCAACCTATCACAGTACCACGCTTGAATTCTCTGAGCTCCTGAGAGCGACCCATTCTTTCACAAATATTTGTAGAAGTAGTCTGCATGCCTATCTGCTTGATTTTATACACCTGTGGCCATGGAAGTGATTGGAACACCTGAATTCAGTGATTTGGAGGGGTGTCCCAATACTTTTGGCAATATAGTGTATATTATCTATACAAATATATATACAAACTTTTGTTAGATGCAATTAATCGATTTGACAGCACAAATATACGTGTGTATGTAGAGTATTTTTAAATATATATATATATATATACACACACATATACAATCACAATTAATCGATTTGACTCGACACAACCGATTGGCCATGAATCAATTAACCGGTCAAAATTTGATTAACCAATCAATCTGACAGCACGTTTTTGTGTGCACGTGTGCTATCACAATTAATCGTTTTGACCTGACATGATTAATCGATTGACCATGAATCGATTAATCGATCAAAATTGTGATTAATCAATTTTGATAGCACAAATATGTTTCTGTGTGTACAGTATATATGTATGTGTGTATATATATATATATATATATATATATATATATATATATATTACTAAATATGTTTATTTATTATAATAAATATGTTTATAATATTATAATATTATATGATATAATTTATTATATTTTATAAATCAGTTCCTGTCCTTGATTCTGATTGGTCAATAGCTGTTTTATTCACAATAAAACACGGCTATGACCGCTTCACCCAACGGTTCTGTGTATCACTACACAACACCCTTAGCAACCAGTTGATATTGTTCATTGAAGCTTACTGTATTATGTTGAAGAGTATTGTGAGAGAGATCGAGTGAGTGAGTTTATTACCTGCATTTAGATTTAGTATTTTCCTTCAGGTCAGTCCTATGTTCATAATAAAAAATCTGTTTAATTGTCCGTTGTATTATCTTGTCCTATTAACAGTTAAGGGGTTTTCCCATGACTGACAGCGCTAGTCAAATCATTTGTCATTTGTGTCTTGTTCCGTTTTCAAAACAGTTCAGTCTTTTCAATGTAAAAGTCTTCGCTACCGACTGACACACTCATACAGACAGTTTTTGCAGCCATCTAATGGAGTAATAATGTTACTTCTGTTGCTGTTCACGGTCAGGGACTATTTTTTTCAGTGGAAGGAAGGCTTTTAGTAAGAGTTTACTTCATGAAAGTTGCATTGTTATATATTTTTGGCTTTAATATTTGTAATGTGTGGTAACTGTTTTATAAAAGCAATAAGGTACTGGAGGCTAGTGCTTTATCATGAATCAGAAGAATGCCCTTCAGCCGTGACTTATTCACGATACAGCACAGCCTCTCGTACCTTATTGCTTACATATATAAAATAAAATATTTTAAAACAAAATATTATACATTTTATTTTAGCATGCCTGGAATGTTGATTTGACCAATCAGCATCCAGTACCAGAACAACTGGTTTGTAAATGCACAAAATAAAACTGATATATTACATACTTTGCTGAGTTGTATTGTTTATCCTCTCTTTGTTTAGTCTCAGAAAGACCCCATGCTGGTGGAAAAGATCATGAACGATCTGGACTCCAACAAAGATAACGAAGTCGACTTTAACGAGTTTGTCGTGCTGGTGGCGGCGCTGACGGTCGCGTGCAATGACTTCTTCCAGGAACAACAGAAGAAGAAAGGCAAATGAAACGGATGCATGAAAGTCCCTGCATGTGTAATGCTCTATGATGCATTAAACCATTTGTTATGAACCATGTTATGAGTCCTCATGTCCTTATGTTAGCAGCTGTCATTTCCTTGATTTCTTTCTAAAAGCAAACTGAATATTAAATAACATTTTTATATAAATTTCAATTATTTAAAATGACATTTTTCTGAAATGAAAGGTGTATTTATCATAAGCTGATTGCTGACTTTATTATCTTTTGCCTGTAGAATACAATGGTTCTGAATTCTGTCTCTGTGAGCTCTGCTTCTATGTTAGTCTTTTTTCATTCGTTAAATTATTAAAGTCACCATGAAATCAAAAATTTACGATGTCTTGTTTTTTTATAGAATATTGCAGTGTTTGTTATAAATGATTTATTCATGCACTACATTATTTTTTAAAATTCATGTTATCACGCAATTCCTTCTTGCAGTGACATCTCTCTTCTGTTCTTTGATGATGTTTACTGGCATGAGGGCGGGGCAAACTATCACTCACATGAGATCCACCAATAGCAAACCACAACCATCCAATCAATTCCCAATAGATAAAATCAAGTCCCGCCCTACATTTATTCTTGTTTGAAAAGCAATTTAACTTGGATATTCATATGGAAAATAAGACTCACAACTTATTATTATTAAAAATAATAATTTTACTTATGTGAATTTTTTCATAATTACAGCTGAAACAACATCCATTTTATTAATCAAACTGGAAATGGAAGGTTAATTCAAATGCACTTCTGTGTGCTGTTGTTCTGTTTCACATAATTTATCTTATGTTGTCAACAGAAGAAAGTCATAAAGGTTTGGAATGGCATGAGGGTGAGTAAATAAGGACATAATTTTCATATTTGTGTGAATTATGGAGTTTGGGATGTCTGTTTGACTGGAATGTTGTTCTGGGAAGAGTATTTAGAAGATGTTGGTCCAGGAACACATCCTATTTTATCACCCTGCTCTCTGCTCTATAAAGTTCAACCGTGCGCTAGATGACCATGTGTTCTTGTGGTTTATAGTCCATCTTAAAGTGTCTGTATTGGGGAATACATCAGACAAAAGACACGTTATTTACCAGAAGTCTTGTTTTCCCGTGAAACACTGCTGTGCTTCAGTAACGGCTTCAAAAACATTTCATTTCCGTTGCCTGTCCCTCAGCACAGTATCTCTCTATAGAGCACTTGATATTCTCTCCAGAGCTCAGCTCACTGTATGACACATTTTCTCCTGAGCATTTGCTGTCTCTACCCCATCAGTGAGAAGTGTAGTGTGTTAGAAAGGAAGCTGGCTGTGTAAAATGTCATTTTAATTAACATGCACCATATTTTCTTTTAAAGAAATCGCATTTAAAGGACCACAACAAACATCTGGTAGGGACTACAACGAGCTTCCGGATTGGCGACATCACAAACCCCAACATTTACATAAACCCCGCCCCCCAAGAACACGCAACAAAGGGGGTGAAGTCATGTTGGGCTGCTTTAGAGAAGAGGTTGTATTGTTGTATTGTATATAGTGTTGTTACCAATGCTGTCATTTTACACCGGACTGCTTCACAAACGAGGGTCAATTCAACGCTGGATTTGCACAAAAGATTAACATGACGGCACATGTAAGTTGATGAGTTGATTCAACTCCACAGCAACTACATAAATTTATCCACTAACCATTTAGAAACATCCAGTTTCATTCTAAAAGTTGTAACATCTTCCTGCGTCTCTCCATCAGTGTCGACTCAGTTTGAACAATGTAAGGCTAAAATCAAGGCCGTTACTAACAATAGTCATTTTGGCTGCGTGAGATTGTCCAGTTTTGTTGTTATTGAGCAACCGAAGTGCAAGCTATTACAGCTCCGCTCACTTCTGGAAAGGGGTCCGGGAGCAGCAGCTCATTTGTATTTAATGGTACAAACAAAAACGGTGTGTTTTTGCTCACACCAAAATAGGGGCAAAATTTAACAAACTATTAATAAATTATTTGGGGGTATTCTGAGCTGAAATTTCACAGACACATTCTGGGGATATGAGAGACTTATTTTACATCTTGTTAAAAGGGGCATAATAGGTCCCCTTTAAATAAAATAGTATTTTATTTTTTCATAAAATTGTGTTTCAATGATGTTGATTGAACACATTTTATTTAGGCAGAGTGTGTATTTTATTATTTTCCTACTACTGTGTACATTATAATTCACTATCTGCATAATATGGTTTGACTGTAAAGACACTCCTGTAAAAGAGACTTGTTTCTGGATCTCGCTCCAGTCAAATAAAGGTTATGAAGGTTAAACTGTGTGCGTTT
Source organism: Chanodichthys erythropterus (assembly GCF_024489055.1). Lineage (NCBI taxonomy): Eukaryota > Metazoa > Chordata > Actinopteri > Cypriniformes > Xenocyprididae > Chanodichthys > Chanodichthys erythropterus. Next base: position 12,452,444 of record NC_090242.1, on the reverse strand, counting down.
GACGTGCTTCCCAGTTTGTCCTACATCCTCTTTGACTGGAATTGACTTCTAGTGTCTTCTAACGGACGGTTAATGTTTCACACTTGGGAGAGCTTGTGATGTCGGCGATGATGCGATGTGATGTAAGAATGATACACGACCTCATTTCCAGGTGCTGTCAATCAACCTGGGTATTTTTATAAAGGACAAATGAAGATCTCAGCAGAGGAGCGTGACTGCAAACCTGAGCGCGGAGACACGACCTGTAATATCACGGTTCATTGTGATAAACTGCCAGAATGCTGCTATTTATGAAATGTCCTTCAGTAGCCGGACGATCAGTGTTACCTGAGACATTTCAGAGTGATAATAAATAAATAAATGCTCCACGAGTGCACATTCTCTCTCTCTGGTTCCTTTTTCTTTGGATAAATCAGTCGTGATTGGCAGTGATGGGTAAGATGTGATAATTATCTGTTGTCTCTTAATGGCTTGTAATTCTATTTGTCTTTTTCTCTTTGGTGATTCATCATCCCCCTTCCATTCCTATCCTCTTCCATTACACCTGAGTGAAAGGTCTTGCTAGTAAATGGCACATTAATGCCTTAATGTTGCTGTTTAGATTGTAGTACATATTCTCTTTTATGCGTAGAAAGCCTCTTCCATCAATTCATTTCACGCAGGGTCGTCAAGGTTTGTTTATTAAAATATTCTATTAAAAACGTACACACATAAACTTCATCCAAAACATCCAGCAGCAAAATCATTAATAAAACCTTTGCTTTTTCAAACCACAGGTCTTAGTCTGTGGCTGATTTAGAGTGTGTCTCACAGTTGTCTGGATGGTAGAAACAGCAGGATGAAGTAGTAAGTTTGGATTTTATGAGCTGCACTCTTGCAAAAAAATCTGATATGCCATAGTGTCACAGTTTTTGTGGTAGCAACGCACGATGAAGATGGAGATAACAATAACACAGTCTTTATTAAACTTTACCAACTCAGAACAAACACCAGAATAATCTCAAGAACAAAAATGACACCATACATTAACCTGAACTGCACACTGCAGTAAGCTAGAATGATATTAGGCATGGTAGTCACGGTAAATCAAGAAAACAAGATTTAAACGATAATACTTACTGTGCTGAGCTACACAACAATGATTAGTTATCTGTCGATGAATGTATCCAAGCAGTTGCTCACCTTGTCTAATGAAACAAGCGTCTTTGGTGTTTCCATGGGTTCTACAAAATAAAAAGATGCACAGACACGATCCGTGTCCTGGTTAAAATTGCTTATTTATCTGGATTAAAATATTCTTGGAAACATTTGGGATAATATACACTATATTGCCAAAAGTATTGGGACACCCCTCCAAATCACTGAATTCAGGTGTTCCAATCACTTCCATGGCCACAGGTGTATAAAATCAAGCAGATAGGCATGCAGACTACTTCTTCAAACATTTGTGAAAGGATTGGTTGCTCTCAGGAGCTCAGTGAATTCAAGCGTGGTACTGTGATAGATTGCCACCTGTGCAATAAGTCTATTTGTGAAATTTCCTCACTACTAAATATTGCACAGTCAACTGTTAGTATCATAACAAAGTGGAAGCAATTGGGAACAACAGCAGCTCAGTCACAAAGTGGTAGGCCACGTAAAATCACAGAGAGGGGTCAGCGCATGCTGAGGCACACAGTGCGCAGAAGTCACAAACTTTCTGCAGAGTCAATAGCTACAGACCTCCAAACTTTGTGTGGCCTTCAGATTAGCTCAAGAACAGTGTGTAGAGAGCTTCATGGAATGGGTTTCCATGGCCGAGCAACTGCATCCAAGCCTAACATCACCAAGTGCAATGCAAAGTGTCGGATGCAGTGGTGTAAAGCACGCCGCTACTGGACAATAGAGCAGAGGAGACGTGTTCTCTGGAGTGACGAATCACACTTCTCTGTCTGGCAATCTGATGGACAAGTCTGGATTTGGTGGTTGCTAGGAGAACGGTACTTGCCTGACTGCATTGTGCCGAGTGTAAAGTTTGGTGGAGGGGGGATTATGGTGTGGGGTTGTTTTTCAGGGGTTGGGCTTGACCCCTTAGTTCCAGTGAAAGGAACTCTTAATGCTTCAGCATACCAAGACATTTTTGGACAATTTCATGCTCCCAACTTTGAGGGAACAGTTTGGGGATGGCCCCTTCCTGTTCCAACATGACTGTGCACAAGTGCACAAAGCAAGGTCCATAAAGACATGGATGAGCGAGTTTGGTGTGGAGGAACTTGACTGGCCTGCACAGAGTCCTGACCTCAAACCGATAGAACACCTTTGGGATGAATTAGAGCGGAGACTGTGAGACTTCTCTCCAACATCACTGCCTGACCTCACAAATGCACTTCTAGAAAAATGGTCAAAAATTCCCATAAACACACTCCTAAAACTTGTGGAAAGCCTTCCCAGAAGAGTTGAAGCTGTTATAGCTGCAAAGGGTGGGCCAACTCCATTAAACCCTACGGATTAAGAATGGGATGTCATTAAAGTTCATGTGCACGTAAAGGCAGGCATCCACAAATACACAAGTCAACAAAAAATATAACATTGTTCTAGTGCTTTATGGATATTTTAATCCAAAATCTTACATATTGTACCTTTAAAAACTTTAAATGTTGATGTTAAATTCATTGCTGTTTTATATATAACTGTGCAAAAGTCTATATAGTATTTATTGCAGTTACACTTTTGTGGTTTGTTTCATAATGACATGAAGCAACCATTTTAGAACATTTTTTGCTTCAATATGATGGCATAAAAGAACCATAGATGGATATTATGGGTTCCATGTGATGCTGCATGAACTTTTTTCATGTCCTTTGACACAACAGGAGAACTGATTCAAATTGGCAGTTCTTTTTATATACCACAATATAGTTCTTGATAAAAAGAGGGTCCTTTATTGAACTTGCAGTGCTGCAAAGAGCAATTATTTTACCACAGTTCTCTGGTATAATCCTGCTGGTTTTGTTGCTGTTTCAGGTTGTTCATCGAGGCTGCTATCTGTGAATGAGTTCGGGGAGATGGTGTCTGAGATTAGACCTCTGCATCACTCTCCAGCTGTCTGCAGAAGAGAGATGCTCGCGTCAACAGCGGCCTTCACAAAGACAAATCCAGCCCTGTGAAGCTCCGTCTGTTTACCAGTGACAACGATAAGAGAAAACTAGACGAAACAAGGACGAGGAGAGGAAGCGATTACGCTCCCTCTCGCTCTCCTTCCCACCGAACCTGCCATTTATCACCGGGCTCCACAGACACAAGGGTCAAAGAAGAGGAGGAGGAGAAGTCACGGTGTGCTTTAAAGGGGAAAAAGAGAGGTGCACGAAGGAGTGTGTGCACGGCCCCATTAAAACTCCACTCCGAGATCCATTTCCGGCGTGTTCCCGCAGGATAATCACAATCACCACCCCTCATTCGGCCTTATCTAAGAGACTTTCAGACACCTCACTACCTCCTTATCTCTCCTAGCACACTCCCTCTACACCTCCACTCCTCCGTCAGGCATTGCGTCACTCCCACCATCCACCGACTCTTCATTAGAAGTGAGTGATATGTCGGAGGGCTGGGCGGTTTCATCCATCTTGCCCACGCCCATCCTTCCGGACATCTGTAATCTGTTTTAGACCTGAGTTACGGCCCGCCGCTCTATCTAAAGAAGAGCAGGCCCTGGTAAAACTCACTCAGCGGCCGTACGCACACTAGACTGCACAGATGGGTCATTACGCTGTGAGAGAAAAGGTATTTATAGCCGGAAATAATGAGGATTATTCACTTACATGCTATTTGAAGAGCAGACGAGCCCCTGTAGCTCACCAGAAGTAACGTCATCAGAGAATATACAAGAATAATGTACCTGAGTCAGAACGCAGCTGATTACACTGAGATTGACTGAAAATAATCATATGGAATATGGAATAAAAGTAATGATGTGCATAACACAATTCTTTCTCTCTCTCTCTCTTTTAAATAGAATCAGACTATTTTTAGTAAATTTGAGGAAACTTTCTTAAAGGAATGGTTGATTATGATTTCACTTTTTTAACTTTAGTTAGTGTGCAATGTTGCTGTTTGAGCATAAACATCTGCAAAGTTACGAGACTCAAAGTTCAATGCAAAGGGAGATATTTTCTTTTACAGAATTCACTGTTTAAGAACTACAACAAATGGCCGTTAGGGACTACAACGAGCTTCTTCTTCATCACTAACGCTAAAATTTATATAAACCCTGCCCTTGAAAACACGCAACAAAGGGAGTGAGGTAATGTTGGGCTGCTTTAGAGAAGAGGAAGAGTTGTTGTAGTAGAGTGTTGTTACCATGCCGTCATTTTATGCCGGACTGCTTCACAAACGACGGTCAATTCAACGCTGGATTGGCAGAAAAAGATTAACATGATGACACATGCTAGTCGATGAGTTGAATCAACTCCACAGAAACTACATAAATTTATCCACTAACCATTCAGAAACGTCCAGATTCATTCTAGAAGTTGTAACTTCTTCCTGAATCTCTCCATCAGTGGTTTGAACAATGTAAGGCTGAACACCATTACTGACAATTGTCATTTTGACTGCGTGAGATTTTCCAGCTTTGTTGTTGTTGAAAAACTGAAGTGTGAGCTGTTAAAGCTCCGCCCTCTTCTAGAAAGTGGGCCGGGAGCAGCAGCTCATTTGCATTTAAAGGGACACACACAAAAATTACATGTTTTTGCTCACACCCAAATTTTTTCAAATTTGACAAGCTATAATAAATGATCTGTGGGGTATTTTTAGCTGAAACGTCACAGACACATTCTGGAGACACCAGAGACTTATATTAGATCTTGTAAAAGGGGCATTATAGGACCCCTTTAAATAGAATCAGACTATTTTTAGTAAATCTCATGATACTTTCTTAACCTTTTGGACCTTATTATGAAATAAGTTCAGATGATGTGATCTAAAAACTATTCCTAAATCAACTTGTTGGTGATTTATGACCACTGACCTTCGAAGCATAATTTACGCATGACTTTGGACTATAAATGGTAAATGTATTTCTTATGTAAGTATGAAATTGAACTATAACCTTTTTCAAATGAATTAAGTTGAATATTATTTAAATGTCACATTTTATTAATTTATTTTTAGGTTTATCAGCAATGAAAAAAGTTCTTACATTAGTGTTAAAACGTTTGAGGTCAGTAACATTTTTATTTAAAAGAAATGTATACTTTTATTCAACAAAGATGCATTACATTGATCAAAAGTGACAGTAAAGACATTTATAATTAATATTAATTAAATGCTGTTCTTTTGAACTTTCTATTCATCAAAAAAACCCTGAAAAAAAATGTATCACAGTTTCCACAAAAAATATTAAACAGCACAACTGTTTTCAACTTTGAAATCTTACCAACCCCAAACATTTGAACAGTAGTGTAAATCATTTTTTAAAAAAAAAAGCATATTTTGACTGAAAGCATACTGTATGCTACTTTATAATAATAGCTTTTTCTTTTCTACATATCAGGATCAATCAATATATATCAATAATGTGTAATCTTGACTATGCTATGCACTAAATATTAAATCATTTGGAACCATTTTCTATTGAGTGTTTAGCTGCATTCGAAGTTCCATTCATTTCTGAGAAACAGCAGATGAATTTGATTCTTAGCATTTGAGCTGAAACAAATCTGCTGATTTGCTTCCCAAATTGAATCGTATGAGGTCAGTTTCAATGGATGAGATCTCCTCAATCCCTATAATTTCATCTGCCTATAGAAGAAGCAGAACATTTGTGTATGAATGCACTGTAATTGACAACTTTCAAACGTCCTCTAAAAACTCTGAAAACTTGTCAAGTGACGTGAAGATGATGAGTGTGACGAAGAGGATGACGCCCGTCTCTGTGGGGTTTGCCCTCCAGTGGCAAGAGATGAAAGCGCTTATCAGCGCCAACAACGTCACGTCACCCTGAGTTAGTACCAGTGTCTTTCACACCTTTATAGACTTTCACAGCAGGTGGACTGCAGAAGAATGTGTGTGTGTGTTTGTCATGCTGAAGCTAAACCACTCAGAAAGGCTTTGCATCACTTATAGCTCTCGCACGATTGACTGAATGTCCAATGTTATGCTCAGAATCCCTTTCTTTGGACATGAGCGGACATCACACCAATATCCTTGAAAACACACAGACATACCTGAGGCTTATGCGTCTGCTGCTTTCTCAGCAGGATTTTGAGAAGGACCTTCTCAACTCAAGTGATTTCTGAGGAACAGATTGTTATTGTTTAGGGAAACCATTTGACTGCTCATTCAGCTAAAGGGAGAATTTCACCCTCCACTACACTTATGTGTTTTGGCGGTGTGACAATGATTTGATTTTAATTTAAATTGTAATAATATTTCACATTATATCTGTTATTACTATTTCTGATCCAATAAATTCAGTCTTGCTGAGCATATGAGACTTCTTTCAAAAATATCTAACCAATTCCAGTCCAAACTGATAGTGTACATCCAAATTAGTGCTATGGCAACAACTGTCTCATTTGTTTCTGTTTTTATTTCTTTTAGCAAACACATCTGAGACAAAAGTGAGTGTTTAAGAGTGTATTTGTTACATTTGTGTGTACTCACTGCGGTTTAGACACAAACTTTATTCCCCCAGTGACTCAGATGCAGCTTACCGCACCGATAAGAGCACACAATGAATGTTGCTTCATTCAACCGGCAGGAAACAGTCGGTGTGTTACTGTTTGTTTAGGTGGTGTGAGTGTGTGTTAGGATATACGTGGAGGTGGAGGTGGAGATAGGAACAGCAAACGGGAATAAACAGAGAAGCGTGCACGACCAAGACTGATAAGATACTGGGAAAACAAGCTCTGCATCCCCAAAAAACCTGCAGCAGTGAATTTATCCACTTGATAGGACACAGACTTCAATAATGGACATAAATAGATCCTTAAAATAGTGTGTTACCTTACAAAATTAGGCTTTAAATGATAAAGAAGACACAAAATGTATTTAATCTTACAAAAACATGTTCACACCAATGTCACAAAGAAAAAAAAAAAAAGAAATTATATTATTTCGCAGCATATTTTATGTAAAATATAGCCATTTTTTTGCTAGTTCCCAGCATACGTTGCATGGGAGACTTGTTAGTGCTTAAGATTCTGGGGTTTTAGAACAGAACATTTGTAATTTTGTTTAAGTTTTTCATCTAAATATTTATATTTTATTTTATTTAAGATTTATTTCAATAACTGACGACGCTAATGGCGCTACGTGTTTACTCTGCTTGCTTCCGGTTCCTTTACAAACACCACTTACACCTAACATAATCATTCATTAAGTTCGAAAAGGTTGACGCAAATTACAAGGGTGTTCGAAATGGGCTGTGTTTACATTATTTTGCTTCATAAAAAAATTCCAAGCCGAGGTGCAAGTATATTAAACCACTTACATGACTCACCCGAACCAAAGTCCCTTTAAGACAAGTCATTTTACTCAGCGACCATCTTTGAAACGCCTCTCGGGCATTCAAGTGCAGCTGAGTGATTCTCTGAGATGGGTGCCGTTTGGGTCATACCTTTTTTTTTTAATATATACCTTAAATAGTTATATTTATGATCATTTCATGTGATAGTGGATTAGTACAACCTTTAAGAAAAAACATTTTCCCACCTCAGGCATGAAATTCTAATTGATATTGAGTGTTTTTTCTTACTGAAAGTTGTTTTGGAGTTCAACCCCGTCACAGACCACTTGGACCCTGTTTAAATATGATTTAAAAAGATTTCAAGGAAATTCTTGTAGAAGCTTTTCAATGAGATGTCCCTTGTTTGATATCATTTATTGCATGTAGAATTTTATTTTTAAATACTCACCATTTGAATACCAAATCAGGTCATGAAAACTGTATCTAACATTGGTCTTCATATCTTATCACAAAATATGCATTAACATTAGGATTTAATCAGGCTTTCATATTTTTTCAGACTGTCCTGTAAGTTCTGCACACAGCAAAACAAACATTGACCTAATTTGTCTTCTTATCACAAAAATATTAATAAAAACTATCAAATAACAGGGTTGAACTCAGCATAACGGGGTTGAAAATGATAACAGGGTTGAAGTGATGATCATTATTTCAATATAGTATGGATTTCTTACCTATAAAATTAATGATATCACATTCAATAACATTTTATTTTATTAAAGTTGGCAAAAACAAACAAACATTTTAGTAAGCATTTAACATTAAATCTAAAGCATTAAGCATTAATTAATCACAAACATCAATCGATCTTTCCATTTGGACCAAAAAGTCCCTTATAAAAACAACATAGACTATGGAAAACTACCTTGCTGGGATCTCATTTTGAATAAAACTTGTTTTTAGTGCTTAATATGAACTTTGAAAACAGGACTGTAACATGTCCATTAATTCATTCTTTATTCAGAAAGAAATCCAACCACATCTTTCGCTTATGTCGTTAAGCTCTGTCACCCAGATTGCTTATTTTTTATCTTTTTCCCTGCCTCTGTGTCCCTTTTCCACCTTTCATGCTCACTCCTGAGATAATTTTCCCTTCTCTCTGGGTCTGCATTTCTTCTTGCTCTGTACTGTCTTTGCCTCTCTGCTGCTGTTTTTGCCATTGGGATGTCTGAAAATATTGAACATAAAATACCATAATCAATTATTTCTGACAGTTCACATCACAGTACAACAAGTCTACAATTGAGTAATCTACTAAGAAGTGTCAAACATTCAACCCTGTCACAACGATTCAACCCTGTTATAATAAAAAATGTGACGGGGTTGAAGTTTTTGGCAAACAGTAGCTCTAACTCGATACTTAGCTAAGACAGTAGCACCACATGGCATTTAGGACATCATAAAATTGTAATGTTTTGCAAAACTATTATTTAATTCATCTTAAACCGTTGTTTACTATAATTTAGTCATACAACAGAGTTGAAATGTTGAGCCTGACAATCTAAATCTGACAGTGAAAAACATGAAATATAGGTAAGAAAAGATACTGACACTTGCCTTTCTTTGCAGCATGTTCTTCAAGAGACTTGTGTGATGTCACTTCTGGATGTGATGCCACAGGGATTGATCCATTATTTTTATAGGGGGGTAAATAGTATGGCGTGACAGGGTTGAAAACAAACTGGAGGACGTGTATAAATATTGCAATTTCATATATAATTAATGCATTTTTATATATATATTTATATTTTAGTTAAAGTAGACCAACATATGATTATATTAGCAGCAACATTTTGGTATTAATTGCACTTTTTATTTGTTTGATATTCAATGAAAATGTAATGATGGTTAGTGAGGACATGCAAACATGCTTGTTGTCTACTACTTAGGCAACCCATTATCTTTAAATTAAAATTTAAAAAAAACAATTGTGTTGCATTATAATGCAAAGGCACCTGGTTCTATTAATTGACAGCGATAAAAAGCATTTTGTGATTTCCTTCAATTGAAAATCTTTGAAGTAAGTTTGGGGGACTTGAAGGGCACCCAATTCAGAGAATCACCCAGCTCCTGTATCTTTGAATGGCGAAATTCTTCAAAGCTGTTTGCCATGCTTTCGATTAAATTTCATATTTGAAATCACCAATGAAATCTGACAACAACTGTCTCATACATTTTGTTTCTAAACGCTCAAATCATGACAAAAAAATGTATATTCAGGCTAGATCAAGCTAATGCACATGCGCAGTCCTAAATGCGCGTCTCTTGTGTACATTTCGGAGGCTCGCGTCTGACTGTTTCTATAGAAACCGGAGCTTCTAACGACCGCTGCAGTGACGCGATGACTTTACCAATCGGCGATTGGCTCTTATTTTTAAATGCGGTATTTATTCCGCCATATTGCGCATTGCACTTTCTCCCATTCAAAACAGTACGAGTGACGCGTCTTGTGTTATTGTATAGTCTTTATAGTCCCGAACAAGATAGCTGTCCCGCATACTTCTTCGTGAGCATTTAAGTATGCTGTTAAAAACTACCCTAGAGCACCACCTGCTGTTAAAACTACGCTCAGAATCGATTTCAGAGAGAAAATATCAGGATCAATTCATATTCATTGTATCGCAAATCGAGAATCGATGTATTGTCCCAGCCCTGAAGTAATGTTTTACTGTAAAACTGTCAAAGGGTTCGCTATTACGTAGAACATAGTTTCTTATTTCTTTATTTTTGTGTTGAAAATAACCCAGTCATGTTCTTCATTCTTAAAAAAATAAAGGTTCTTTATTGGCATTGATGGTTACATGAAGAACCTTTAACATCCATGGAACCTTTTCCATTGCATAAAAGACAGATCTGACAGATTTTATGTGGCTTAGACGGCAAGACCTCTAATGGTGAGTTTCACGCTTAAAGAAGTGGTCTCTCATTACGCCCAAGCGTGAATATCTTCCTCGCACACGTGCAAGAGGCTCTACGTCAAGAACAAAGACGCTCTGATTGCCCTTTTCAGTCTCCCATCTCAGTGTTTTGAATCCATTAGGTAGACCTGCTACCCACAATACCTTACAGGGAACCATGATTGCGGTGTGTACGTGACATCATTAACCCTGCATGTTATCGTCATAGTGTTAACATTAGTGTCGATTGTTCCAGTCTGATAAACAGGATACAGGTCATTAGCCTAATCACACACAAATAAGGCCTCTTTTCATCTTTTTTCTTCTTTCTCTTTGTCCACGCAGCATCTCCTGCATCTGTTTTGTGGCATTAGCCGGCTGAGAGCTCATGCTGAATTTCAGCCATTTTATAAAATTGGCCTTTTAAATTCACGATTTCTTTGAAATGAAGACTTTCATAAGGCAAACCCTAGGACAAAATAAGTTAGTACTGTTGTATCAGACGGCCCTCTGATCTCTGAAGTATTTCTAAGAACATATGCATTCGCAGGAGCTTGTGAGACGTGGTCAGGTGGTCACAAGGGTGGCACTTCTGATTGTTATTGTGGCTGTGCATCTGTCCGGCTGACGTAAATGACATAATCAAATATTATAGCCTACAAAAACCTCTCTAATCAGATTCTCAGATGTTCATTTGATTTCCATCTTAGATATGTCAGATGTTGCTTAAACAGAGCTGGGTGAAAAAGCTGTTGGAGGGAATCAGATAAAGTCACCATGAAATCACAATGGACAATTCTTGTTTTTTTACGAAATATTGCAGTGTTTATTATAAATGATGTATCCGTGCACATCATTATTTTTTTTTAAATTCATGCCCTCATGATCTTTAAACAAAATTCCCATCCCACTTGCAGCGGTAAGTGATGACGTGTTTATTGGCGTGAAGGTGGGGCGACCTGTCACTCACATGAGATCCACCAATAGCAAACCACAACCATCCAGTCAATTCCTGATGAACAAGATCAAGCTGTCTTTTTTTTTTGTTTGTTTGTGAAGCAGTTTCACTCAGAGATACAACACAATAGGGAAGAAAAGTTTATCCGTTTCATGCCGACTTTAACAGACTGTCATCCCCAGACAGAGAGTGTCATGAACAACATAAGGGCTGATCCCTTGAGCGCAAGTGATGACGCTTTGAAGTGATGCTTGAGTGATCAAGAATATTCCAGTGTACTGTACAAATAAGCCTTCTTTCGATTCCCTCATCCTCATTTTTTCCCTTGCATCCTTTTTTCCTTCACATCCTAAGGGGGGGTGGAGTTAGGAAGAGAGGAAAGGAAGTGAGTATGCACAAATAAGAAATGAGAAGCAGCTTAGATGTTGAAATGAAGTATTTTTGAGTAAAGTGGGCAAGCTGTGGTGTTTAATATTCTGTTTTGTGAGGATGAAGAAGAGTTTCTGTTGTGGTGTAATTTTAGGGGTTACCATTGTGGTGAATAATGGAGCTTGGGCATAGGTTAAGAACAGGAATGGTTTCTTTAGACGCAAACATTGGGTATGAAATTAGATTTAGGTTTGATGAAGATTATTTTTGACATTTTATTGGAGTTTTTCTGTTTAAGATTTACATTTTACATTCATAATAACTATTTTAAAGGGATAGTTCACCCAGAAATGAAAATTATCCCATAATTTACTCACCCTCAAGACATCCTGTGTATATGACTTTCTTCTTTCAGCCAAACACAATCAGAGTTATGTTCCAAGCTATATAATAGGACTCAAGATTTTGAAGCCCAAAAAAGTGCATCCATCCATCATAAAAATAATCCACACGGCTCTAGTGGATTAATAATGGCCTTCTAAAGCAAAGCAATGGGTTTTTGCAAGAAAAATATCCATATTTAAAACTTTATAAACTAACTGGCTTCCGGAAACAGCCGTACGCAAGTCGAATTCAGGCGAAAGAGTGACCTCTGACCCAACGCATGACGTATTGATGAACACGGAAGTGCAGAGGAGAGAGCAAAACAAAACACCGGCCATGAATTAGAAGTCTAAAATGAGAATTTTTAAAGAGAAACGCTGGAGGATTTCATTATAAGAGAAGAAGAGCTTGAGTTTGTTGCCCAGCCCTATTTGTTTAAACCTTGAGAGGCATCTAAGCTTACACTACTCCTACATCATGCGTCGGGTCAGAGGTCACTCTTCCACTGGAACCATACTCACGTACGGCCATTGCCAGAAGCCAGTTATTATAGTTTATGAAGTTTTAAATATGGATATTTTTCTTACAAAAACCCATCGCTATGCTTCAGAAGGCCTTTATTAACCCCATGGAGCTGTATGGATTACTTTTATGATGGATGGATGGATGGATGCACTTTTCTTGAGCCCCATTCACTACTTTTATAAAGCTTTGAGGAGCCAGGATATTTATCTCTGATTGCGTTCGTCTGAAAGAAGATAGTCATATACACCTAGGATGGCTTGAGGGTGAGTAAATCATGGGATCATTTTTATTTTTGGATGAACTAACCCTTTAAGAATATTGATACTCAGGTGTTTTTAAGTCACAATGAAATGGAAGTGGCAACAGAATATTTTTCTGTATTGTGTTGTACATCCAAGCGTAAAGGATTGTCGAAAAAGAAAAAAAATGTAGGGCTGGGACTTCATCTATGCATCAGTTGTTGATTGGATATCGAGTTGTGGGCGTGGCATTCAAAAAAGGTGGATGGACATGATTTTGCAGGGGCAGGGTTAAAGTGGACTAAATGATTGGATAAGTCTGGCATCGGTCCTGTCACCAGACAGAAGTCTGTTGTTTTCACCAGAAGACTCAGTTGACTTTTTGATTAAACATTAAGAGGACTAATTAACAAAGTTTGAGAGGAGCACATTCAGATAATCTACCCAATTAGCGCAAGGAGGCCTATATATAAAAAGCAGACTCACCTCTGTGCCATGACAGTTTTCCAGCATCTTTCCTCTACCCCAACTCCTCATTCTCAACTTTTCCTATCCCAGCCAGGGATAGGGATGGGGGATGGGGGGAGGTAAAACTCTGGATTCAGGCCACATTCCGAGTCCAGACAGCATGCCAAATATGCATACGCTTTACTCTTTTCAATTATATGTAAATGTGAACCCGTATTCTTTTTAAAGCTGAAAAGCCATTTATTGTAGTTGCATAGAAATCGTTTTATTCAAAAATGTACCTTTAGAAAAAAACGAAAGGCCTGGAAACAATATTTTTGAGAGTTTTAAAGTTGCAAACTTTCAGTTACAACCCCAGATCTTTAACATTGTTAGCAAATTAACAATTATTAGCTAATACATTTTAACGCCTCTCATTAATGTGATTCTATTGGAGGAAATGAAATAATAAAGCTCTCAAATTCAGTTGTCATTTTACATCTTGATTTGATCACTTTGACATGTTTTGCAATAGATTACTTTATGAGTGTGTTATTGTGAAACTCATCTAGGCTGTGCTCAAACATCTCATGACGCAACCCTCTCCCTGAATCTCAATATCTCTCTTTCTCTTTCTCCTTTTTTTGTCTTCATCTCTTGCTTATTCTCACTAACAGTCCCACGTGTGGTAGTGGTGGTGTAATTTCCACCGTTGGCTGATTTCTGCGCTGATGTGCGCAGTAGGGGACTAGCGCAGCTGTGCTTACCTCTTTGCACGTCCTGCTGGGATTCTCAGTTCGTTATCAATTATTCTGCTTAACTCTCTCTGGAGCGCGTGGTTCCGACCGGGATAATGTGAACGCCAACCTTTAATCAAGCGTGAGGCGACCCGTCTCATCAAATCCCACAGAGACGAAATAAGAGTCGTAGTTTCTCAAACACACACATGTGCAAACACACACGTTTCATTCATAAAACACATTTCACATTCATTTCACACAACATATTAAATAAACCTAAAAAAAAAAAAAAACCTAAACTTTTTGTTGTTGTTGTCAAATGATTTTCTTGTCTTGATTTCTTAGGCTACTCGATCTAGATCTATATAATATCTTTATACTTTCTTCATACAGGTAGGCTATATGTTATTGGTCTTATTGTATATGAACCAGACAGTTCATGTGCCCCATTGACCTCCATAGTATGGAAAAACAATACTATGGAAGTCAATGGGGCCCATGTTTGGTTTCTGACATTGGAACAACCTGAGGGTGAGTTAATGATAGAATTTTCATTTTTGGGTGAACTATCTCTTTAACCCCAAAGCACACTTAAAGGGGTGGTCAGACTACACGTTTCATTCCATTGACTTCCATTCATATGCAAGCTCATGCATAAAGTTTCGCATTTCACTACATTCCAGAGTTCAAGTTTGGTGAACGCTGACCTGCGAATTCGCATCACAGGAAGACATGTGACCAGTAGAAGACCGATACATCAAGGCGTGACCTCTTGGCTGAATTAAAAAACAATATTTTTGCAGTAAGGTCAAGTAGATTGTATATTTTTACATTCTGAATCTAATAGTGTTTATAAAAAAGATACTGCCGGGTGTGGACGTTACATCGTGACCTTTGCGGTGTCCAAACAAATTTCACAAGCTCAAAGTCTAGTGTGACCGCGGCTTCTGTTTTTTTATGCTTATGCTAGCGTATGAGTATAGTCGAACACGTGGCCTTTCAAAGTATACTCCATTCGACTGTGTGTGAGAACACAGGCGGTCGACACATGCACTCTAGAAAGTTTCATCTTTCTGCGCTATTTTTCTCCAGATGATATGACGGATAAAAAAGTCTTTGTATTCTTTTAAACTAAAGTTGCGGCTATCTCATAACCCCCTCACACGCGCTTGTCAATGCAGGCGTCTGTTGTTGTTGCAGTCTCCAGTATTTTATTATTGTTCCATCTCTTTGGTTGTGTTTTCTACTGTGAAACAATGTCCCATGCAGGCCAGTGTTGCCACCTTGTGGAAAAACGGATTAGTGCGAAAAAAATAAAAATTAATGCGCATGTATGACCTGTGCATACAAAGTACAAAAATCAGGCAACGTGCATTCTTTTGGAGAAATTTGCGTCATTCACGCTTCATTTTGTGTACACGTAGAAACCAAAGTAGACTTCGGGCTTTACTCTTTTTTTCCTTGTTGAATACTGTAGCATCACAGTCTATAGTTCTTATTAGCTGCTCATGTTGCAGTGCATTATGGGTACTTGTTTTCTCTCACCCTCTGTCAAGAGTGTAGCACCATATTTTAGGTGCTTTTGTGCCTTGCATGTTAATAACTATTTGTGTTTTTATGTTTACAAAAAAAAAAACAAGGTAAGTTTGTAAGTTGGTTTTATCGAGATGTTGCAACACTCAAAAATGTTTAACGTGAGTACATTGTGTTTTTCATGTCAAATTTAGGTCTGATATATTGTGTAATTCTTTTTAAATTTTAGGTGCTTAATGATTTTACAGCAAAACAGCGTTGGAAACTAAAAAACTGTAGCTTGCTAAACTGCAAGCTACCGACTATACTAAAGCAGTTTAAAGTCCCCCTCTAATCAATAATTTTATTCCTTGAAGGTGCCCTAGAATCAAAAATTAAATTTACCATGGCATAGTTAAATAACAAGAGTTCAGTACATGGAAATGACATACAGTGAGTCTCAAACACAGTTGTTTACTCCTTCTTGTGTAAATCTCATTTGTTTAAAAGACCTCCGAAAAACAGGCAAATCTCAACATAACACCGACTGTTACGTAACAGTCGGGGTCATTAATATGTACGCCCCCAATATTTGCATATGCCAGCTCATGTTCAAGGCATTAGACAAGGGCAGCCAGTATTAACGTCTGGATCTGTGCACAGCTGAATCATCAGACTAGGTAAGCAAGCAAGAACAATAGCGAAAAATGGCAGATGGAGCGATAATAACTGCTATGATCCATGATAACATGATATTTTTAGTGGTATTTGTAAATTGTCTTTATAAATGTTTCGTTAGCATGTTGCTAATGTACTGTTAAATGTGGTTAAAGTTACCATTGTTTCTTGTTACTGTATTCACGGAGACAAGAGCCATAGCTATTTTCAGTTTTAAACACTTGCAGTCTGTATAATTCATAAACACAACTTCATTCTTTATAAATCTCTCCAACAGTGTGTAATGTTAGCTTTAGCCACGGAGGACCATCAAACTCATTCAGAATCAAATGTAAACATCCAAATAAATACTATACTCACATGATCCGACGCATACATGCAGCATGCATGACGAACATCTTGTAAAGATCCATTTGAGGGTTATATTAGCTGTGTGAACTTTGTAAATGCACTGTGTTATAGTCGAGAGCTCGGGGGGCAGGGAGCCTGAATCGGTGCATAGTGATTATGCCCCAAAATAGGCAGTTAAAAAAATGTATTAAAAAAAATCTATGGGGTATTTTGAGCTGAAACTTCACAGACGCATTCAGTGAGCACCTTAGACTTATATTACATCTTGTAAAAACTGGTTCTAGGGCACCTTTAAAACTCATCTTTGATCACCAAAATGACACATTTAAAAAAAAATTCCTGTAAAAAAAAATCCTGAATGTAACTCTACACACTTGCTTCAATAATTATACGCGGATCTATGAATATGCCAATTAGCTCCGCCTCTACTCACGTGCACAAGCTCAGAGATTCACTTGGTCAACTTACTGAGGCATGTTGGCACGATTGGTTACAAGGTAGTTTGTGACGTCAGCAATTTCAAACCTCCTTCTTTAGATCACTGCAATTTTAAATAGAAAATACTCAGCAATGGTGTTGACTTATGAATTTGCACATGGTTTGTATTAAAGTATATTAAAAACACCACATAGATGTATAAACAATATTAAAATCTTGATTTTTACCACAGGGGGACTTTAAAGGAGCAGCTACATTATATAATTCAGTTACAAAAAGATCAGTATTTATCTGGCACAAAAAGAATGTAATTTAGGCTAAATGCATCCAACTCAGGCCTGGTGTCAAGGGGGGGGCTTATCCCTCCCTGCAATGATCTCATGCCCCCTCCCTCCTCCCCAGCACAGCCTGGCGATGGAACACGATTTCATCTGAGGGGGACACCCATTAACATTACCCGAGCAGTTAAAAAATATGCAATAAAACCATGTTCATTTAAGGGACATGCATTTGTTGCATGGACCAAGAACATAATGTGTTTAACATAACTAGCTACATACAGCCATCTTAGCAGGAAAAGTTTTAACCCATTTTTAAATAGCAGTATAAAATAATAACTTTGGGTGAACTATTCCTTTAAGTACCACCACTTCTTTCAGTGTCTGCGTCATGTTGGGGGACAGTCAAGATGTTGAGGGGACCTTGACGACGCCTGGCGCATGCACAAGAAAGACGTGCCCTCCATCATAGGACAGATTTGACAGGATAAGGCAAAACTGATCTCCTCTGCGGTCATGATGTGAGCAGTTTGTCAGCGATAATGGCAAGCATTTGCAGCACAAGAGTGTGACGATAAAACATTAATCGATCTGTTGATTTAACAATAGTGATTAATTGCAGTCCATTGAATTCAGGGCAGCAATTTTCATGAAGAGGCCCAAATGACTTGAGCTCATTAAAAGGATAGTCGTGTATCTTGTTCTGGCGTGTAGAGTTTTAGATGTGATTACATTTTTTGATAAAATGGCTTAATAACAATGCAGCTGATGTATACTAGAGTGCTTTGACATTTTGCTTTGCATTCATAAATAATCATTGATATTCTCAAGCAATAATTGCTTTTTAGCGCATGATGACTGCTGACATTGGGTAACAAAAATTACATACCAAGAGAAAATTAGATTCTGCTGTTTTAATGGCACTGAAAAAAACCCAATAAGCATTGCAAATTCATTATATATATTATATAATATATATATATATATATATATATATATATATATATAATATAAACCAATGTGTTAATATTCACCTTTCGTGCTTAAATGTCAGTGTTTTCTGATGTAAAATTAATAATTACTGTAACCAGAGTTTGCTTTGCTCATGTTGACTGATTTTATTACAAAAGTTCTTTAATACAGATAAATAAATAAAGACAATTACATTTTTCGTACATACTGTATTTTAATACTTGTGCAGTACCGCTCGCTAGATTCCAGTTTTAATTTGGGCACTTCAAAATGAAACATGCTGAACAAAACAGTGATGTGCACCAATACAAGTACATGTTTTTATTTAACATCAGCCACAGATCTTACAAGTTCATGATATTAAAAAGAACAAAAGAGTCAAATGAAAAGATGAGGCAAAAAATAAATAATTTTTCAATAAGGAAAATATACAGGCTCAAACTCAAGTCAGTTTGGCATCCCCCCCTAACAAGAGCAGGGAACAGGGAGAGGGTCTTATGCTCTTAAACACACGTCTTCAACGCTGTTGCCCTTCATCTGCTGAAGCTCTTGGTGGCCCAGTAGCCGATATCGGAAACTAACTCGATTTACAAACTTCCCGCTCGACACCATTCTGACCACAGTGTTATCACAGCCGACCTTCATTTGAGCTGAAGGGAAGAGAGATATGGGCAGGTTTATAAGATTCTTTGCACTCTAAATGAAGATACACAAGAGATAAAGAGGGAATTCTAACCTGGTCCATTAAAGGAGTAGCAGAGATCTGCCATAGGGAACATCTTGGATGTGTCCATGCCGTTTCCGCCCAGAAGCTCGACAAAGTCTCCAGAACCAGCACAGCCGAGAATGGACCGCTACATAGATAAAGCGGAAGTCTCAAACTCATCATACAGATATATTTTGTGTAAATGCTACGATTCTGGCCAGAAATCAGATGTATCTGTATGCTCACCTTGAGATCATTGTGTTGACCAAGACTGAGCTCTCCAATCTGGATCTCTACTGGATAGATTATGGAGAAACTGCAGTTCCTGTGCTGCTGTGGAATGACCATGGTGAAACTGCCCTCTGGGGTCTGAGAGACAACATTACAGGCTACAAAAAGAGAGAGAGACGGATGGTTAACCATCAGTATCAGGTTAACCGCTAAGTCTAAATGCTCTGAACCCTTTGGAACAAAACCAGAAGTTCATTAGTACTTGCAAAATGCCATGTTTAAAAAAAAAACATGTGCACTTACGGAACGGGTTGATGAGTTTGCGGAATGTTACTGTGAAGCTGCTTCCTGATTGATGGAGTCTGAAGAACAGCATGGCGACATTCTGAGATGACCGTGTGATTGGTCGAGACACTCCGGTTTCGCAGTAATCAGAATAACGCTCGTACAGAGGAAGAAGATGGTCCTGTGTGCTGGGAAACTTCTCGCCCTTCATAACCCAGCCATCAAATACCTTCAAGATAAAAAAAAGTTTGCATTTAACAGCATCTGCTGCATTCAGTGTACTATAAAAATGATTCTTCAAAGATGATTATTGGGGTACATTTTACAAGAAAATACTACTTTTGTTTGATTCAATGTGTTACTTTCAATTTTCAAATATACAAGCAATTTCTGAGTTTTTTCCGAAGTGTAGTTCTTTTCAGTCCAAGTTAACTGTGTTGAAGTCATTTTAGTTCAGGTCAGGTTCAGTTTACATAATTCCCTTCAGTTCAAACCCGACTGCAATAGTTCCAGGTCAGTTGAGTTCATGCCAGTTTTGTTTCAGTGCTAATAAATTGTAATGAATTTCCGCTTATTTCATGTCCGTTTCATTGAACAGGAATTAATTCAGTAAATTGACTGTAACAATATCCCGTGTGCGTTTTTC